>NC_044981.1:25133646-25440210 GCF_008728515.1 Papio anubis
GAGCATATAAGATACAAAAACAATCTGAGTTCCTGTAAATAAGTCCCTCTATATAAGCTACACAAGAAGTTCATTGCAGAGAAATAAAATAGTAACTGTAATTCACTTTTCTGGGGTGCTCGCCATATACCACCATATGGCAATTCTTTTAAGTGTTTTTTATGTGTTTGACATCACTTAATCCTCTCAGCAACCTGACAGACTAGGTAATATTTTCATCTTCATTTTAGAAATGAGAAGACCAAGGTCCAGAAAGGCTAAGAAACCTGTCCAGGGTTATGACCTCGCTAGTAAGTGCTGGATTCAGGCTTCTAAACCAGGTAGTCTATGAGGAGAGATGATGCTCTTAATCAGTAAACTTTAAGGACTCCTTAAATGGCTGGCTAAGTGGCACTCTGTGAAATGGTCCACTAAGTTAAAAAACGAGGAGAGGAAACCCAGAGTCTCAAAGCTGCAATCGTTGGAAGAGAAAACTCCAACACCTTGAAGTGCTGACAGAAGTTTACCAGTGACAGAACTATGCCTGAGGCTTCACTGACTTGAATCCACCCAGAAGATGGAAGAACATCAAAATGGGCATCATTTACCTAGATCACTTTTAATCATTTACCTGGATCACCTGTAGGAACTGCGATTGTCATTATTTGAAGTTACGGAATTGCCATTGCAAAATTACAACTGAGACAGTGAAAAAGATTTGACCTAACTGACTCCATCCTGCTCTTGCTTCTAACCTCCAAGCTGTTCTTGTTCATTCCTGGTTGTAGGTAGGTAAAACTAATTTTGGGAGGAACTTAGTTCAGGGAATTACCTAGAGGTTCTCCTACAGCACAGTTGCCAGCTAAAAAGGTGTCCCATTAACTACTTTGGACGTATTTATACTAAAAATACATTAGTTTTTAAAATCTGAAATGCACATTTAACTGGGCATCCTGTATTTTTATTGGTCAAGCTGGCAGCCCTATCTGAGGAGCCAAGCAAGCTACAGGTGCAACACTGTTATGAAAGGAAAATATCTTGGGCCCCCCAAATCACTAAGCTAAAAGGAAAAGTCAAACTGGGAACTGCTTAGGGTAAACCTGCCTCCCATTCTATTCAAAGCCACCCCTCTGCTCCCTGAGATAAATGCATATCTGATTGCCTCCCTTGAAAAGGCTAATTAGAAACTCCAAAGAATACAACCATTTATCTCTTATCTACCTATGACCTGGAAACCCCCTCCCTGCTTCAAGTTGTCCAGCCTTTCCAAACCGAACCAATGTGTATCTTACATGTTAATTGATGTCTCATGTCTCCCTAAAATGTATAAATCCAAACTGTGCTCTGACCACCTTGGATATATGTCATCAGGGCCTCCTGAGGTTGTGTCATGGCCAAATGTCCTCAACCTTGGCAAAATAAACTTTCTAAATTAACTGAGACCTGTCTCAGATTTTCAGCGTTCACATTTTGGCAACCATGAAGGGATTCTGAGTGGAGATGCCCCTGACCTTTGACAAATCTCCTATCAGTGCTTGGTACCAGCATGAGCTGACTTTATGGCTCAAACCAACAGGACAATTTGCTGAGGCCTGAGAGCACCCCTCCAGAGAATCCCTGATCTCCCCAAATGTCGTAGAGATCTAAAGTTTATTTTGTTGTTAAAAAAAAAAAAAAAAAAAAAAAAAAGCAAGTAAAACTCCAGAAAAAGTTTTACTTGCTTCCAAAAAGGAAGGCAAGATTTACTGTTTCCATGACTATGAAAGACAGGTAACTCCTTTATGGAGTTTGAGATCGCTTCCAACAGGAAAGATGAGTTTTTTTTTCCTGCTTCTAGGATGGTAGAGAGCAGTCTACAGCCTGAGACCTATCCCTAGGTAAGTAACTGAATTGGGGTTTGTCTTGGCTAAAGTTAAGATCAACAACCAGCTGGTCTTAATTTCTCCTTACTATTAGAGTGCTCAGTAATGATATAAGTTGTGTGATTGTTTTGCTTAACTGTTTTTGTTGTTGTTGCTGTTCGTTCCTGTTTTCATTGTTGTTTTGGACTTTTTCCCATTGGGTTTGATCAACTCTATCCGACTTGATCAAATCCAAAGGAAATTCCAAATTTTGGGGAACAAGGCCTCTGAAGTGGCTAAATTCACACACACACACACACACACACACACACACACACACACGTGGTATGGGGTGGAAGAAAAAAAAAAGAGGAAAAATTTTTGATTCTGACTAAGGGGCTTTATTTATATAACAAGGCCACCTTTCTGTTAGCTGGGCCAAACTGAAAGAGCAATGGCTGTATTTCTGAAATAGCAGCAATTTGTCCTAGCTGAAATATGGTAATAAGATTTTAAAAGTTTCTTTTAAAGGAGTTCAATGGTTAAAAATCAGCTTAATTAAAACCTAACATCCAAGGTGTATGTGTGTGTGTGCACACATATATGTGTGTTTGTATTTAAAAGGCCTTCATATTTTTGTTTTTCTCCTGGGACCTTTTTTTTTTTGAGCCAACGTTCAAAAGTTTTTTTTTATTCTCAGTTGACAGAATTCTGTTTTTTTCACTTGTTTCTACTATCTCTCCTTTCTCTTGCACCCTCTGCTGCATGGAGGACCTAAAATAGTTTATAATACCCTGGGGTTCCTTAAAGAAAATGGAGAAGGCACTGGACTCCCTTTCCAGGGAAAACGAGTTTTTTCAAGAATGTAAGCAAACAAGTTTGTCTCAGTTCTTGAACAGCTTACTTTTATATTGTGTTACTTTTTTTTTTTTTTTTTTTTGACTAAAATAGTTATTGCAGCAGAGGTTACTCTTGGGTTTTTAAGGAAGAGTGTGGTTTAGACACTTAGAAATGTCTTTGTTTACTTTTCTTTTTTCTGAGTGCACTGTGTAAGCACCACGTGGTCTAATCTCGTATTAATTCTTCCTTTTTGGAGACCCAGGATTCAGTGTGGGCTCTGCCCAGAGCTCAGAGATCCAGTTAAAAGATAGGTAGTCAGTCCCTACCTAAATAAAATTAGTCTCCTTATAGAATCCTATGATAGACTTCTATAATTTTATGTTTAATTTGGCATCCATTTTTAATCTCCCTCTAACATCACCAGACTTTTTCCTCTCTGTACCTTATGATGTAAATTTTGCTATATGATTTTCACCTGAGTTGTTTCCTTTAGTATGCAAATTTAAGGCTATTTAGCTGACAACTGCCTGGGGTTGTGAAACAGTTTATCAGGAATCTGAAAGTCTAAAGGGAAAAAAAGGTTTTTATAAATCTATAAGATGTACTTCTATCAGCATGCCCAATATATCTATGTATTTACGTGTTGTGTACACAGTGTTTCACTACTGAAAATATATAAAAGAGCTCTAATTAATTGGCTTAAGAAACTAAAAGTGTTGGCTGGGTGCAGTGGCTCACACCTGTAATCCCAGCACTTTGGGAGGCCGAGGTGGGTTGATCACCTGAGGTCAGGAGCTTGAGACCAGCCTGGCCAACATGGTGAAACCCCTTCTCTACTAAAAATTTTAAAAAAAAATTAGCTAGGCATCGTGGCGGGCGACTGTAATCCCATCTACGTGGGAGGCTGAGACAGGAGAATCACTTGAACCCAGGAGGCAGAGGTTTCAGTGAACTGAGACTGCACCATTGCACTCCAGCCTGGGCAACAAGAGTGAAACTCTTTCTAAAAAATAAATAAAATAAAATAAAATAAAATAAAAGCATTTGCATCAAATACTTTATCAGGAGAGAAGAAAAGATTAGTAAAATGCTTTTTCAACTTTACATAACTTAAGTAAAATTTTTAGTAAAGAAGCTAGCTTTAAAAATTATAAATAATATTAGAAATGTCTTAAGAATTGCCAGCACAATTTTTTTTTTACATTAATCAAGCAGTTTCATAGTTTTGCCTGCCAGATACTATAAAGTGTCAAACTTTGGCATAGGCATTATAAAACTATAAATCCTGCCCAAGACAGAATGATCTTTGCTTGTGTAATCTTTCATAAAGAAGACATTGATATTAGTTTAATAAAAATAGCTACATCTTGAATTGAGTAAGATTACCATAACTTCTAATCTTGTTGCTTTAGGCAGTCTAGTTCACGAGTAGTAAGGTTTGTTTTGGGAAAGGACTGTTACCATCTTTGTTTCAAAGCTAAACTATAAACTAAGTTCCTCCCAAACTTAGTTTGGCTTACCTACAACCAGGAAGGAACAAGAACAGCTTGGAGGTTAGAAGCAAGAGCAGGATGGAGTCAGTTAGGTCAAATCTTTTTCACTGTCTCAGTTGTAATTTTGCAATGGCAATTCCATAACTTCAAATAATGACAATCGTAGTTTCTACAAGTGATCTAGGTAAATGATTAAAATAATTAGGTAAATGTAATAGGATAAATACTTGTAGACAAACTCATTATAATTTAGAATCAAAAATTATATTAATAATAGATATTTCATTATTTGGGCATTTTCCAATAAAAATATATTTGTAGAAAAACATTCTTTCTAAAAACAAAAGTATGTCCTTTTAAAAAAGGTGAACAATTTTTGTCTAATTCAAAGCTTATTTAAAGGGCATGTATAAAACAAGGTAAAAGGAACCAAGAAATAAAAGATATGTAAAAAAAGTTATCAAAATAAAGAGCTTTTTTTTTGGTAAAAAAGCTTAAAGAGAAATAATTTCATATGAGAAAGAATCTTGTATGGTAAATTTAGTCCTAGAGTAAAATGACTGTTTAAGAAAGAAGGATGTTCAGCCAGGTGCAGTGGCTCAAGCCTGTAATCCCAGCACTTTGGGAGGCTGAGGTGGGTGGAACACCTGAGGTCAGGAGTTCAAGACTAGTCTGGCCAACACGGCGAAACCCTGCCTCTACTAAAAGTACAAAAACTAACCGGGTACGGTGGTATGCACCTGTAATCCCAGCTACTCAGGAGGCTGAGGTAGGAGAATTACATGAACCCGGGAGGCAGAGGTTACAGTGAGCTGAGATTGTGCCATTGCCCTCCAGCCTGGACAACAAAGTGAGACTCCATCTCAAAAAAAAAAAAAAAAAAAGGAAAGAAAGAAAAAGAGAGAGAGAGAAAGAGAGAAAGGAAGGAAGGTAGTTAGTTAGTTCAAGACAAACCAGAAAGCCTAAGCATGTCATGAACAGTCTGTATAAGTCACAATAAGAGGATTTCTAAAAAACAAAACAAAAACTTTTATATGATCAAGTTGCCCATGATTAAAGGGAAATAATAGTGGTCTTTCTAGAGGTTGGGTCTGATGTTTAAAAAATGCCACTTATACACTTACATTGCATCTCACTGGTTTTGGTTTTCTCTCCTCTTTTAAAAGGTATGAAATAGTAACACTCTCCTTCAACTCATTTTCAGCTCATATAAGTTTTTTCCCTGCTCAGGTTCTCTTTTTGGTGGCCTGATGCTACCAACATTTTCTTAAAGGTCTAAAGGAATTGTTTTCTTCCAACATAATATTCTGTGCACTGCAGAAGGTATTTTCTTGGCCTTTTGGTAACTGGCCTAACAGATTTTACATTTATCACAATAACCCTATGACATTATTATTAAGTTTGGTTTGCTTAGGAAAAACTGAGATTTAATTTTTTTTTAATTAAGGTTATTACATTCTTGTATCTTCCTGTATGTACTTTTAAAGTCCTTGTGACATTGAGTTACAGGGTTTTGACTCCTGGGTCTAAAAAGAACACCAAGTCCTGCTAAATCTTAAACACTGACAGCAATTAAAACCTCATCTCCAGGCCCCCTAGAAGATGCCAACCAAAATAAACTGCATTCCTGAGACACAGGGGCAGAAATTAAAGGCATTCAACTCCTCAAGGCCCAGGGGCTATCGCAGAAGAGGTGGGCTTGTGAGATCACAAGGGTTAATTTTAAGAGATAAAATAAGTTCAGTTTCTTTATAAATTAACCATTAATGTCAAAGGCACACTGACGCAAGACCAGTATATCAACCCCTGTGTCAAATTAACAAGGTTTTCTTGAAACATTAAGCAACTGCTTAATAGAGGTTACAAAGATATAAAAGGTTCAAGGAAGGTATATCTTATGATCAAGATTAAACCTTTATGGACTATTTATACAATTTTGAAAAACAAATTTAATCGGCTTCATGCTGTTTTTTATTAGGGCTTAATGTTTGGAAAATTAAGTGTCCTCTCTCAAAGAATGAAGGTTTTTGCCCTTTTTTTTTCCTTATCATTTTGGCTAAATGAATGACTTATTTTGCAATGACCTGTAATCCTATTTTGTGATATCAAGTGTTTAAAATCTTTGATATTTGACAAACTTCCCAAAATCAAATTATAAATTATGTCTTTTTCTGACCTAATTAGTCCTTTAAGATATTATTAATGGGTTCTCTAAAGTCCAAAAATGATGTATTTGGCTTTTTGGTATGAAAATTATACAGGAAACATTGTCCAATATGAAATGGTTTTGGTTTTCTTTGGGCTGTATTTGTATAAATGTTATTGGTATGTATTCCAAAATTATGGGAAACTCCTATTATTCTGATATGACACAGTGTATGTTATCAGTAATAATTATAATTTTATGTTAAATTATTGTGTGCCACAGAGGTAACAAAATGTCTTTGACTATGGCTGCCCTAAAACTTTTCATTATTCACAGACAATTGTCTTTTTGTGGTCCATTTCAGAAGATGATTTTATAATCAGCTATGAAACCCTTAACAGGCGCTCTTAAATGCTTGTTTCTGATGACTTTGGAGACTGTGACATCAAAATAGAGAAAAAACTTTGAGGACTCATGGAGAGCTGAAATGTTCATGAATATCACACAGAACAAGAATTAACTGCATGGACTAAACTAATAAAAGTGTGAAGTAATCTTTTTTTAATTTTTTGCTTAAAACATTGCTGATACTTTGTTTTTCAGAATCAAGAAACTTTTAAGCTATTTACAGCTTTTTAACAATTGAGTATACTCCTATGAACAAAATTTGGAGCATATTTGTTTTTCTCTACCTGATTTCTACAGAATTTGAAATCTATTTGAGAGTATGACAACGTTATTTGCGTAAGTGCGATAAGAGTCTGTTGTCATTTGTAACAGGACACAATTGAAGAAACTGGTTATTTTATCAAGGCTTTGACTGGAATAGTGTGCTTTCCTTTAAAGAATTAAAGTTGACTTATGGAGCCAATAAAAAGCCCCTTGGAAAAACTAGCCTCATACCTTTGTCTCCACAGTCCCTGTACAGGATTCCTGACCTGTGGTAAGTAAAGAATGTCACTTTCTGACAGGCCCAGGAGCTCCAAGTTTTTCTTAGGAGCTCAAAAGGAGAGGAATTCACTCAACTCATAGGTATTTCGTGGTACAAATTCATGGATGGGCTGGGCTTTAAAAAAGTCTTCTCTGAGATTCCTTCTGTGGAACAAAGTTCCATCAAAGCCAATTTAAAAGCTTATGTAAAAAATAATTATTCTTATGGCACTGTATACAAAGAATTAGGCCAAGTACAATAAAGAAAACCAGTCCTGCCGGATTTGTCTTTAATAAAAATGGGAAAGTGGAGAGAGAAAAATTATGTTTCAAAAACTATAGTACACCTATTGTTAGATTCTAGTCTTGTGTAATATTTTTCAATTTTTATTATTTTCTACAGTTTGGACTGAATTCTAATTTTTCCTGACTACATATCTTCAAAACAATGTTTTCAATTTTTTTCCTTCTTTTTTTTCCTCCATTTTTCCTTATTTGGAGTCACTGGAAACTAAAATGTGCTTTCATAAAGCACTGTGAAATGAAGCTAGACAACTTAAACTTCAGAAGAAAATAACAGGGACCTATTTACGTACATAAGCCACTTTCATACCTGCCTACTGATGTATGGACTTCAGAGTAATGTGGCCTATATCTATTTTCCAGAACTGTTCTTTTGTTTGTTGTTTTTCTCCCCCTATTTTCTCTTCATAGGACATGAGACTTCACAACCTTCTAAAAATGAGCTTTCCTAATAACTCGGGACTTACCTGTCTAGGTATAAACCATCCTAGCCACGAGAGATCAGACGAAACCTGAGGCCAGAGACTCATTTTCTTCTAAAATGCTTTCTCCAACAGATTTTTAAAAAGAAAAGGGGGAAATGTGAAAGGAAAGTATTTTGGGCCCCTCAAATCAATAAACTAAAGGAAAATGTCAAGCTGGGAACTGCTTAGGGCAAACCTGCCTCCCATTCTATTCAGTTACCAAGGTAACTTTGAACTCTGCTCACCAAGATAAATACGTATATCACTGCCTTCTTTGGAGAGGCTAAATAGAAACTAAAAAAAAAAAAAAAAAAAAAAAGCAACCATTTGTCTCTTATCTACCTATGACCTGGAAGCCCCCTCCCTGCTTCAAGTTGTCCCACCTTTCCAGACCGAACTAATGTTCATCTTACATATGATGTCTCATGTCTCCCTAAAATGTATAAAACCAAACTGTGCTCTGACCACCTTGGGCACATGTTGTCAGGACCTCCTGAGGCTGTGTCATGGGTGCATGTCTTCAACCTTGGCAAAATAAACTTTCTAAATTAACTGAGACCTGTGTCAGGTCTTCAGGGTTCACAGTGGTTAGTTAGCATTTAAGAATCAAATAACCTGAAGGGCTGGGCCATGATAGTAGGTATAGAGCGAAGTAAATCTGTGTGAACATTAGAGAACATTCTAGAGTTACCTGTTAGATTTGGGTAACAGGTAACTCATGGACAACTACTCAGCTCTCACTCTGAATACACCAGCACTGAACTACCCCAAAATGACCTGAGAAATAAGACTGACAACACAGTGGAAGAAAAAAGCCTAACACCAAGTGACTAAAGCCACATAGGGCAAATTAGGCTAAAGCAAAGCTTGAAAGGTGGGGGTAAATACAGCATTACTGGTGTTGAGAATTAGACTGACAAAGCACATGCCCAAGAGCCCTATCTGGCTCTGCTGGGCACTATTGTTATTTCTTTGGCAGTCATTGAGAAAAAACTAACAAAACAATCCTGTCCTGGTATTGCTGCTGCACTGGGGAGAGGTGATCTATACAGAGGGGAGAGGAGGGGAAGGGACAGTAGAGGACAAGAGGGGAAGGGACAGTAGAGGAGGGGAGGGGATGGGAGGGAAGTTGGCAACAGCATCAGTTCTTCTAAGAAATGACCAGAAGAGTCACTGTTCAGGTCAGGAACAGCTGGGGATCTGCTATTTTTGTTTAGTAATCACAACTAGCCTCCCGTGAAAATTCTGTCTGCTCTCCAGCAGGCTTTGGAAAAGAGCCCCCCATACACACATACACACTCACAGGAGCATGCACACACACACACACACACACACACTCTTCTGGGAGAGAGGGGAAAGATACCCATAGGAGGCTTGGGTCTTTGAATACAAAACCAGTTAAATGTGTGTTTTCCCGGCCGGGCGCGGTGGCTCAAGCCTGTAATCCCAGCACTTTGGGAGGCCGAGACGGGTGGATCACAAGGTCAGAAGATCGAGACCATCCTGGCGAACATGGTGAAACCCCGTCTCTACTAAAAAATACAAAAAACTAGCCGGGCGAGATGGCGAGCGCCTGTAGTCCCAGTTACTTGGGAGGCTGAGGCAGGAGAATGGCGTAAACCCGGGAGGCAGAGCTTGCAGTGAGCTGAGATCCGGCCACTGCACTCCAGCCCCGGCGACAGAGCGAGACTCCGTCTCAAAAAAAAAAAAAAAAAAATGTGTGTTTTCCCTATGCACACCCAAACACAGACACACATACACACACACACACACACACACAGAGAGAGAGAGAGGTTTTACTATTTATCAAGCCAGGAATAAATTTTAAATTAGAGTTCTTATAAGAGAGAGGAAAATTAAATAGAACATACAACTTTTAGATCAGACACATGGCTTAAACACGCAAGAGTAAAATTTTCTAGGGGAAGTAATTTGCTGATTGGTTCATTTAAAATTTCCAGATGAATACATTTCCTGCCAAATCTAACTGCAAGAAAGATAACCAGTGAGAAAGCAAAGGACTCTGGGTACCTTCCAGCTAAATCCTCGATATCTTTTATGAACAGGCCTCCTTGGTGCTTGCACACATTCTTGCATGCCCTCAGTCGGCTCTTACTCTTGTACAAGATGTAGTCTTTGCCAGTGCTCTTATTACGAAAGAAATTGATTCCTTCCTTAAGATTGGCAACTTCTACAGGTGATAGGCACAACAGGATCTCAGTTGTTTGTTCAGTGCTATGAAAAGGCAAACATTTTGAGAGGAAATGTTAATAATGTTAAGGTTTTAAGAGATAATCATTTCAAACTGACAGCTCAAAACCCCTTTTCCCTAAAATACTTCGTAAGCCCCTTGCGTTCCAAGTACCCAGGTTTGGTGGCTACCTGAGGATGCATTTCTCCCCACCTTGATATGAATTGTAAATATACATCTTACTTGTTAAATATACCTCTCCACTTTTCTAGAGAACTAAGATCCCTCTTACTTGCCTGCCCATCGTCTGCCAGTTCCTCTGCCCGGGTATTTTGAAAGAACAGCAGTTGCTCGTATCGTTTCTGTGGCTCATTTGCTCCCATAAGCCATTAGTCAGCCTGGAAGGAGGGCGTTTGTGGTATTTCCTTCAACAGTTACTGATTTCCTTTGACAGTTTTCTCCCTCTACCACAGCTCTTTTAGAAGCCTAACACTATATTCACTTCTGAGAAGCCACTGTGCTGTCCCTCCCATCTCTGCTCTTTTGCATCTGGACTGCCTCTGCCTAGAACGCAGTTCCTCTCCACCACGCAGCATCAGTCTTGATTCAAATAGAACTGAATCGTCCTCTTCCTGGTTAAGCCTTCCAAGACACACCCCAGGTCCAGGCTAGCATTCTTGGTGTGCATCTCTCTTCTGTAGAACATTATAACGTTGTAATTGGCACACTGCTCTGTTTACTTACACATAGGCACTTTTGAAAGCACTCTATCTTCCTTCTGCCCCTACCACTTAGCCGACTGCCTTTCACAGGCTATGTCTTCACTAGCTCTCCACTTAATGAGTCATCCCCCCACTGCACTCAATTTGACTAATTTACAAAAAGCTCCAGCAGCAAATGAAGCATTTGAATTTTTTTTTTTAAGGAAACAAGCCGTTATACTTCTCAAACCCCAATTTCTAAACACTCTGTTTACAGTGCAACACTGAATCATAACGGAATGTTATTTTTGCCAAGAAAGGTTTCAAGATATCTTTTGCAAAATCATGGTAGGAAATCTGGGCACATGTTGTTTAGTTTTATATTTGACTCCAAACAAAAAAGTAGCCAAAATTCTCTTTGCGTGTTAACTTAAAACTGATTTGCAGCACAAGCATGTTTGTGGCACTTTCACTTTCCTTTTTAGAAGCACTGCAAATTTCTTAAATGGGATAAAAATAATTTTAAAAACACTCCAGGGTAGAAAATAACAGAGAAACCACTTCCAATTTTAAGCTGATGAAGGCATGGCTCTGTAATATTATGATCTACTTTCTTAAAGCAGATTCTCCTTGTCACCTCTGTCCCAAATTCCTAGTAATTGAGTTCCCAATGGACTTGAAATTATTCCAAAAATATGTTCTAAATGTATTTGATAGGAAGAATCTATTCTAAATATCATGACTTCTTTTTTGACTTTGTTCTTACGAGTACAAATATCTGACACCAAGCTAACACAAGCACTGAGGCAATTCCTGGAATAATTAGTCTAAGAGTAAAAAAGGCAAACCTCTCTAGATTTTTGTTGTTCCATGGAATATATAGCCAAAGTTCTGTGTTAGATTTCAACTTATATCACAACCATGTAGAACAGGTTTACTTAACCACACTTTTGTACTCAGTTCCATTTGAAAGTCACATTGGAACAGAAGGCAAAAGAAAAAAATGTGTGCACCTATATACATGCTTTTCTATATATGTTTTTAAATGATTAGCTTTTCCCCAAAGTATTTTTAAAGATATCAATGAATTTGCTTCTATCAAAATCAGAAAAATAAAATTGTAGCAAATTTTTATTTTGCTATGAGTAAAACATTAACACTAAAATGAATTTTAATACACCTACTTTTTAATGTTTCAGTATTTTTTTCAAATACTTTAATATTCTTGAAAAATAACAATTAAAATGCATTATACAGGGCACACTTTTTCCCTTTTGCCTCAGAAGTAGTGGCTCAGTGTGGCAGTATAACATCCTGTCTTTAAGTTTTGTATATTTTGTTTGTCATGGAATTTGTGCATTCATTTTGGCCTTAAAAAATATTGTGTTGGCCAGGTGTGGTGGCTCACACCTGTAATCCCAGCACTTTGGGAGGCCAAGGCAGGAGGATCACCTGAGGTCAGGAGTTCGAGACCAACCTGGCCTATATGGTGAAACCCTGTCTCTACTAGAAATACAAAAATTAGCCAGGTGTGGTGGCGGGTACCTATAGTCCCAGCTACATGGGAGGCTGAAGCAGGAGAGTTGCTTGAACCCAGAAGGCGGAGGTTGCAGTGAGCTGAGATCACCCCACTGCATTCCAGCCTGGGTGACAGAGTGAGACTCCATCTCAAAAGAAAAAACACTAAAATGAAAAAATATTGTGTTAAAATAATTTCCATTTTAATCAAGATTATTTTTTACATTCCTTAAATTTTCTACAACTTAAAAGTTGTCTCACTTGTCTCACCCTAATCCTGGGCTCTGTTATTTTCTGATGCTTAATGATGATCTAAACTAGGAACTAGTTAGAAGTCAGCTTCATAGGCAATGTATGTATCTCGCCTGAATTATCTCCATCCTGTTCTTTTTCTGAAGATTAGTAGGAACCAGATATAAGTGTGTAACAAAAGAATTTTTAAAATTTACCTCACTAGAGATCACAGAAAATAACTATATTGATGAAAATGTCATTGGTTTACTATTTCAAGGGCCTATGGAACAAACAGTGATGCTTTTGAAACTTACTTTGAAAATTCAAAATCTAGACCTCAAAAAAAAAATACACAGGGGAGTAGAGTTTTATGAGGTAAAACTGTCATTCATTCATGCTCTGATGCCACCACATACCCTGAGGATCTCTTCAAAGGCTACTGACTGGGGCTTCTAAGCTCAGAGCTGAGGGAGAGGCAAGGATAGGAATGATATAAATGTCAACTATACTTTCAGTCCAAGCAGGGCAAGGAGCCCAAATAAAGACTACTTTTCATGAAACTAGAAACCCTCCAGGGGGTTAAAATCTGAGAAAAAGGGTGGAGGAAGAAAAGGCAACTCATGCAGAATTTTCAGTCTGTATGTACATTTTGCTCCCCATAATTTCTTAGGTATTTTGTTTTCAGTGGGAAGATGTTCATTATTCTGTTCAAGAAAAGGTAAACTCTATGAAGGCCAAGACTACAGTGCCTGTCCCACGGTAGGTGCTCAGTAAATATCTAGTGAATGAAAGAATATCCTCACAAAAACAAAATGTGTACTCCATGGTTAAAAGAAGAAAAATTCACCTACTGTACCCTGTGATACTCAATATCTAAAATCAGCTTCCACTTTAGGAAACTAGAAAAAGGAAAGTAAATTCAAAGCAAGAAGAAAAAAAGAAAGAAAAATTAGAGCAGAAATCAATGGAATTGAAAACAGAAAACTAATAGAGGAAATCAACAAAACCAAATGCCAGTTCTTCGAAAAGATCAAAAAAGTGATAAGCCATAGCTAGGCTAACTAATATTTTAAAAGAGAGAGGTGGGGAGGGAGGATGCAAAAATATTAATATCAGACTGGGCACGGTGACTTACGCCTGTAATCCCAGCACTTTGGGAGGCCAAGGCAGGAGCATCACTTGAGCGCAGGAGGTCAAGACCAGTCTGGGCAACATAGTGAGACCCTGTGTCTAAGGCAGATGTGGTGGCTCACACCTGTAATCTCAGCACTTTGGGAGGCTGAGGTGGGCAGATCGCTTTTAGCTCAGGACTTCAAGACCAGCCTGGGCAACACAATGAAACCCCATCTCTACAAAAAATGCAAAACAATTAGCCAGGCATTTGGTGGCTTGTACTTGTAGTCCCAGCTACTTGGGAGGCTGAGACTGGAGAATCACTTGAGCCCAGAAAGCAGAGGTTGCAGTGAGCTGAGATTGTGCCACTGCACTCTAGCCTTGGTGAAGGAGTGAGTCCCTCTCTCAAAGAAAAAAAAAAGAAAAAAGACAGACCCTGTGTCTACAAAAACAAAAAAATACTAATATCAGAAATGAAAGAAGGGACAATACTACAGACCTTATGGACATTAAAAAGATAATAAAGGAATGCTATGAAAAACTCTACACTCACAAATTTGATAACCTAGGTGAAACAGACCAATGAAGGACACAATCTGCCAAAACTTGTACAAAAAGAAATAGACTATCTGAGTAGAACTATATACATTAAATAAATTGAATCATTAAGAACCTTCTAAAACAGAAAGCATCAGGCCCAGATGGGTGTACTGGTGAATTCTACTATAATTTTAAAGAAGAATTTATACCAATTTTCAAAAATCTCTTCCAGAAGACAGAAACAGAGGGAATATTACCTGACTCATTCTATGAGCCCATCACCCTAATGCCAAAATCAGACAAAGTTATAACAAGAAAAAAAACTACAGGCTAATTTCTTTCATGGACGTAGATGTAAAAATATTCAACAAAATATTATCAGATATAGCAATGTATAAAAAGAATTATATGCTACGACCAAATGGGATTTATTCCAGGCATGTAAGGCTGGTTTGACATTCAAAAGTCACTTAATATAATGTATCACATCAATGGGCTAAAGATGAAAAGTCACATGATCACATGCATTTGATAAAATCCAACATTCATGATAAAAACTCTCAGCACTCTAGAAATAGAGGGAAAGTTCTTCAGCTTGATAGGGAAACTTTAAGCTAGGCACAGTGGTCCATACCTATTAATCTAAGTGTTTTGGGGGGTCAACACAGAAGGATTACTTGAGGCCAGGAGTTTAAGACCAGCCTGCTATGTTTAAGACCAACATAGCAAAACCCCATTGCTTAAAACAAAACAAAACAAAACAAAAGCCAGGTGTGGTGGCTCATGCCTGTAATCCCAGCACTTTGGGAGGCTGAGGCAGGTGGATCGCCTGAGGTCAGGAGTTCGAGACCAGCCTGGCCAACATGGTGAAACCCTGTCTCTACTAAAAATACAAAAATTAGCCAGGTGTGGTGGTGTATGCCTGTAATCCCAGCTACTGAGGAGGCTGAAGTAGGAGAATCTCTTGAACCCAGGAGGTGGAGGTTGCAGTGAGCTGAGCTCATGCCACTACACTCCAACCTGGGTGACAGAGTGAGACTCCGTCACATACACACAAAAAAATTAGGCAGGCATGGCAGTATGCATCTATAGCCCTAGCTACTTGGTAGGCCAATATGTAAGTATCACTTGAGCCCAGGGTTCAAGGCTGGGTTGACCTCTGATCACACCACTGCACTCTAGCCTGGGAGACAGAGCAAGACCCTGTCTCTTAAAAAAAAAAAAAAAAAAGAAAGAAAAAAATTTTTAATAAAAACATCTACAAAAAACATACAGCTAACATATACTTAATGGTGAGAAAGTAGAAGCTTTCTTACTAAGGACAAGGTAAGGATGTTGTCTCTCACCATTGCTTTTCTATACTGCATTGGAAGTTCTAGATGATAAAATAGGGCAAATAAATAAATAAGTGGTATACAAATTGGGAAGAAAGAAAGAAAACTGTTTTTGTTCACAGATAATATGATTGCCTATGTAGAAAATCTGAAATAGTCAATTCTTAAATGTGGGCTGCACATAGAGACTTCCTTTCAAAGAGTACAGTATGGAAATGATGAAAAAAGAGTAACTTTAACAGTAAGGAAATGTGACAATCCATCAATATCAACAGTGACAAATTATGTTAAAACGTAACTTTAATATGATGTAGTCTTCCTCCTGCAAACCCATAATCCCAGTCTAATCATGAGAAAAAAAAATCAGATAAATTCCAATAGAGAGGTAACCTATAAAATACATGGTCAGAACTCCTTGAAACTCAAGGTCATCCAAAACAAGAAAAGTCTGAGTAAATATCACAGCCAAGAGAAGCCTAAGGAGACATGATGGCTAAATGTGATGTGGTGTCTTAGATGTAACCCTGAAACAGAAAAAGACATTAGGTAAAAGTAAAGAGACCTGAATAAGCTACTCAGGGCGTTAAGACAAGGAAAAAAAAGTCAAACACACAAGGGATGGAAAGAAAGAAATCATTTTTGAAGATAGTTAGACTGTATATATAAACATTCAGAAGAACCCACATATAAATTATAAGACTCAAATTATAAGACTCTGAGAGTTTAGTACAGCTGTTAGATATATAATCAATAGTTTAAGAAATCAATTTATTCTCACACCAGCAATAAAAAATACAAAAATTGAATTTAAAAATATATAATTTAAGATACCAGAAAAGGCCGAGATGGGTGGATTACCTGAGGTCAAGAGTTCGAGATCAGCCTGGCCAACATGGTGAAACCTCATCTCTACAAAAACTACAAGATTAGCTACATGTGGTGGCACATGCCTGTAATCTCAGCTACTCGGGAGGCCAAGGCAGGAGAATTGCTTGAACCTGGGAGGCGGAGGTTGCAGTGAGCCAAGATCGTGCCACTGCACTCCAGCCTGGGCAACAAGAGCAAAACTCCATCTCAAAACAAAATAAATAAATAAAAATTAAAAGAGAGCATAAAAAAATGAAATATCAAGAAATAAATTGAACAAACGATCTCTATGGAGAAACTTATAAAACTCTATTGAGAGATATTAAGTGTATCTATAAATGAAGAATTATATTATGTTCATAGATTGGAAGCTCAATATTATGAAGATAATCAATTTACTCCAAATGTATCTGTAGACTTACTATAGTCTCAATAAAGCCCCCAGAATTTTTTTTTTTTTTTTTTTACAGCTTAAAAACTTACTCTAAAATTTATTAAGCTATGCAAAGGGCCAAAAAGAGATAAAACATTCTTCAAGAAGAACAAGGTGGGAGATGAAAGAGGATTTGTTCTAGCAAATATCAAGACTTATTGTAAGCTATAATAATTAAGATTGTATAGTGTTGGCTTAGTGGTAGATAAAATAATCAAGGGAACAGGATAGAGGCCTGGAAACAAATCCACATATACACCAACACTTGATAAGTGACACTGTAGAGATCACTAGGGAAAGGATAAATGTTTCCACTAAACTTGGTGGGGTAATTGGGAACCCATATTAGAAAAATAGATTGGACTCCTTCCTTATTCCACAGACAAAAATCAATTTCAGACAAGTTAAACACTTACATTTAAAAGATAAATAATCAAGCTTTTGGAAGTTATTTAGGAGAACATTTTTATAATCTTGGGACAAGTGGATTTTTTTCAAGAAAACACAAAAAGCTCTACCCAAAAAGGAAAATTATTGCAATTTTAGATTACACTGAAAGAACATATACACCCCAAAACAGCATAAAAGAATAAAAAGGTAAGACACATAATGAATATTTGCAACATAAATATGACAAAGGATTTCTAGGCAGAATATAGAAGAATGTCTACAAATCAATAATAAAAAGACAATCTACAAGAAAAATGGGCAAAAATGTTTGAACAGGTACTTCACAAAATAGAATATCCAAATCGTGAATAAAGAGAGCTCAGCCTTACTAGCAATGAGGAAGTGAAAATAAAAACCACAATGAGGTACCACTATACTCATCAGAATAACTAAAATTAAAACAACTGCAAGCACCAAATGTTTATAAATAGGAGTATAGAAACTCTCATATGTTACTAATGACAATGTAGTGAGGTTCAATCTCATTGCAAAATAGTGTGGCATTCTACACTAAAACAGAAAATACACATATACTGTGACCTAACAATCTACACTAGCTAAGTCTCAACACTGGAGAAATGTGTGCATATGTTCTGCAAGATACATGTACAAGAATGTACATCACAGCATTACTCACATTAGCCCCAAATTGGAAACAATGCAAATGTTTATCAACAATGAAATGATAAATTATGTATTTATATGTTATACAAATTATACACTATAACAGTGAGGTAGCATTCTGTGGAATACAAAAATATAAATGAACCAAATAAGATTACTTGTAACAACATGCAGCAGTGTCCAAACATAATATTGGATAAAAAGAACAAAACACACACACACACAGGCAATGTGACTCCATTTAAATAAAGTTCCCTAATAAGAAAACTAAAGTGTATTGTTTCGGAAAATGAGGAAAATATTACAAGAGTCAGGGTAGTATATATCTTTAATGAGAGAGTTTTAATCAGAAAGGAGCACATTATGTAGGATGCAATTAAAGCAAGACATAGGGCAAATTTGTAGCTTTAAACAGCTATAATAGAAAAGAAGAATGATCTTAATAATCTTAAGACTTCAACTTCAGATCTGGAAAAAGAAAAGCAAACAAAACCCAAAACAAGTAGAAAGAAGAAAATAATAACAGGGTACAAATAAAAGAAGTAGAAAAACCAAAAAACAATAGAAAATCAGTAAAATTTTAAAAAATGGTTCTTTGAAAAGATCAGCAAAATTGGCAAACCTTCAGGTAGATTGACCAAGATAAAGAGAAAAAGCACAGATTACAAAAAATCAGGAATGAAAGAGGAGATATTACCATTAATTCTACAAATATTAAAAGGACTATAAGTAAATGGTATGAACAAATATATGCTAACAAATTAGATACTAGGAACACAAATTGCCAAAACGAACTCATAAAGGAATAGAAAACATGAACAAATCTATGACAGGAAAAGATATTGAATCAGTAATTTAAAGTATTTTCAAAGAAAAAATAGGCCCAGAGCTTTCACTGGTGAATTCTGTCAAACATTTAGAGAAAAATTAGCATTGATAGTCCATAAACTCATCCAGATCAAGTGGGATTTATCCTAGGAATGCAGGATTGATTTAATACATGAAAATCAATTAATGTAATATACCACATTAAGAGAATAAAAGGTAAAAACCACATAATAGTCTCAAAAGAAATTATAATGCAGAAAAAAATTTTGAAAAAAATTTAATACCCTTTCATGACTAACCCGCAAACCCTCACAAAGACACACTTTACAAACTAATAGAAAGTAATTTTCTCAATCTAATTAAGGGAACCTATGAAAAACCCAAAACTAGCATTATACTCAATAGCAAAAGACTGGGTACTTTTTCCCTAAAATCAAAAGATAAGGATATCTGCTCTCACCACTTCTATTCAACATTTTACTGAAGGTTCTAGACAGGAAAATTAGGCTAAATAAAGTCATCAATTTGGAAAGGAAGAGTAAAGCTATTTGCAGACAACATGATCTTGTATATATAAAATCCTAAAGCATTTACTAAAAAGTTTCCAGAGCTAATAGCCAAGTTAGGCAAAGTGTCAGATACAAGATGAATATACAAAAATCAATTGCATTTCTACATGTTAGCAATGAACAATTCAAAAAAGAGATTAAGAAAAAAATTCATTCAGAACGTCACTAAGAACAACAAACACTTGGGAATAAGTATAACAAAAGAAGTACAAAACTTGTACACTGAAAACTACAGAATATTTTTAAAATTAAACATCTAAATAAAGAAGAAGATACTCCATGTTCATAGATCAGAAGGTTAGAAGGCAATACTCCCTAAATTTTTCTTTTTTTTTTTTTTTTTTGAGACGGAGTCTCGCTCTGTTGCCCGGGCTGGAGTGCAGTGGCCGGATCTCAGCTCACTGCAAGCTCCGCCTCCCGGGTTTACACCATTCTCCTGCCTCAGCCTCCCGAGTAGCTGGGACTACAGGCGCCCGCCACCTCGCCCGGCTAGTTTTTTGTATTTTTTAGTAGAGACGGGGTTTCACCGTGTTAGCCAGGATGGTCTCGATCTCCTGACCTCGTGATCCACCCATCTCAGCCTCCCAAAGTGCTGGGATTACAGGCTTGAGCCACTGCCCCCGGCCTCCCTAAATTTTTCTACAGAGTTAATGCAATTCCTTTTTAAATCCCAGAAACTCACAAGCTGATCTGAAAATTCATAAGAACACACAAAGGACTCAGATTAAAGTAATCTTGAACAAAGTTGGAGAACTCATACTTCTCCATTTCAAAACTTTCAACAAATGCTGCTGGGATAACTGAATAGCCACACGCAAAAGCATAAATTGTACCCCATCCCACGCCACATACAAAAATTAAGTCAAAATGAATCATAGACCTAAATATAATAGCTAAAACTATAAAAGTTTTAGAGGAAAACTGTAGGGAGTGAGTTCAAGGATTTCTGGATTGATCGAAGAAAAAGATATCATGAGTTGGCAGCAGCACGCACAAGCTTTAGTAGGGTGCTGCTTTAGCAAGTAAGCAGGAGGAACGAGTCCTTCACATCTTGAAACTATCCAGTCTTGGAGGGACCACCATTCAGAAGGGAAGGAGAGCAAGGAAACTTCTAGGAAAGGGGATAAGTCAGAGGCACAGCAGGGAATCTCAGGGTCAGTGAACTCAAAGGACAGCAGCAGCCTGGCATCTTTGTAACACTGGGGCTTATCTTATCTATGGATAGTAAATATTGCCAATTTCATGGAGTATGCAGATCAGGCGCTAAATGGCTAAAAATCTGCTTATTTGGGCTATGTTTAAAACAATTGTATGTGTACAATTTTAAGTCTGGTGCTGGCAGCCTTTGAGCTAATGGATCTCAGTCTGCCGTGAAGAAATAAACAACCGAAGAGCTAACACATAGAGAACATCTCTGAGTCATTTGTTAGGTTGGTGCAAAAGTAATCGCAGTTTTTGCCATTACTTTTAAAGATAAAAACCATGATTACTTTTGCACCAACCTATACTTTAGAAAAATAGGAATATATCTGTGCGACTTTGGGTGAGGCAATGATTTCGTAGACACAACACCAAAAGCACAAGCAAAAGAAGAAAAGAAGAGAAATTTGACTTTATTGAAATTAAAAACATTTGCATTTCAAATGACACCATCAAGAAAATGAAAATCACCCACAAGCTGAGAGAAAATATTTGCAAATTATATATCTATAAGAACCTTGTATCAAAAATATACAAAAAATCTTTAAAACTCAATAATAAGAAAATAACCCAACTAAAAATAATCAAAGGAGAACCAGGCATGGTTGTGCACATCTGTAGCCCTAGCTACTCAGGAGGCTGAGGGAGGAAGATCACTTGAGCCCAGGAGTTTGAGAGCAGCCTGAGCAACATAGCAAGACTCCCATCTTTAAATAAATAAAATAAAATAATGAAAGGATTTGAACAGACATTTCTCCGAAGAAGATATATAAATGGTCAGTAATGCACGTGAATTACCTAGGTTAATCATCCTTAGTTAACCTAGGTTAATCATCCTTAGTCATGATAGAAACTCAAACCAAACTACAATGAGATGGCACTTCACATCCATTAGGATGGTTATAAGAAAAAATGTAGGTAATATCAAGTGTTGCTGAGGATGCAGAGAAACAGAAACCAACAAACACTGTTGTTGATAAACTTTTGAAAGGTTTGGCAGATTCTCAACATGTTAGAGTTTCTGTTGATCCAGCAATTCAATTCCTCGGTCTCCACCTAAAGAACTGAAAGCATATGTCCACACACACACAAAAAAAGCCTGTATATGAATGTTCACTTCGCTATTACTGATAGCAGTCTCAAAGTGCAAACAACCTAAATGTGTCTCAATTAGTGGATAAATAAAATGTATACATCCAAGTAATGAAATACTATTTGGCAATAAAAAGGAATAAATTACTGATACATGCTACAGTAGATGAATCTCAAAAAAATTCTGCTAAATGAAAGTCAGACACAAAGACCACATATTATGTAATTCAATTTATATGATATGTCCAGAATAGGCAAATTCACAGAGACAGATTAGTGGTTATCAGAGACAATGGTGGGGGTGTAGACAGAAAATGGAGACTGACTGATCAAGGGCGCATGGTTTCTTCATGGGGTGATGGAAAAATTCTAAAATTAGATTGTGAAGATGGTTGCACAACTCCATAAGTATACTAAAGACCATTGAATGGTACACTTAAATCAGGTGAATTTTATGGTATGTAAATCATATATCTATAAAGCTATTTTTAAAAAGAAAGAAAGCAGCACATGAGAGATTTCTGGGGTGCTTACAGATAATATGACTTTTTTTTTTTAACCAAGGTTAAACTGGTGTTCATTTTCTAAGTGTTCTTCATTTATGTTTTCTGAACTGCTCTGTATGTTATATTCCACAATAAAAATAATGGGGAAACTGGTTTTAAATATGCCTTTTCAAAGTATATTCACTCCTCACTTTTTCTGATGTACAACTGTAAGTAAAGTTTGACCTCTCAAGAGAGAGCAGCCCATTCCTGCAACCAGCTATAATCAACTATAATCAAGCAATAATCTGCTATAATTAAGGAAGGTCCTACTGCAAACAGGTTTGACTTTCAAGTCAGCCAAACTTCCTCTATGAGGGCCTTCCAGTGACAAGTTCTGGAAGTTTTGAGTTATATTTTAATAAGAGAAGTGCTTCCTGTACACAATGCATGAATAATAATGATGATTGTAATAATTAGATTACACTTAAAGGGCAAAATACTAAAGAAAAAGTCATTGTAAATTTCATATTTTTCATTCTCTCATTGACTTTTTAAAACATCTTGTTTGGAAGTAATCACAGACTCACAGAAATTTGCAAAAATACTCCAGAGTCCCCTGTACCCTTCAGTTAGCTTCCCCAGTGGTGATCTCTTATGTAACCGTATTACTGTATTACAATATCAAAACCAGGAAATTGACATTGGTACAATACTGTTAACTAGAGCACAGACTTTATTCTCACATCACCAGTTTTCACAGGCATCTATTTGCCTGTGTGTGTGTATACAGTTCTATGAAATTTTATTCTGTGTTTAATTTGTGTAGCCATCACTACTCTCACATAACTCAGTCCAGGTAAGCTTGCTAAGGGTGGAAGTCGGCCTCCCTGCTCCACTGGGCCCTGCCTGCCCCAGACCCAGCTGGTCCCACCTGCCCTTCAGTCTAATGCCTGTCCAGCCCTCTGACCACCTGGAATGGAATGAGTCTGTGCGCTCCCTCCAGATAAGTGTGCGGGGCCTTCCTGTGCTGGCGCCTGTGACCAAGGCCATGGACAATGACACTTACCCCCTGGGCTGCCTTCTAGAGGACGCCAGGTAGGATTCGATACCCAGTAGCAGTCATTGCCGACCTGGACACAAGGTCAAGGGCCCAAGAGGAAAACACCTGGTTCAGTTACCTGAAAAGGGGCTACCCAACCCTATCAGACAGCAGGGACAGGGTGGTGGTGAAATGAGACAAAGACCACTGCATCCTCGAGTCCCACCTGGCAGAAAGTGGAGAGCGGCATGGAGCTCTCGGATCTGAATGTCTCTGGTGGAGAACTACTCTGTGGACGATGGGAGAGGGGTGACCTATCAGATGGAAGGCAGCAAGGCTGTGTCCTGGGTAATTCTCTCCAAAGGCGATGGGGCAGTGGAGAAGGGGTTCATGGCAGTAGAGGGCGACCGTCTGTAGGAGGGTGGCCTGGGCAAGGAGGGGGCATAGTGACTGAAAACGTGGAATGGGTGAGAGTGGCAGGCCACAAGGGCAGCGTGGACCACAAGAACAGGTTGTGTAGCTGCAACATTCCCAGGGCCGCCACGGAAATTCAACTATCAGGCTGCCTCACCCCTAGTTCGCCTGCTGGAGAGCGCTACTGCACTGGTCCTGTCCCCAGCACTGCAGCGAGGACTCCTGAGTGCCACCCAGGACTTTGGTGTTACATTTCCGTCAGCCACATGGGGGAGGTGGGCCGCGCGCACATTCAAGTTCATTCTTCAAGTTCATCCCCAACACCAACGACCAGATCACTGTGGACCTCAAGTCCAAAGAGGACAGCGGCCAAATCGCCACCTGTATCATGGTCTTTCTCCCTCGACAGACTAGTCCTTCTGCCGGGCACCAAAATCCGAAGTGTAAAGTATGAAGGAACAAAATTTATTTAAATTTTTAAAATTAAAACATTAAGCAAGGCTGAGGGGTGGGCAGTTTTTAGCTACACTGGAACTCACATTTTAAAAATGCCAAAAGACTGCACTTTTGTTTTGTTTTGTTTTGGGGACGATGAGGTGTATGCCTGGTTTAGAGATCTCCAAAACAGGGAGTTCAGTCCCAGGCTGAGAAAAGGGGCAGAGGTTCAGGAACCTCGAGGTTGCCCTGGCCAGAATGTTTCTCTGTGCTGCCGGCTGGTGGTAAAACTGATCACTGCAGGCATCTTCATAGGGGGTCTACTTTTTGAATTGGTCATGTGCTTTCATCCATCTGAACTCCCTTTCTTCTCTTTACCTTTGTTCTTTGGTTCAAGAAGTATTCCTGGAGCTCCTACTATGTGTGAAGCACTGTGCCCTACCCTGGAAATACAAGGAGTATGAGGAGGACCTGACTGCTAGGAACTCCCAGGCCACCGCCTTTTCTTCCTATGTTATGAGCCTTGGACTTTGTGTCCACCCCGCCAGATCCTTGGAAAAGAAAATGTTTACATTGCAGGACACTGTAGGGCTGTGGGCAAGGGCAGGCCCCCGGGGGGGGACACATTTACCCATACCTGCCACAGGAAAGAGCTCAAGCCTATCTGTTTTTTCCCACGCTTCAGATGAAACCATCTCCACCTCATATGGCCAGTGACTGTTTTCTTTCTTCAGGAAACTTCTATGGCTGGGTAGCACTTTGAAGTTTTAATTATTAACCTATTTTAAATAAAAGTAAATTCCTTTCTTAGAATTACTAAATCTTGGCTGGGTGCAGTGGCTCACGCCTGTAATCTCAGCACTTTGGGAGGCCAAGGCGGGCGGATCACGAGGTCAGGGGATCGAGACCATCCTGGCTAACATGGTGAAACCCCGTCTCTACTAAAAAAAATACAAAAAAATTAGCCAGGCGTGGTGGCGGGCACCTGTAGTCCCAGCTACTTGGGAGGCTGAGGCAGGAGAATGATGTGAACCTGGGAGGTGGAGCTTGCAGTGAGCCAAGATGGCGCCACTGCACTCCAGCCTAGATGACAGAGCGAGACTGTTTCAAAAAAAAAAAAGAATCACTAAATCTTCTCCCACAAAGCAAAGTCCTGTAGTTAATAAATCCATTCCCAGTGGCGGAAGAGATCACAATGAAGCAGCGATAGTTGGTCAAGCAAGCTTACAAAACTTTGACTTCTTGGCCAATGGATACTAGAGAAAACTGCCTTTTTCTGAGACCAAGTAGGAATGGGGCCTGGCTTCAGCCTATATTGACTAGATCATTCTTTCATGCATCCCCACTCACCACAAAACCCACAGTACTACCTCACTCAGGCCATAATACTTGAACCATGCCTTTTACTTAAATCCGGAAACTGGCCTTAGGAGATAACCAAGGTTTTTGAGTATCCCACATAGGTAAGGAATGTTGAGCCACTGATTTACACTGTTGTTACAGCCAGCCAGATCACCAGGTTGCCCATTATTGAAGATAACCACTGTAACCAGATATGCTGACTGGTTACCCTTCACACTTGCCCAGCCCATCCTGCCTACCCTACCCCTCAAGTCAATTCCCACGCTTTGCCTAATTTAAAAAAAAAAAGCTCTACTGGCTTCAGTCAGGGAATTCTCTTTCTCTCTTGTGCTGCCTCTCATGTCAAGGTATAAGATAAGTTCCAATAAAGACTTGTCTGGGGAAACTTTCAGCCTCATGCCAATTTCTGTGCATTAACAGCCCAAGAACCCAGAGTTGGTACCATTTCTAGCAACTGTTAGAAACTGTCATGCCTTTCAAGACTTTTGTGAATGACTTGAATTTTTTATTTCCTGACTCCAAGGGGACCCTAGTTTCAACAGGCCTACTGTTTTTTTATGTTGTTGTTGTTGTTGTTGTTTTGTTTTCCTGACTCCAGTGGGACCCTAGTTTCCAACAGGCCTACTGTTGATCCTTGACCCTGGGGCTCCTTTATTCTGGACATAGTCTGTGAATGAGGCCTGTCATTTCCCTGGAGTTTCTTTCCATGGCCTTTATTTCTCCTCTTTTCAATGGGAATTTTGCAACCCCTACTCCATGGAAATGTCACACTAACTTTGGCTTGTCATTTGGCTCCTGCTGTCTTTTCTGGACACTCCAAGGGAAAGGCAGAGTTGGGTTTGAGACAGAGGTTAGGCATGACCACAGCTGAGAAAAGACATTTCCTTCAGTCACAGTGCTCCTCCCCACGGCAGCTACCTCACCCCAACCCCCACAAGATAGTGTAGGGCATGCAGTAGGCAGGAGGACCACAGACTCTGACTGTCCCCATGCTGGTCCCAGTGGACTCTGTGGGCTCTGGCTGTGCCTGTGCTTGACCTTCACAGACCTCTTCCCCTTTGAAACACAGCTGTGAGGAGGGAAGCCAGGAAGGACGCCTCTCACACAGTGGTGGTCTGTTTCTTCCATTACAAAATAAGCAGCAGAAAAAGTGAAGGCAGGCTCCTGAATGTGACACATTTCTCAAGAACTCAGATCTCACCAGGCATAGCCTGCAAGACCCAAGTCTATTCTAACTTTGTCTGGCTGGGCTCTCTGATCCTCCTCCTCAATCATTGTCCACGATGTTCAGACTCTGTCATTTCAAAAATACAGAGAGATAACATCAGGAAGGCTGGAGCATGTGGGACAGTCACTAAATTGAGACCTTTCTGTTGTGTTAATATCAGCATCTGAGTCACAGCCCAGGTGCCTGGAAGTAGCATTTTCATACAGTCAGTGGGTTTCAAATACTTTAAGGCGAACCTTTTTTCTTTCCCTCTGTATTCACTACAGTCAGCATAATGATTGTGTTTGTTCCCTACTGGATCCATTTGTTTTATAAAGTGTCTGACAGGAATGTGAAGAACAAAATGATACATAATTCTTGTAGGATATGGTGGCGCACACCTGTAGTACCAGCTACAGCTTGGGTGGCTTAGGGAGGAGGATCATTTAAGGCCCAGATTTCAAAGTTGCAGTGAACTGTGATTGCACCACTGCACTGCAGCCTGGCTGACAAAGTGAGACTCCATCTCAAAAAACAAACAAAATGACATATAACTCTTCTATCACCACCAAGAAACTTCCTCAGTGAAGCTCCCAAGGACTACCCTTTATAGTCACATCCCCACTGTTGATACCCTCTGGCAACCACTGATTTGCCAGCTATCCTTATAATATTGTCATTTCATGAATGGTATGTAGAAGGAATCTACATTATATTGCTTTTTTAAACCGTCCAAACCTTTTTTTTCTCTCTCTCTTTTTTCTTTTCTTTTTTTTTAAGCATTTCAACCCCAAAGACCCTCCAGCTAGTTGTCTTTCTCCCTTCGTTTATAGCCAGGTATACTTTTTGTGGTTGTTGTTTCAGCACACCTAATAGCTTACTAGTTTTCTTCCTACATTTTCAGTCCTTTTTTGTTTGCTTTGTAGATGGATCCTTCCTCTATCTGGCCATTAAATATTGTAGCTCCTCAAGGCTCAGTTCTACAACCTCTTCATTTGACAGTTTTTCCCTAGAGAGTCTCCTCCATACTCTTGGCTTCAATTATCTCCTGAGCACAAATGACTCTCAAACACATATATGAGTAGACCTTGAGCCACAAAGTTGTATCTGTATAGCTAACTACCTTTTGTACATATGTATTTGGATGTCTTAAAGACACCTGAAACTTAGCATATCCAAAATTCAGCTCAGTGCATCTCACTCATTCTCATCCATCAAATGTACTTCATGACAACCTGTTATCTTCAACAACTCCCTTTCTCTCCCTACCCTATAGCTAAGTCAAATCCATTCATCTTACCTCTTAAATCTCTCTCAGGACCATCCTCCCTGTCACCCTAATCTAAGCCATTCCCATAGCCCTCTGAGCCACTGCCATAGATCCTTAACTGGTCACCCTAAATTCACTCTTTCTCTAATTTGTTCTTTCCACGATGACCAAGAATAACATAGTTACTTAATTTTAAATTTTTGTGAGTACATAGATGTGTGTAACTGTGGGGTATATGAGATGTTTTAACACAGGCACGCAATGCTTAATAATCACATCATGAAGAATGAGGCAGAATAACATAGATTAAATGGAAATTTAAAATAATTCCACCCTATCAACCTTTTTTTTCACTTGTCTCCCGTCACTGTTCCTAGGAGAAAGAGCAAAATTCCTAACATGCCTAGGAGGTGATACATATATAATGACCCCTATGTACTTCTTCCAGCTTATTTTGTACTATGTTCTTCCTCCTAATGACATCTGGCCTTCTTTCATTTCCTCAGTGTACAACCCTATACTCAGAATATTCTCTTTTGATCCCTTCCTCACAGATTTAACTCTCCTTATTGTTATGGGAAGTCAGGGACCCTAAACGGAGGGACCGGCTGGAGCTGCAGCACAGAAACATAAATTATGAAGATTTATGAACATTTATCAGTTCCCAAATAATACTTTTATAATTTCTTATGCCTATCTTTACTTTAATCTCTTAATCCTGTTATCTTCGTAAGCTGAGGATGTACGTCACCTCAGGACCTCTGTAATAATTGTGTTAACTGTACAAATTGACGTGTGTTTGAACAATATGAAATCAATGTACCTTTAAAAAGAACAGAATAATAAATAATAGTGATTTTTATGGAATAAGGGAAGACAACCATAAGGTCTGACTGCCTGTGGGGTCAGGCAAAAAGAGCCATATTTTTCTTCTTGCAGAGAGCCTATAAACAAACGTGCAAGTTGGAAAGATATTGCTAAATTCTTTTCCTAGCAAGGAATATTAATATTAATACCCTGGGAAAATAATGTGTTCCTGGCGGGAAGTCTATAAACAGCCGCTCTGGGAATGTCTGTCTTGTGCAGTTGAGATAAAGACTGAAATACGTCCTGGTCTCCTGCAGAACCCTCAGGCTTACTAGGGTTGGGAAAATTCCTCCCTGGTAAATTTGTGATCAGACCACTTCTCTGCTCTCAAACCCTGTTTTCTGTTGTTTAAGATGTTTATCAAGACAATACTACTGAACATAGATCCTTATCAGTGGTTCTGCTCTTGTCCTTTGCCCTGTGATCTTTATTGGACCCTTATCAGTGGTTCTGTTTTTGCCCTTTGCCCTGTTCCCCTCAGAAGCACTTGATCTTTGTTGGACCCTTATCAGTGGTTCTGCTTTTTGCTCTTTGAAGCCTGTGATCTGTGTACCTACTCTCTGTTCTTACACTCCCTCCCCTTTTGAAACCCTCCATAAAAACTTGCTGGTCTGAGACTCAGGTGGGCATCACAGTCCTACCAATATGTGATGTCACCCCTGGCGGCCCAGCTGTAAAATTCCTCTGTTTGTACTGTCTCTATTTCTCAGCCAGCTAATGCTTATGGAAAATAGAAAGAAACTATGTTGAAATATTGGGGGCAGGTTCCCCCAATACCTTATACTTTAGGTCTCAGTTCAATCAGTAGCCCCACTGGGAATTCCCTGACTCTCCATATAAGGTCAAATCCCACTGTGATACAGCCTCACAGCACTATGTCTTTTTCTTTCACATCACTTATCAAACTAATCATTTCTTTTTTTGTCTTTTTTTTTTTTTGAGATGGAGTCTCACTCTGTCCCCCAGGCTGGAGTGCAGTGGCGCAGTGTCAGCTCACTGCCACCTCCGCCTCCCAGGTTCACGCCATTCTCCTGCCTCAGCCTGCCAAGTAGCTGGGACTACAGGTGCCCGCCACCATGCCTGGCTATACATATATATATATATATATATATATATATATATATGTTTTTTAATTTTTAGTAGAGACGGGGTTTCACCATGTTAGCCAGGATGGTCTCAATCTCCTGACCTCATGATCCACCCGCCTCGGCCTCCCAAAGTGCTGGGATTACAGGCGTGAGCCACCATGCCTGGCCAATAATTTCATTTTTAATTATGAGGTTGGTTGATTAATATCTGTGTCCCCCAGAAAACTGTAAGCCATGCAGGGGAAGGAACCATGTTTGTGTTAGGGTTCTGTTGCAACCCCACAGCCTAGCACGCATGAGGATTTCAACAAATATTTGTTGAGAGAATAAATCAGCATTGAAACTAATGGCCCACGACAGCCATTCTTACACTTTTTATAAACCTGAGATTTAAACATGTCACCATTCCTAAAATATCTTTAGAACAGCTTTATATTTACTTGAGAACTAGAACTTAGCAAAGTGTTATAATAGTATGTGTTTAATTAAATGTACTACAGAAAGCACCCCCCCCCCCTTTATGACCAGGTAGTGGTCTAAATGTTTATTTTATACTGCACTTGATATTTTCCCATAAAAACAAGTTGCAAATGGCAAGTAAGTTCTAACCAGCCCACAAAAATCTTACTTACCCCATGAAGTAGTCAACACTGTATTGATTGGAGCTTTAAGACTGACTGAACTTTTGATCCATGAATTCAGTGTACCATTTAGTCCATAGCACCCCTCAAGTTCAAACCCTGAGTCTCCCATGCCTTTTCAGCCCCAATCCTTTAGTATCTCTCTGGATCCCAAAGCTTTCTGAGACCTGAGCAAAGCAGTAAGTAATGTCTTGACAGAAGGAAAGCTCCAAAAACAAGATCTGCTAGCGGCCAGAGAAAAAAATAAGGGAAGTATACAGAAAAGGCAGTGTTGCTGATAAGGGTGTTGGGTAAAGTGGACAGGGTTGCAAAGAGGGCTCAAGTAGATAGAATATAAAGGGCAAGCAGGGTGCGATACAAGCAAGTTCTATACCCAAGTAACTGGGTGAATTGTAAATCAGGTGTTCCGAAGATAGCAAATACTATATATTCGAAAATTGTTTTAACATCATAAATCCTTCCCCATCCCCCAGCAAGAACTCTCAATTCTTATACCTAGTCACAGAAGATGAAAAGACAAACCATCAAAAATAAATATCCTAAATTCAGTAGAAAACCAATGCACACCATACCTTTGTTCCATTCCGAGTAGGCAGGGGCCAAACAGCACAAGAGCAGCTCCTCAGAGATAGCTGAAATGGAGTGAGGTTGAAATATTCTTTTAAATAATGTTTAAAACTTCTAGAAAGGCTGCAGCCTGAACAATTCAATTTGCTTGGTAACAAATTTAATCAGATTTTATTGTAGCCAGAAAACCTTTCCAAAAGCAATTACGAGAGCACAAGAGGCAAGAGCACAGCAGGCGAGTCAGACTTCTGGTGACATGAACCCTCGGCCTGCTGATATGAATTTCAGTTGTCTTCATATATCTGCCAACCTTTCTATTACCCTTCCAGCTCCACCCATAGAGCCTAGCAAGTGGATGGTGCACTTTAGATAAACTCCGAATTCCCCACCAGCACAGGAGTATGAAGTGTGTGTGCGTGTGTATGTGTGTTCATACATATGTGTGCCTGAATGCACATGTATGTTTTGCAGACACATGAATGTGGTGTATGAGGAGAAAATATTAAGGATAACTTAATATATTACTTCCTAATTTTATGTATCCTTCTGTGAGTCATCCTGTCACAAAAACGGATTTTGGTTTTCTTTGTAATATAATAAGAATTGCTTTATTATAAAAGAAAAGACCTCTGTATAGTATTTCCCACTGGGGCGTACAGTTTAGGTCTGGCCTCTGTTCCTTCCTGATCCCTACCCTCCCCTGACTGTACTTCTGTCTTCTCAACCCTGAGGGCTCAGACTAGTGGCCCAAGTCTAAATCTCTTGAGACATCTGTATGCCTCTTGGTTTATTTTCCCCAGTTTGATAAACATCCTGTCTTGTCCAGTCACTGTTTCAGCTCTAGCAAGCAGGTGTTCTGTGGTTCTTTCAACAAACACAATACAGTAAAGAACTAGCTGGCATTGTGCCTGCCTATGTATTTTCAAAAACTCACCTTAAGTTCTCCCCACTTCATTAAAATCAATTCCTCCTTTTCCCACTAAGTGCACTCTCTCCTGAATCCCTGGAGAATTCTGTGCCTCAAAAATCTGTGCTTAAAAAAAAAAAAAAAAAGACAGCAACACTAAATTCTCTTTCATGTTAGTCTCGTCTCTCCAACTAGACTGTAAGTTTCCGAAGCACTGGCAACGTGACTTTGACCTTGTATTTGCCACAACGTTTAAAATGCTGTGTAGGAAACAACTGAACAAATTCTCAGGAAAGAGCAAGAGGACAGTTGTAACCACATCTATTCTAGTTGGAGAAATGTCTGGTAGTAGGATAAAGGAAGAAAAGACTGCTACGTGAAGCAATTCTTCTAAGTAACACCTGCCCTCAAAAGTATTCTTTTCCTCTCCAAATCAAGAAGGTCTCTCAAATTCTTCCTTCCCTAGTTCTAGACGACATCACATGACATTTTTTAAAGCGAGGTATAACTTCCATACAGTAACATGCACTAATCTTGAATGTATAGCTCTATGACTTTTTTACACAGGTATACATTCATGTAACTACCTCCCACATCAAGATATAGAACATTTCTAGGACTCCAGCTAACTCCTTCCCAGTCAACATCCACTCGATTGATAGCCACTCCTCTAATCTGTATCACCATAGACTGGTTATACCTACTCTTAAATTTTGTATAAATGGAATCATATGCTCTTTTGTATCTGGCCTTTCTCCTACCATTATGATTGTGGGATTTTCCATATTGTAAACATATTTCATGTTATGTGCATATTTTATTGCTGGAGGGTGCATATTTACTGCATGTTAAATAAATTCTACATAAGTCTCACATAGGAAAAGAAAGCAGGAAACCACCAGAAAGAACTGAACCCTGACATGTACAATTGCTTAGGGAACCCACAGGAGTTGCCAATGTTGAGCAAAATAGACCTCTGATTAGAAATAAAAGCCATCTATTTTCTCTTATACAAGAAACATTAGACACATGGGGAAAATTAGCTGCCAGAAATAATCACAAACTGAACAATTAGGGCAAAGATACCTTTCCACAAGATAGATTTAGTAAAGAAAACAAGGAAGAATTTTCAGAGAAAGAAATTTAATGCATCAAGGCATAAAAAGGGATTATAAGAGCAGGAACCTGAATTCTCTGAAGGAGAGAACAGGTGTGGTAACATCTTTTTGACTTAAATATCAGATAGAAACAAAGAGAACTTTAGAATTCAGGTAAAGGGAGTTCTGTCTGAAAACAGGAAGACAAGAAAGGCAGAGAACAGAGGCCCCTTTCTCTTTTTTGATTTCCAACTTTTAAGTTCAGGGGTACATGTGCAGGATGTGCAGGTTTGTTACATAGGTAAACATGTGCCATGGCAGGTTGCTGCACAGACCTTCCCATCACCTAGGTATTAAGCTCCGCTAGCATCCATTAATGACTCTTCCTTTCAACAGAGCAGCAGAGGAGCCCTGTTAGTAAGGTGATAGGTGACAAATCCCTGGTAATGGGGCAGATGGAGGACTTTTTAAAACACATGAATGCTCTCTGGAGAGCAGTGACGCCACCCTTTTCACTACCTCAGACTTTTAGCAAAGTGTGCTGAAGAATGCCATCTGGGGAACACAAAGGAAAAAGGTGTGTTCTATGTCTGCACCAGGACAAAGTATAAGAACAGACTATAAGAAGAGGTACAATTAGGAAATCGAGGACAAAGAAAATTGGACCTAGGTGGGGGCCAAGTACAAAACATCTTGGAATTGAAAAGAAAAAAAAAATCAAAAACACAAGTTAGGGGAGGCATTAAGTTTCCCATCAAGAATGGGATGAAGAGCCAGACATTTTATTTAAATCTCAAAGGGAGGGGTAATTTTCAGAAAGGTGTCACATAAATGAAAAGGGGTAATGAGAGAACAAAAGGATTTTTCCAATAAAATCATGGGCGCCAAAACAAAAAAACAGTGGAGGCCTTAAGTAGCAGAATCATATGCCAAAAACCAAACCTGGCATCTGTGAAACAGATAACCAATTTAAGAATCTCCTAAAAGAGAAGTTATGAAAGAAAATTAAGAAACAGGAAGAATAATATATAACTTCTACATAACAGAAATTCCAGAAAACAAATGAAGGAATGATCAAGAATAAGTTAACATTTTTCTCAATAGAAGAAAATCTAGATTTCATATTTAAAGAATCTAAGGATTGTTGGGCAGGAATACTGAAAAAAGTCATATTACAGATAATCTGATGAAATTTATAAATGACAGAAAAGAATCCTACAAGAAATCCTACAAACTTCCAGACCACTCCCCCACCCTCCTCACACTCACTTCTCCCAACAAAAGACATCCCAACCCCTTCACCAAAATCAGGTGTCCACCAAGGGCAAATAAACCAGTGGACATTGCCGTATCATTTGGAAATGAAGTGCCAGGAGACCCAATGGGGTGATGTTTACAGAATTCTGAAGGAGAATTCTACGGCCAAATGGTAATTCAAGTGTGGCTGTAAAATAAAGGCCTTTTCAGACTTGTAAGGACTCTGAACACACAATTTCCAACTGTGGTCTCAGAAATCAGTTCCACAGTATACTGGTCCTCTCAGCCTCAGAGTCTTTGGTGAATCTCCAGCTAACAGAGAGCTTCATCTCCCAAAGAGGCCCTCCAGCCTTCTCTGGTAAAGGTTTTAGATACTCTCGCCCACACAGCACACCTTTTTTCTAGACCTTGAAACAGCGTCCTAATAGAAATCTACCTGAGATAATTGCTCTTCTAGCAATTATCCTCTTTTTATTCATCTGCCAAGTTTCTTTGTTTCCCTTATTCCTCCTCTCCACTTCTTAACTTTATTCCTCTATGACAATCCAGGAGGTCACAAAGGCCACCAGTGACCTCCACACAGTGAATCCCAAAAAGCCGTGTCAGCCCTTACCTTATTGGTGCACCTTATCACACTCAGGACTGTGGCTACCTCGTTCTTGAAGCTTTCAGCTCTCCAGATTCTCCTGTGTCTCCAGAGCTCTTTTTGCTTTGTCTTTTTTTTTTTTTTTTCCTTTTCTTCTGCCTGACCTTAGCTATTGCTGTTTTCCAGGCATCCTTGACTCACCATTCTTCTCTTATTACAGAGACTATATCTGTCTTACTCATTTGTTTCCAAAACCACCTCGAGTCAAAAGAGGAATTTGCTGGAAGGGTCCGAAGAGATCTCGAAAAACCCAGCATAGAAACCTCAGCCCATCGGGCCTCGTGCAAGGCTGGAGCCTCAGGTTCTAATGTCAGCACTAGAGAAAAACACAAAAAACACTTATCCTCCTTCTCTTCCTGTATCTCCATGGTGTGGGAGAGGAAGGAAGACGAACTAACCTGAACGGCCACAGGCATTCACAGGGTCAAGTGCATCGTGGGCAGGGTCACTGAGCTGAATAGCATCTTCTACTTCTGTGTTCCACCCAGGAGTGGGGGCAGTGAGGGGAGCAGGCCTGGAGTTTTTTAGGCTACTGGTGGGCCTCAGAATCTCCTCTGCAAGCACTTTAGAACATCCAAGTCTCAAAACAGAAATCCAGAATGGGCAGTAGAGGACCCCTCTTAAGCCTTTCAAGTCATGTACTGTCTTTTATCAAAGAAGGCTACCCTGGGATTTTTAAGATATTGTGCTGATGAATAAAAATCATTCTTCCCACCCATTCACCACTGAGTCTTTATGTGGGTGCCTGCATTAATTGCTAGAACATAGAGAACTTCCTCCCTAAGTAGCCTTAGTGAAACCTGAATTCATTCTAGGACGGCACTAGATTTTGGAAGTCAAGCACTATACTACCTTCTTTTTGTTGCTCATATCAGGCCAAGAGCCTAGATCAGTGGCACACAGTAAATGTTTAATAAATGTTGATTAGCAAACAAAATCTTAGCATATTCATTTCTTGGAAGTATTAACTAGTTTGCTTTTGTAACACCTTTTAATCCAGTTTTCCTTTGCCATTTTGCCTTCCTGAAAACATCCAAAGGCCATTTCTGTCTCATTTTCTCATTCCTGGAAGAATATCACCAAAGTATCAGGCAGTTTTAAGTCTTTTCAAATTTCCTGGAAATAAGTATGGAATAATTTTTACCAACCAATATTAATGGCAGTGCAGGAGAAAAATACAAATGCAACATAATTGTTTCACTGAATTTCTTAATTTTTATGTCTGTGCTAAATTTAACAGCAACTGAATGGGGAAAGATTACAGGTCATCTTTTCATTGTTCCATTCATGGCCTGTGCAGATAAGTTGCATCAGATCTGAAGAGAAGTGGACTCAAATGAGTGAGCACTGTTTCTCTTCTTGTGGAGTGCTGCTGTGGGGTTCATCTTTCTTTCTAGACCGAGGAGATAGCCAAGAAGGAGGGAATTCATTGTGGTAGTTCTTGACTTGCATGTTGTAGGTTGCTCTTTATCTCTACCATGACTAATTTTAGCCTAGGCCTTTGGATCAGGCATAAACAGCCGAAGTTACTAGCCTAACAGGCCAGACAACTTTGCCATTCCATAGTTCTCATTTAAAAAATCTATCCAAGAAGCCCTACCTCAAGTCAATCCCCAGCTTCCTAAGCTTTCAAGGCCTTCGGTCTATATCCTTAAGGGAACACACCTGTGGAGACCTTCCTACCACAAGTGACACATCAGCCCAGCCAAACACTCAGAGGGCACGTTATTGTGCTAAGTCCTACAGTAAGTGCTAGGGTATAAAATCAAATACGATTTCAGCCTTCACCTTCAGGAGGTTACAGCCCGGTGAGGAGACAGACATCCAGCCAGAAAATGTCAGTAAAATGTCAGCAAATGTGACAAGTGACCAATTCCTCCATCTTGGTTCTAAGCATTCTCCCCTACCCCATAGTCTTGGAAACCTTAAGCTATTGTCTCTTCCTCTCCTGATTCTTAAGTCTTTCCTATCTGTTCCTTCCTTTAGCATCTAAATATGTGCAAGCTTCTCCCATTTTAAAAACTGTAAAACTGGCTGGGCGTGGTGGCTCACTCCTGTAATCCCAGCACTTTGGGAGGCCCAGGTGGGTGGATCACAAGGTTAGGAGATCAAGACCATCTTGGCCAACATGGTGAAATCTCATCTCTACTAAAAATACAAAAAAATTAGCCAGGCGTGGCGGCGTGCACCTGTAGTCCCAGCTACTAGGGAGGCAGGAGAATTGCTTGAACCCAGGGTAGGAGGCTGCAGTGAGTAAGATCATGCCACTGTACTCCAGCCTGGTGACGGAGTGAGACTCTGCCTCAAAAAAAAAACAACAACAACAACAACACACACATACACGCAGAAAAACACCTATAAAACTACAATTCTTTCAATATTACCCTCTAGTATTAACCCCTTCTCTTTACTTTCAGAGCCAAACTTCTGGAAAGAGGTGTATTCTCTCTCCCTCTCTCTCCTCCTCTTCCTTCCATTCACTCCTTAAGCCACACAGTATGGATTTCACCCTCATCATTGCACCAAAAGTATTCTTCCTGAAGTCAAAAATATCTTCCTGGGTGGGTGTGGTGGCTCACACCTGTAATCCCAGCACTTTGGGAGACCAAGGTGGGCGATCACTTGAGGCCAGGAGTTCAAGACCAGGCTGGCCAACATGGTGAAACCCCATCTCTACTAAAAATACAAGAAATTAGCCAGGCATGGTGGTGCATGCCTGTAGTCCCAGCTACTCGGGAGGCTGAGGCAGGAGAACCACTTGAACCGGGGAGGTAGACGTTGCAGTGAGCCGAGATCACGCCACTGCACTCCAGTGTGGGCAACAGAGCAAAAGTCCGTCTCAAAAAAAAAAATCTTTCCCATCATGATATTCAAATAATGCATTCTAGTGTAGTCAGCCCCTTCCTGGACATCTCAGCTCCGTCTGGCACAGTTGATGAAGTCCTCCTTTTAAAAACACTCTCCCCTTGGGCTTCATGAAACCATTCTTGACCCTTCTTCCTCCCTCATTCCCCAAATTCCACAACACACCAAACCCTTTCCCCTTGAAGGAGACGCACTGCCCTAGTCCAAGCCCACATAGCTCTCATCTGAACCACAGCAGGAATGTCCCAACTGAACTTCCTGTGTCTCTTCTCACCACCCTGCCTCCAGCCCACTTGCCACATCACAGCCAAACGAGCTTTATTTAAAATATCAGATTTGATCATATTTCTCTTTAAACTCTTAACGATTTCCAACTTCCATGAGGATAAAGTTCAAAATCCTTAGTATGGCCTGCCATAAGCATCCTGGTCTGATTTGTGCTTACCTCTATGGACTCAGGTCAAATCACCCTCCCCAGCCCTCTCTCTATTCTGGCCAGTGTGACCTTCTTATAGTAAAACAAAAATATTCCATGGACTTTCTCATTTCAGCTGTTCTCTCAGCTTGGGGTGGTTCCCCCCTCCTCATCTTTGCCTGGCTAACTCCTACTCACTACTCAGATTTCAACTTAAATGCCACTTCATCTAGAAATCTAATTCCCAAGGAATTGGTTAAAGCCCAATATGATCCTACAACTTGTAACTTGTATAGCACTGTAGTTCTTCGTAACAGTCAGCACCCCAATTATTACTTATCCAATGTTTATCTTTACCCCTAGACATGACTGAATGAGAGCAGGGACCATGCTTGTCTTGTTCATTGCAATGTCCCCAACACCTGGCATGGGGCATATTTTTAATGAATGAAGAAATGAATTAATACACTGAATGCATTAAGAATAATCAAGAGGGACACCTAAGCCAGTCTATAACAAGAAAATGAAGGCTTAGCATTTTCCAAATCTATAATACTATGATTTCTGGAGGAAGAATGATAGAAAGAACCAGATGCTTGTAAAGGACAGGTGTATTTACAGGAACAGCAAAGGTGGGTCAAAGGGTTTTTAACAAATGATTGTTATTCTGAAGTGCTATAAAATACAGCAGGATCTAGGGTGTGAACAAAATCTAATAACTCTGGCCAGTAGCATGTTATGAGAGAACATACGTTATATTAGATGAATTTATGTTGCATATGTTTAGCTAAGTAAAGGATACTTAAACAATTGCTTCTAGAATAAGTCATCCGGAATTACCTCATGGCCATACAACCCGGACGTGAAAGAATCAAGGCCTTATATACACAAGAATTTGACATTTAAAAAAAAAAAAAAAGCAGCAGCAATCCATAAAAAAATGTTAACTCATAAATGTCTACAGCAGTAAGGAACCTTATATTATCCAGCTCAACCCCGCCACACTTCCTGTCATCCCCACCCAGGGGTGTGTAATATGGGAAGCTGAGGCCCTAGGAGGTTAAGTCACTTTCCTCGGGTTACATGTCTACTTTGTGGCTAAACTAGTCATAGAAATGGGGTCAGCTGGGCACAGTACAGTGGCTCACGCCTGTAATCCTAGCACTTGGGAGGGCTGAGGCAGACAGATTACGAGGTCAGGAGTTTGAGACCAGCCTGGCCAATGTGGTGAAACCCGTCTCTACTAAAAACACAAAAATTAGCCGGGTGTGGTGGGGTGCACTTGTAGTCCCAGCTACTTGAGAGGCTGAGGCAGAAAAATCACTTGAACCTGGGAGGCAGAGGTTGAGCGGAGATCTCACCACTGCACTCTTGGGTGCACAGCTTGGGTGACAGAGTGAGATTCCATCTCAAAAAAAAGAAAAAAAGAAACCAGGTCTCTATTTCAATGCCTCCTAATTATCTGTGACTTTTTTTTCTTTTTTTAATACTGTAAGTTCTAGAGTACATGTGCACAATATCTGTGACTTGTGATTCTGTAAACTTCAATGAGACTACTCCAAACCACGGCCTGAGGTGGTTTTCTGGAAACTCTTGCCTTCCTCCAGTCTTGACACCGATTCACTACATAGCATATCCTGTGTGAAGAGAAGCCTGTGGGTGCTGCTAACCTCAACACCTCCCCGCGACCACCCACACTGCTGAGGGGCTTAGGAGTTCATAATGGCAGAAGTGAAGCACTTCGAGTAACTCCTTGAAATGATATCCTGTTCTGTGGCATTAAGCAACATTGCTCTCATCTGTCCTTTGTGATTTCTCAATCTCCTTGCTGTCGTATTTGGGAAATATAAATATTTGGGAATAAACAAACAATATAAATAAATGTTTGAGAAACTTCTCGTGTTATAGAACATTATAGAAAATATACATATTTGTTTTCATCTAGCTAGCTAGCTAGCTATCTTCTGCATCATGATATTCAAATAATGCATTTTAGTCAGCCCCTGCCTGGAAATCTGAGCTCCATCTGGCACAGTCGATGATGTTCTCCTTCACAGTTCCTGGTTCATAACTCCCATATCCCTTGTTACAGTCTTTTGTTATAATGCTGGGTGTGTTAGGTCTCAGAGGCAGGCCTCAGGAAATAACCTCTCTCCTGCATTCCTTTTACCTGACCCAAGGCAGGATTCTAATGTTCCCTGTCTTTCTGACTGTGGGTCTTAAGAGTCTCCCCCATGAGGGTTTCGCCTTGTACCCTGGGGGAAGGAATGCTGATGTCATGAAGTTTCCATAAAAATCCAAGAGGACTGGGTTCAGCGAGCTTCCAGATAGCTGAACACATGGAGGCTCCTGGAGGGCGGAGCCCAGGGAGGGCATGGAACTCTGCATTCCTTCTCCTATGCCTCTCCCTACATGTTTCTTCATCTGTATTCTTAGTAATATTCCTTATAATAAACAAGTAAATGTAAGTGTTTCCCTGAATTCTGTGAGCTGCTCCAGAAAATTAATCAAACCCAAAGAGGGAATTCCTGGGAACCTTAACTTCAAGCTAGTTGGTCAGAAGTTTCAGAGGCCCAGACTTACAACTGGTATAGAGGAGACAGTCTTGGGGACTGAGACCCAACTCCTGGGGTCTGACGCCATCTCTAGGTAGATAGTGTAAGAATTGAATTGGAGGACCTTTGGCTGGTGTCCACTGCTTAAAGCGTGGCAACCAACCCCCAACATATTTGGTCATAGAAGTCTTCTGTGTTGATTGTTGTGGTATGAGAGTGAAGACACAGTTTGAGAGAGTTTCTCCCTACACAGCCACTCTTCGCACACTTTAGAATGGCTAAGGTGATGAAGTTTGTGTTATGTACATTTTATGACAATAAAAAATAATTACTCAACAACTTCCAGCTCCAGCCATGATGGAAAGCCCCATTCCTCCTAGATCCTCCCTCTTACAATTTAAAAACATAAAACAAATAAATTAAGATTGAATCCTGAAACATGTTCAAGTAACCCACAGGAAGGTACAAAAAAGAGAGGCAGAGGAACAGGAAATAGAGGAAACAAAAAGAAAAAGTAGGGGGGCAGATATAAGTCCTAACATATCAACAATTCCCTTAAATGTAAGTGGTCTAAATATACGAATTAAAAAACAGAAATTTGCAGAGGGGATAAAAATAAAAACATGTTCCAACAATATGCTATCTATAAGAAATTCACTTCAACTTCAATTACACAGGTGGCTTGACAGCAAAAGAAAGGGGAAAAGATACACCATGCATTCATTAAACAAAAAAGAGCAAGTCTTGGCTATATTAATATCAATGCAATTAGTAATCCTTGTTTTTAAACCACAATTTTAAAATTTCACTGGAAACAGCCTTGAAGAGCCTCTGTGTTTCAAGAATGCTGACATCTACCAAAGGCTTTGCAGCCCTGTCTCAGACTGGCTCAGTCCACCTAAGGCCAGGTCATGCAGATTTGTCTCCCATTAGATGTGAAGAAACAAAGTGAAAGTCTCCCTTAACCTGCTCTTCTGCCCTCCCCACAAACCAATTAAAATAACATTGAGTCATTTTTCTACCTTTGTAGTGACAGAATTTTAATGATGAATAATATTGTGTGAGGACTTTGAAAAAAGTATATGCTCATAATACTGATAGGAATAAAAATCGATAGAGTGTTTTTAGCAATTTGACAGTATCTATACACAGATGTTCCTTGACTTACAATAGGTTGTGTTCTGATAAAACTATTGTAAGTTGAAAATAATCTTAAGTCAAAAATGCATTTAATACACCTAACCTACTGAACATCATAGCTTAGCCTAGCTTTAACATGCTCAGAACAACTACACTAGCCTACAGTTAGGCAAAATCATCTAATTTAAAATCTATTTTATAATAAATGTTGAATATATGAGGTAAGAGTATCATACTACTTACCACTAGAGCTCTGGAAAAAGACCAAAATTCAAATTCAAAGCACAGGTTCTGTTAAATATGCATCACTTTCACATCATTGTATAAAGTTGAAAAATAATAAGTTGGACCATTGTAAGTCAGGACCATCTGTAATCTATATAATAACTTTTAAATGTGAATATCCTTTGACTCACCAATTCTACTTCTAAAGTATTTGTTTTTCTAAAGAAATACTTTGGCATTTATACAAAAAGATGTCCATTGCAACAAAATATTGGTAACATCAACAGAGGAATGAGCAAATACATTATGGTACATTCTTCTGTGGAATACTATGCAGCAGTTAAAAAGAAAGAAGTAAATTTATAGGTACTAAAATGTTAAAGTAAGCAAAATGAAAACCAGGCCTGAAGAATCCTTGAGCAGACAAAACTGGTTATGCCTCATCCTAACCTTGCTTGATTTACAAGCATAAGAGAAACTTGAGCTATATTTTATAAATGCTCAGCCAATCTGAAGTAGCCAATAAACCTATGTAACTAGGGGCTTTCCAAAGGAATAGACCAAATAAGGCTATCTGTAGGTTTAACTGTAACCAATCAAATATTTTATTTGCTTTACTTCTGTGTTCACCCTATAAAAGCTGCCCTCTTGTGTTCCCTCCATGGAGCTCCTAAGCCACTTCTGGTTTGGAGCTGTCCCATTCATGAATCATTGTTTCCTCAGATAAACTCTAAAATTTTATTGTGCCTCAGTTTACTTTATAACAACCATAAGTAGGGCTTTAGAACACATTTTTATTGATTTATACTGTTTCACTTGTGGTGTATAAAAAATTCCTACTTATAATAATGGTTTAAAATTTCAAATTTATTAGTGCTATAAAATTGCTACACTATTGCTAGTAGTGATATATTATTTCACTTATCAGCACATGACACCTGGAATAGACTGATTATATTTGAATACCCAGAGCATCTTAGAGTCTAGTACATCATATTTACTCAAAAATTGTTTAATTAATTAATTGATGAAACAGGCTAGCAATTCCAAACCTCCCTCCAACTCCAGTTCTTCGATTCTAACTGGAGAAAAACTATCCTTATATATAAAATGTTCATGACAATACCTATCTCAGAGAGCTGCTATGATGACAAAGTATCCAAAATTGTTGGGGCGAGGGGCATTGTAATTTGGTAGACACATTCCAGGGGCTATTTGTTCTGTTGCTACTCTTCATTGGAAAAAAACTACTTCTCTACAAAATTCAGACTTGCTCTGAGAAGTTTCAGAGAGCTAATTTCAGTGTGTATGAAGGAGGAGGGGCAGTGGGTAAAGGAAAGACAGGTGGAAGTGTCAAACATTAAAACCACTGCTGTAATTGAGAACAAAGCGGGAGCTGATGGTCAGCACTGAGCATGAGTGCTGGACTTCTTAAAAAAGCAATGGTCATCTTACGGAAGCTCTCACATTTGTTAAATGCTTTAAGCACATACAGTGTATTTGATCCTCACAACCAGGAAACTCTTGAAATCCAGCCTCCAGAGACGTTCTAAATCCAGTTCTCTCATCTGACTGTCATTCTTTGATCATGCTTGATGGAAAACTAGATTGCAAACTTTTAAAAATTACTAGGGCAGAGGGAATTTATAAATTTGTAGATTAGTTTCCTGAAGGTGCCATAGCAGATGACCGCATATGGAGTGCCTTAAAAAAGCAATAGAAATTTATTCTCTCACAATTCAAGAGGCCAGAACATGGTATCAAGGTGGCAGCAGGGTGGGCTCCTTCCAGAGGCTCTGGGAGAGAACCTGATTTGGCTTTTCTCCTAGCTTCTGGTGGGTGCTGGAAATCCTCAGCATTCTTTTGCTTATAGATGCATTGCCTTATTCACCTCCATCTTCACATCATCTTTTCTGGGGTTTTTTTTTTCTTCCCTGTGTCTTCTCCTCTTATATAAGGACACACACTTTGTCATTGGATTTAGGTCCCACCCAGATAATCCAGGGTGATTTCATCCTGAGATTCCTAGCCTAATTATATCTGCAAAGTTCCTTTTCCCAAATAAGGTCAGATTCAGAGGTTCCGGGTGAACATAGCTTTGGGGACGGGGGCACTCAACTCACTACAGTTTGTTTGTATGATTTTGATTTTGGAAGAAAGCTACTAAAGCAGAAATATAAACAACAGAAGTAAATGCAAAAGATAAACTGAATGGAAATAAAAGCTAAAAATAGAAAATGGGCAGTTTCATGTGCAGTTTCAAGCTGACAGATTTAAGGAGTCTGTGGTATCTGTTTCAGAACTTTGTGATATCCTTTTAAAGACGCTGACTCAAGCTTGGAACTAAAATGTTTACCACTTACCAACCAGAGCATACCACCCTCCCAGTGTCTTTTCCTGGAATTTAGGAATTTATAAAAAACAAATTTATATCCTGGAATTTCTAAAAAACAAATATTCATGACTGTAATATACTGAGATATAATTACCTAAGAGGAAAAAGCATAAAGAAGCAATTCAACAGAGTTTGAAGTGTGATCTACTAAATTTAGATTGTTTCCAGTAAGGTGGTGAGCTAAATACATCAACAGATTCTCTTGTTTAAAACAACTAAAAAAAAAAAAAAAAAAAAAAAAAACTGATGAAAATCTTAAAAGAGCCCATGAAAGTAAGAAAGTAAGGAATTCTCAAATCAGGGACTAAGTGAAGACGAGTCACTGTAGGGAAGCTGTGAGAGGCCTGGAGCCAGCCGTTTGTCAAATGAGAGAAGCGAGGAAGAAGAGATTGAGCTTTGTATTTTATGACCTCAAAGGCACCGAAGACACAGCCCAGGGTCTGCCCACGTTGTGGAGTCTGTTAAAAGAAAGCAAAATTCCCCTCACTGAATCATTACTGGTCAGCAAAATTAAACTGTGTCTAAAAGGAGATCTTCCGCAAAAAAAGTTGGGATCATAATGGGTTAAACCATCTATTTTTAGAAAGAACTAGAAATAAACCCATAATAGTCTCCAACACTGCACCTCTCCCTTCTTACCTCCAGCTCCAAAGAAAAGAAAATCTATGAGCTCAAATTTTAGTGCTAAGCAGAAACGAGAAAAGAAACAGCCTTCTAAATACTAAAAACCAGAGAAATCTAGTCTTTATGAGTGTTTGTAGCTTGAATTTACATTACCTGAGAGAACTGGAGAAAAGTCTTGCTGAACATTTAATTTAGAGGCCCCTGGACTAACAGTTCCCGTAAACGTAGGAGAAGGGGAAAATTCTCTTTGAAGGACCCCATCTTTAAGCTAGCTAACGAGAATTTCTGTAAGTAAAATTCCAAACCATGAAGCAGCTCATGGTACAAAATAATTAAACAGCCAAGGCACAATGAACAAGAGCTAGCAAAAACAACAGATTATATACACATAAAACAGACCCACAATAGTATAGTTAATATTATGATCAATTCTATACACCTGAGCCTGAAATATGCCTGTTTATATGCTTGTATCTACTATATGAGAAAGATATAGAAAAAGATTCTAACCAAGAGAAAGCTGATATAGCCATATTAATTATTAACATATTAACTAAGAGAAAGATAAATCCATCCTCTTTTAAGCAACAAATATTACCAGAGAAAAGGGAGTTAGTTAAGCTGCTGCAGTGCACAAAGGGGCCGCCCAGAGTAACATGGTGGCCACTCAGCAGGCATCCCCAGCCCTCATCCTGTCTCCCCGGACCCCCTCACCCCAACTCCCCATTTTCTCCAGCTGGGAGGTGGCCTCAGGCTCCCTCACCCGCCCCTTCCCTGTCCTCATCCTGGTCCCAGGGGTTGGAGGGAACACCACTTGCCTCCCACCAAAGCTCCAAAGAGAACCCACAAGGAATTGAATGACCTGGCACAGGACCCCCCGTTCCAGCAGAGTGTTCAGCCAGTCCTGTTGGAGATGGCATGTCCCACTGGCAAGCTGCAATAAGAGGTGAAGTGACAGTCCCTATCAGCGTGGAATTTTTTTCTTGCAATTCATTTCCCAACAGACTACCCCTTTAAACCCCCTAAGGTTGCATTTACAGGAATGTATTATCCAAATAGTAACAGTAATGGCAGCATGTGTTTTGATATTCTATGGTCACAGTGGTCTCCAGCACTATTTCAAAAGTACCCTTGAACATTTGTTCCCTATTGTGTGATTCCAATCCACATGATCCTCTAGTGACTGAGGTTGCTGAGATCTACAGAAAGGATAGAGAAAAGTATAGCAGAATAGCTCAGGGATGGACTCAAAGTATGCCAGGTAATTAAAGAAATTGAATATCCTCTACAAATAAAGACAGGGGCACTCTCAAAGAGAAAGTCCTTTTAGGCTGGGCATAATGGCTGACACCTATAATATCAATACTTTGGGAGGCTAAAGCAGGAGGATTGCTTGGGCCCAGGAGTTCAAAAGCAGCCTGGACAATGTAGTGAGACACTGTCTCTACAAAAAAATTTAAAAATTAGCCAGGCATAATGGCATGTGCCTTTGGTCTCAGCTACTCAGAAGGCTGAAGTGGGAGGCACCCTTGAGTCCAGGAATTCAAGGCTGCAGTGAGTCATGATAGTACCACTGCACTCTTGCCTGGGTGACAGAGCAAGGCCCGGTCTCCAAAAAAAAAAAAAAAAAAAAAAAAAAAAGTTCTTTTGATTTCCATTTTACTGCCTTCCATGAGTACATACCTCACCCTGCCCTGTATATACAACCTGATACAGCAATGCTGCATGTTGCACATACTTGGAACAACATACTAGAAATGCTGTACATCTGTACCAACATTGCCTCCTAGCAGAGAAGTGTGTGTGTGACAAGCCAGTTCTACAGGCATAGCCTAGGTGTGAGACTAAAAGCTTTCCTCATTGACTTAAATTTGGATAACAGTGAGGGGTGGTGGGTATGATGTGTGCTTGGATGGAGGAGAAAAGCTCTACTCACCTGTAGGAAACTGTTTATCAGTAGAATCCATCTATAGTCAAGACAGTTGTGAAAAGTAAAGTGAACTGAAGCTGTTTCTGTATTCATTTTATTGCAAAGGAGCTACATCTTAGGTAAAAATTATGACCAACCAGATTAAACTCTACCCACATCCTGTATTTTAAGGTCTAAGTTTAACTGGACAACATTTATATGGATTGGAGCTATTAGTACATCAAATGTGATAGGTTTTTCTGTTGTTTGGAATAGTTTCAGAAAGAATGGTACACCTGCTCCTCTTTGTACCTCTGGTAGAATTTGGCTGTGAATCCATCTGGCCTTGTTTTATATGGTTGGTAGGCTATTAATTACTGCCTCAATTTCAGAACTTGTTATTGGTCTATTCAGGGATATGGCTTCTTCCTGGTTTAGTACTGGGAGGGTGTATGTGTCCAGCAATTTATCCATTTCTTCTAGATTTCTAGTTTATTTGTGTAGAGGTGTTTATAAGTACTCTGATGGTAGTTTATATTTTTGTGGGATCACTGGTGATATCCTCTTTATCATTTCTTATTGTGTCTATTTGATTCTTCTCTCTTTTCTCCTTTATTAATCTAGCTAGTGGTCTATTTTGTTTATCTTTTCAAAACACCAGCTTCTGGATTCATTGATTTTTTTTAAGGGTTTTTTGTGTCTCTATCTCCCTCAATTCTGTTCTGATCTTAGTTATTTCTTGTCTCCTGCTAGCTTTTAAATTTGTTTGCTCTTGCTTCTCTAGTTCTTTTAATTGTGATGTTAGGGTGTCGATTTTAGATCTTTCCTGCTTTCTCTTCTGGGCATTTAGTGCTATAAATTTCCTTCTTTAGACTGCTTTAGCTGTATCCCGGAGATTCTGGTATGTTGTGTCTTTGTTCTCATTGGTTTCAAAGAACATCTTTATTTCTGCCTTCATTTCGTTATTTACCCAGTAGTCATTCAACAGCAAGTTGTTCAGTTTCCATGTAGTTGGTACGGTTTTGAGTGAGTTTCTTAATCCTACGTTCTGATTTGATTGAGTCTGAGAGACTGTTAAGATTTCCATTCTTTTGCATTTGCTGAGGAGTGTTTTACTTCCAATTATGTGGTCAATTTTAGAATAAGTGCTATGTGGTGCTGAGAAGAATGTATATTCTGTTGATTTGGGGTAGAGAGTTCTGTAGATGTCTATTAGTTTCACTTGGTCCAGAGCTGAGTTCAAGTCCTGAATATAATCCTTGTTAATTTTCTGTCTCATTGATCTAATATTGACAGTGGGGTGTTAAAGTCTCCCACTGTGTGTGGGAGTCTACATCTCTTTGTAGGTCTCTAAGAACTTGTTTGATAAATCTAGGTGCTCCTGTATTGGGTGCATATATATTTAGGACAGTTAGCTCTTCTTGTTGCATTGATCCCCTTACCATTATGTAATGCTCTTCATTGTCCTTTTTGATCTTTGTTGGTTTAAAGTCTGTTTTATCAGAGACTAGGATTGCAACCCCTGTGGGTTTTTTGCTTTCCATTTGCTTGGTAAATATTCCTCCATCCCTTGATTTTGAGCCTATGTGTGTCTTTGCATGTGAGATGGGTCTCCTGAATACAGCACACCAACAGGTCTTGACTCCTTATCCAATTGCCAGTCTGTGTCTTTTAATTGGGGCATTTAGTCCATTTACATTTAAAGTTAATATTGTTATGTGTGAATTTGATCCTGTCATCATGATGCTAGCTGGTTATTCTGCACATTAGTTGATGCGGTTTCTTCATAGTGTCATTGGTCTTTCTATTTTGATGTGTTTTTGCAGTGGCTGGTACTGCTTTTTCCTTTCCATATTTAGCGCTTCCTTCAGGAACTCTTTGTAAGGCAGGCCTGGTGGTGGCAAAATTCCTCAGCATTTGCTTGTCTGGAAAGCATTTTATTTCTCATTCACTTGTGAAGCTTAGTTTGACTGGATATGAAATTCTGGATTGAAAATTCTTTCAGAATGTTGAATATTGGCCCCTACCCTCTTCTGGTTTGTAGGGTTTCTGCAGAGAGATTTGCTGTTAGTCTATGGGCTTCCATTTGTAGGTTACTTGACCTTTCTCTCTGGCTGCTCTTAACATTTTTTCCTTCATTTCAACCTTGGAGAAATCCGCAATTATGTGTCTTGAGGTTGCACTTCTCAAGTAGTAGTTTAGTGATGTTCTCCGTATTTCCTGAATTTGATTGTTGGCCTGTCTTTCTAGGTTGGGGAAATTCTCCTGGATAATACACTGAAGAGTGTTTTCCAACTTGGTTCCATTTTCCCTGTCACTTTCAGGGACCCCAATCAATCGTAGGTTTGGTCTTTTCACATAGTCCCATATTTTTTGGAAGCTTTGTTTGTTCCTTTTTGTTTTTTCTCTAATCTTGTCTTCACACCTTATTTCACTAAGTTGATCTTCAATCTCTGATATCCTTTCTTCCCCTTGATGGATTTGGCTGTTGATACTTGTGTATGGTTCATGAAGTTCTCATGCTGTGCTTTTCAGCTCCATCAGGTCATTTATGTTCCTCTCTAAACTGGTTATTCTAGTTAGCAGTTACTGTAACCTTTTGTCAAGGTTCTTAGCTTCCTTGCATTGAATGAGAAATGCTTCTTTAGCTCAGAGGAGTTTGTTATTACCCACCTTCTGAAGCCTACTTCTGTCAGTTCATCAAACTCATTCTCTATCCAGTTTTGTGCCCTTGCTGGAGGAGTTGCGATCATTTGGAGAAGAAGAGGCATTCTGGTTTTTGGAATTTTCAGTGTTTTTGTGCTGGTTTTTCCTCATCTTTGTGGATTTATCTGCCTTTGATCTTTGAGGCTGATGACCTTTGGATTGGGTTTCTGTGTGGGGGTCCTTTTTGTTGATGCTGATGTTGTTGCTTTCTGTTTGTTAGTTTTTCTTCTAATGGTCAGGCCCCTCTGCTGCAGGTCTGCTGCCATTTGCTGGAGGTCCGCTCCAGACCCTACTTGCCTGGGTATCACCAGTGGAGGCTGCAAAACAGCAAAGATTGCTGCCTGCTCCTTCCTCTGGAAGCTTCGTCCCAGAGGTGCCCCATCCTGATGCCAGCCAGAGCTCTCCTGCATGAGTTTCCTGTCAACCCCTGTTGGGAGGTCTCTCCCAGTCAGGAAGCATGGGAGTCAAGATGCACTTGAGGAGGCAGGCTGTCTCTTGGCAGAGCTCAAGAGCTGTGCTGTGAGATTCACTGCTCTGTTCAGAGTCAGCAGGCAGGAACGTTTAAGTCTGCTGAAGCTGCGCCCACAGCCACCCCTTCTCCCAGGTGCTCTGTCCCATGGGAGATAGGAGTTTTATCTATAAGTCCCTGACTGGGGCTTCTGCCTGTCTTTTAGAGATGCCCTGTTCAGTGAAGAAGAATCTAGAGAAGCAGTGTGGCCACAACTGTTTTGCTGTGCTGTGTTGAGTTCTGTGCAGTCTAAACTTCCAGGCCTCCTTAGCACTGTCAGGGGAAAACTGCCTACTTAAGCCTCAGTAATGGCTGATGCCCCTCCTCCCACCAAGCTTGATCTTCCCAGGTCAACTTCAGACTGTTGTGCTGGCAGTGAGAATTTCAAGCCAGTGGTTCTTAGCTTGCTGGGCTCCATGGGAATGGGACCCACTGAGCCAGACCACTTGGCTCCCTAGCTTCAGCCCCCTTTCCAGGGGAGTGAACAGTTCTGTTTTGCTGTGATTCCAGGCGCCATTGGGGTATGAAAAAAAAAAAAAATTCCTGCAGCTAGCTTGGTGTCTGCCCAAACTAGCTCTTATTTTTCTTACGCTCTTAATCGCTTAGGTCTAAGTGTACATAAGGGTGAAAATCCATTTGATAGAAATACTTGTGTAGATTTAAAGATCCAATTGCTCCTCTGGAGCTAATCTGTGTAATAAATTGATTACTAAACTGATTACATATTTTAAAAGGTGGCAGATATACAAAGAATTTCTACAACTCAAGAATAAAAATATAAGCAACACAAGTTTTTAAAAAACAGGCAAAAGATTTGAATAGACATTTCGTCATAAATGTCTATTTTAAAAAACAGGCAAAAGATTTGAATAGACACATGGCCAGTGGGCACATAAAAAAGTATCCAACATCGTTAGTCATTGGAGTTAGTTTTAGTCAATTAATAAAACCAAAAGTGAGTAGAAAACAAAAGCATTAAGAATGACTCATATATTTCCATTTTTGGCCAAAATGCAGTAAGAGAGAACAGATTTATCCTCCTCTCTGAAACAACAACAACAAAAAGACAAATACATGAAACAGCGATTCTTAGAACAAATTAGACAATGAAGAATGGTGATCTCCAAGAAATAGGAAATAAATGAGGTGAGCTAATGATTGCCCCAGTATACTATTTGGAGGAAGTTTTTTCAGGTCACAGGGCAGGGAAGAGGCACCTTTGTGGAGGTGTCCTGGAGCTGAGGAGATAGCCACGAGTCTGGAGAGTGAGATGGCTAGAGTGCCTAGGGCAGAGTACCAAAGACATGAGAGCCTCCCTGGGAGAACTTGAAGACCTGCAGAAGGTCCCCCTCAAACAGTCAGCTAAGTGCTGATCAGTGCATGTGTGTGGGAAAACACCCAAGGTCAGGGGAAGAATCACTAAATTCACATGAGGAAACAATCATCAGAGCTCACATAGTGCTAGAAAGGGTGAAAACCTGTGACTCTGTCTCCTTGGAACGCCATGCTCCATGACAGTCACACACAGATCACTCTCTGCATACCCAAGACTTAAAAACATCTGTGAAATTGAACCGCTAACTCAGCAAGTGTTTCAGCAGGTAAGTCAACTGTGTACCAAGCACTTGGAGCCATTAATAACACCCTACCAACCTAACTCAAAGTGTTGCTCAGGAATGTCTCTCTTAAGTGGGAACACCTCTCCGTACTCGTCAAATGCTCACTACCACTAACCCACCATCCCCCAAAAGCTCCCTCCACACCAGCCATCTTTCTGGGTACTCCTCCTAGTCTGCTACCCCTAAGCCCTGGGACTTTTCCTTCCTGCTGTTTCCCATCAATACTGCCCTGTCTCATTCCTTCAGGACCTGGCCCCTCTGCTACTCAAAGTGGCAGCAAGCCTTCTCGTGGCCTAATCTGCGCAAATGAGTGAGAAGCTAGGAAGAGTTAAAGTGATTTCACCCAGTCACTGTCCTTCTCAGTGCAATGCATTATGTAGTAGCAATAGAGGCTATCAGGAAACACATGATCTCAACACAGAATAGCTGCCATGTGGATGTTGCTGGTATGCTAGCAAACACAGCGAGGAAGAGTTTGGAGCAAGCAGGCTTGACCATGCCCCCTTAAATCCCATCAACAAAGACAAAGTGACTTCTTTTTTCTCTACACAGAATCCACCCCTGGGAAGATGCAGGGCAGTCACAGAGCATTTCACAGGTGTTGGGGGAATGTCCTATGTGTTTGGGGAAAAGAAAAGGAAGATAGGAAGGAGGAAAATATAAAGGAGGTTCAGTCAACAAACACTAGTTGAATATTCTACATATGCCAGGCACTGCTCTAGGTTCTGGGGTTATACCAGTGAACAAATGGGTTTGTTCCTTTTATACCAGTGGTCCCCCAAATTTCCCCACCATGGAAATTTCCACCTTGGAAGACACAGAACTTTGAATGTGTCTTTGTAAGAAGTTTCCCAGGTAAGTTGGATTGTCAGGCAATTTGAGGAACCACTATTGAAGCAACAGTTGAGATTCTTCTCATTGATCAAAAAAGCAACCTACAACACTCATGGCTGTTGACCTTTGGAAAACAATTGTATTGAATATCGAGGTGCTATCTTTCTTCACACTGTCTACCAAAGGTTTGCTTTGGTGTCCTCCTAATCCTTCTCCAAACACTGAGGCCTCTCCCAATCTACTCCATATACTTATGCTTTGGGTATCAGGCCCCACCTGTACCTCTTAGAAAGTTCGCCGACTCCCAATTATTTATCAGTTTCCTCACCACATGCCCATCAATTATATTTAGCAATATAATATGTACTGAGGACTTTTGATAAGAGGTATGTTCCTTCTGATTTATACATATTTTCTCAAGTCATCCTAAAAACTATGTAGCAGGTATCCTGCAGAAGAGGAAATTGAGACAGATTATATAACATGACCATTGTTATTGAGAATGAGGTCATTCTTCATGTATTAACATGACCTTCCATCTTCTACTGTGCCTCCATCATACTGATTAATACGTTAAGTTTTGAAATTGAGAGAGAGGGAGAACAAGAGGGAGAGAAAAGGAGAGAGATCCAGAGGAAATTTGGAAAAGAGAGAGGGAAAGGCTCTTAAATACAATACCTCTTCCATTTACTTGATATATGAACTTCACCTCTTAAAGTCTCTTTTCTACATCTGCAACAGAGAAATAATGACTCCTACTCTATGTAGGTTATGGGGTTTACATGAGGTTATGAATATAAAGCTTCTCATACTACACTTGCCACATAAGCTTAAGTATGTGATAATAACAGCCCTATATCTATATACTCCGCTTTTTCTTCAGCTTTTTAAAATCAATATCTGACATTAAATTGTTGGGGGGTGGGGGGGGGGGTGGTGTGAGTTATCTCTTTGTCCCACTGTATTTTTTTTTTTTTGAGACAAAGTGTCACTCTTGTTGCCCAGACTGGAATGCAACAGCCCTATATCTATATACTCCGCTTTTTCTTCAGCTTTTTTTAGTCAGTATCTGACATTATATTGTGTGGGGGGGGAGGGGGCGCGGGAAGGCATATTATCTTTCTTCTTTCTGTCCCACTGCATTTTTTTTTTTTTTTTTTTTTTGAGACAAAGTCTCGCTCTTGTTGCCCAGGCTGGAATGCAATGGCATGACCTCGGCTCACTGCAACCTCTGCCTCCCGGGTTTAAGTGATTCTCTTGCCTCAGTCACACAAGTAACCAGGATTACAGATGTATGCCACCACACCCAGCTAATTTTTGCATTTTTAGTAGACACGGGGTTTCACTATGCTGGCCAGGCTGGTCTCAAACTCCTGACCTCAGGTGATCCGCCTGCCTCAGCCTCCCGAAGTGCTGGGTTTACAGGTGTGGACCACCGTGCCCATCCCGTCTCACTGTATCATAAGCTCCACACGAGAAGGAACTTTGCCACACTCACCCCTGTATCCACAGTGCTTACAATGATGGCTGGCTCCTAGCAGGCACACTTTCAGTATTTGTTGAATGGTTGTTATGACCATAATCTTCCCTACGGCACTAGTTGTCATGACCATAATCTTCCCTACAGCACCTCACTACAAACATAGTAGTTGCCCTACAAATGCTTTCTATGTGGTTTGCAGTAAATAGAACCCAAAACCCTTATTATCATACTATATTGCCACCCACTTCAGCTAAACTGAATGAATAACCTACTGGCTGGGGTAACCTATTTGAAGATACAGATCACAAAAACAAAGAGAGCATCTAACAAATACTGATTATTCATTACACTGCCTGCTTTCTATCCTGGCTCCTAGGAATAAACAAGTTCAGTGAATGTCATCCCTTCTAAGATGTATATTTAAACCTTTAAGCTGTCCTATATTTTTACAAATTTCCTAAAATAATATTGTATTATTTTTACAAACAAAATTTTAATTGAGAAAAAAATAACAAATATAATAACCTAGCATGGAGAAAAGCACTGCACTCTAACCTGGGCGATAGCGCGAGACCCTGTCTCAAAAAAAAGAAAAAAAGAGGGTATTTAAGGTCAAGTCAAATCTCCCTTGCTCTATCTCTGACATCTGTCCCTAGAGGCAGCCAAATGATAATTTGGCATTTATCAGGATGCCCATGATGTCAAATTCTTTTTGTGTTTGATGTTGCCAACCATTAATGTTCAATTCTATGATCTATTATTTCATTAGGGGCTTGTAAAAGGGCAAAACCCTATCACTTCTTTTTCATACATTAACTATCATCCTAAGATAAATTTCCCTTTACCTACAACTTGCTTACCCAGTTGTACAGTTTGCAAAGAATACATAATATTTTTTCTTTAATCATTTTTCAAAATAAGGAGTTGGTTTCCTATGACCCTCTAATTTGTTTTAGTTACATTATGAACATATTGTGTTAAACATATTTGATGAGTTTGAATCCACTCATTACTTGTATTAGTGCTCATAGCATCCCATTTTGGTCAGTGAGAAGCCTATTTTTTAACTGGCAAATAAAGTGTGTATATTTAGAGTATACATGACGTTTTGATATGTGCATACATTGTGGAATGGCTGAATAGAGCTAATTAACATATGGATTACCTCACATACTTATTTTCTGTGGTGAGAACACTTAAAATTTAATCTCAGCAATTTTCAAGTATATTTTAACTATAGTGAACACGATGCACAATAGATTTCTTGAATTTGTTTCTCCTGTCCAATTGAAATTTTATATCCTTTGACTAACATCTTCCCAATTCGCCTATCTCCTAGCCTTTGGTAACCATTACTCTACTCTCTGCCTTGATCCAGGCTGGAGTGCCATGGCGTGATCTCCCCTCATTGCAAGCTCCGCCTCCCAGGTTCATGCCATTCTCCTGCCTCAGCCTTCCCAGTAACTGGGACTACAGGCGCCCGCCACCAAACCCGGCTAATTTTTTGTATGTTTTAGTAGAGACGGGTTTCACCGTGTTAGCCAGGATGGTCTGGATCTGACCTCATGATCCACCCGCCTCGGCCTCCCAAAGGGTTGGGATTACAGGCGTGAGCCACCGCGCCCCACTGAGTTTGAATTTTTAAAATCCTATATTGCTATGTTGAATGACGGTGCTCCCTCCAAAATTCATGTTGAAACTTAATCCCCATGCAACAGTATTAAGAGCTGTGGCCTCTGGAAGGTGATTCAGTCATGAGGGCTCTGCTCTCACAAATGGAATTCGCACACTTATAAAAGAGCTCAGGGTTGAAGAGAGAGTCCTCTTGCTCCTATGCTCTTCTGCCATGTGAGGAAACAGTGTTCCTCCCCTCCAAAGGATGCAGCAACTAGTTGCCATTTTGGAAGCAGAGATTGGGTCCTCACCATATATCAAACCTGCCAGTGTTTATCTTGAACTTCCCAGCCTCCAGAACCATGAGAAATAAATTCCTGTTGATAAATTACCAGTCTATGATATTTTATTATACCAATATGAAACAGACTAAGACATACATATAAATGCGATCATGCTGTATTTGTCTTTTTGTGCTGGCTTATTTCATTTAATATAATGTCCCTATTTTCATCTATGTTGTCACACATGACAGCATTTCCTTCTTTTTTAAAGCTGAATAGTATTCCATTTTTCCGATCCTTTTATTCACTGATAGACTCTGAGGTTGATTCCATATCTTGGCTATTGTGACTAATACTGCAATAAACATGGGAGTGCAGATATTCTCTTTTCAAATATCTCTGACACACTCACTCCAATTCCTTTGAATATATACCCATTAATGGGATTACTGGGTCATATGATAGCTCTATTTTTAATTTTTCAGGAAACTTCGTAGTGTTTTCCATAACAGCTGTGCTATTTTATACTTGCACCAGCAGTTTAAGGGTTCCCTTTCTTCTATATCCTCACCAACATTGTTACCTTTCATCTTGTTGATAATAGCTATTCTAACAGGTGCGAGGTGGTAAGTAGGAAGTTTTTCAAGCTGGCCCTGGTGAGTCATTTTGAGATGACCCCAATAGTATTTGATATTTACTTGCCTCTCCTATAACAAGATACTTCATGTTCTTTTATATTTTCTGTCCGACACCTTGAATCAGCTATTTCTCCTAAAAGTTTTGGTTCCTCTTGTTAGAAAAGGTGTCTGGAAACCACAATCTAGGTGCTAGAGGATAGATGTCAATTTGAGGCCGGCTCATGTCTGTAATCCCAGCACTGTGGGAGGCCAAGGCAAGTGGATCGCTTGACGTCAGGAGTTCAAGACCAGCCTGGCCAACATGGTGAAGCCCTCTTTCTACTAAAAACACACAAAAAAATTAGCCGGGTGTGGTGGCACACACCTGTAGTCCCAATGAGCCGGGATCATGCCACTGCACTTCAGCCTGGGCAACAGAGTGAGACTCCATCTCAAAAAAAAAAAAAAAAGAATGTCCATTTGCTCAATTTTGGATGCAGTAAAGAATTTCCTTCAAACTGTAAACAGTCGTAAAAGCACTTAGCACTTGATTATTTAGAAATTCATTATCTGGATCTCTTGCTTTTTATAAGTGCTTTTGTATCTGTGTCCTTTCTGAGACTAGGAGTTTAAAAACCATAACCTCTTCTTCACCAGTCCCTGGCCCAAAGTTTGTAACATGATAGACACTCAGAACATATTCATTGAATGAGAAAAATCAGGCTTTAGATGCTAAATGACCAGAAATGAGTTTCAAAAATATGAGAAGAAACAGCAGCATAGTTAGAATAACCTGGTAGCCTCTGAGGACATTATTTTAATAGGGTCTACATTTGCTTGGCTGTTTAAATTCATGTTTACTTAAAAAGCAATTACTTTACAGACTTATGCTATATTTTTAAAAGGGCATTTTTGAGTTGGTTCAAAGGTTGTGGGTTATTGTTGACATTGTCTCCTCCAAAACCCACCCTTGACTAGCTCTAAAACAAAAGAGTTTCTATGAAAAGATACAAGTTTTAATTTTCTATTTAGGTCATCCTCAGAGAATTTCAACCTATGATGATTAATCAAACAGAGACAAAGCAGGTCTAAGATAACAGCAGATAGAGTGCAGCCCCTCCCTGCTGGGCAGGGAGTTGGCAGGGGTGGGGTACATGGCAAGTAAGCCGAGATGAGGTTCCTGGTTGGCTGGGTGGGGAAGTACAGGGATGGAATGTGCCTGTGAAGCTACTGATTGACCCTGGACAGTTTGCAGCCTTGAGTGGGAGGGGTAGGATCTGAAGAAGAGCAACAGAGGGCTTTGGAAGGAATTGGGGTAAGGTGGTAGAGGGGAATCTGGTTTCTTGTTAAGAGGCAGAGAAAGGATGGGCAAAAAAAATGGTCTTCCTGTCTTTCTCCAGTGCCTCATCTATTATAGCTTTCTGCTGAATTTTGCTCCTACAAACCCCGTCTTTGCTCTTTCTCCAGCTGCTCCCTTAATCTTTCTATTCCTCTTTCTGGCTGACAGCCTCTTTCTCTGATGGCATTTAATTGACCTTAACTCACAACAGAGGAATAAACTTTTTGCTCACTAATGGCAAAAATCCAACTCTGGCTACTTACGGCAAAAGACAGGTTAGTATAAGAAGCTTGGTAGCAATGAGAATCTGTAGGCAAACTAAGAGAATGGGCCTTGGAGATTGGCAGGATCCGGGGTAGCTCTAACGACTAGTAAGTGGGAGCCAAAGGATTGGTTTCCCAGCAGGAACAGTCTGGTCAAGGATGTCACTGCTGGGGTAAACCGTTTGTGAAAATCTCAGTGACCTCCCTCAGCCAGGTCATGAGAAGAAGGAGCTTATAATGTAAGAGGCAGACCACTGGATTTCCTCTCCCACGAAGGCTGTACATGATAGGATGGATATGTATGGAAATTGGCAGTGCTGTTAAAAAGAGGTAGCGAAAGCCCAGCAGCCACAAAAAAAAAAAAAAAAAAAAAAAGAAAAAAAGAAAGAAAGAAAGGTTTTTTTACTCAAAGACATCAACTTATTATCACAATTACTTAGTGGTTCAAATCCTGCGATTTCTTTCTTAATTTCTTAAATTTGCAAAGTTAGTGCTCTCAGTGTCTTAAAAACAATTTTTTTTAAATTTTTAAAATTAAAAACATATGTCCTCATTTTGTTTCTTTTCTTCCGATGAGTCAGTGACCTTAAGAATCCAAAGCTCTTCACCCCTGGACTAAGGCCAGGAGTGAAAATCCATTGCTAAGGTTAGTCAGCCCTGACAAAAAACACCCTTTTCCCTCTGGCCTTTTCATGACTTCTCTCCACCCCAGTAGAAACAATTAGCCATTGAAACTAAGTTGTTTTTTTTTTCTTTTTTTCAACTTATTATGAAAATTTTCACAATATATGTAAAAATGTAGAGAGTATTATATAATGAAACTCCTTGAGCCAGCTTCAACAATTCATCTCTGCCCACACACCCTCACATCCGTGCACACAACCTCACACAATTTTGTTCTCCTTAGTTGGATGATTCTAAAGCCAACCCCAGACATATGATTTTATCCTGCAATATTTTATTGTTTCTCTAAAATATAAGGACTCTGAAGATCGATAACCATAATATCACTATCAAACCTAACACATTTATTAAAAATTATTTCCTATCCTCAAATAGCAAGTCAATGGTCAAGTTTCACCAGTTGTCTCATCTATTTCTGGATCAAATCAGGATCCAAACGTGGTCTGTACATTCTGGCCAAATTTTTAAGGAGATTACAGTAACTGCCCAAACTTTTATAGTCTCAGTTTGAAGTTTGAACACAGCTTTTTCTTTGTAATTATTTATTATTTTTTTTGAGACAGAATCTCGCTCTATTGCCCAGGCTGGAGTGCAGTGGTGCTAGAGTGCACAGCCTCTTAGTTCAAGTAATTCTCGTGTCCCAGTGACCCGAGCAGCTGGGATTACAGGCATGCACCACCACGCCCAGCTAATACTTGTAGTTTTAGTAGAGACAGGGTTTCAACACGTTGGTCAGGCTGGTCTCAAACTCCTGACCTCAAGTGACCCAACCACGTCAGCTTCCCAAAGTGCTAAGATTACAGACTTGAGCCACTCACGCCCACCGTATTTATTTCAATAGCTCTTTGGGTAACAGGTGGTGTTTGGTTACTTGAATACGTTCTTTAGTGGTGATTTCTGAGATTCTGGTGCACCCATCACCTGAGCAGTGTACACTGAACACAGTTTTTTCATTTTAGTTTTCTTTGGTAGTCTAAGCTCATCTATGTTCTGAAGCTGCCATAGTTTCAAGTGTTGAAGTGATTCAGTGTCCCTCAGCCCATATCTTCAGGTTAAAGAAGCATATCTTGCAATTTCATTAAGAAAAACTATCCAGGCCTTTTAAAAAATGCTATTATTATTTCTTCTCAAAGAGTAGAGAAAGTAGCAACTGTTTTCTAAAATGTAGAGTTTATTTACTGTAACATTGTTTATGGTGACTTCAGATTGGAACTAAAAAGGTCCACCAAGGAGCCTGGCTAAAGAGACTACCCTATGCCCAACCTATAGGAAACTATGCCACATTTAAAAATAATGAGGTCACTCTATCTGTAACAATGTGAAAATGCTAAATGCCCAGGTATATTGGTGAATACAAAAATAGTATGAATAATGTGTTCTATTTTTGCCTAGAAACAATGTGTTTCTAGATACACTTAAATCTCAAAGAATAAGCACCAAATCATGGGGGCAGGATGTAAAATTCTGGAGGAATTACACTTTCTACTTTTTAACATTTTTGTATCATTTAAATGCTTTATATACTAAGTGTATATTAGCTTTATAATGTGAAAAAATATACTTCTATGATGAAATATTATGTAACTTTATTATATAAACGATTTTCTTTCTTCAATCTTTCTGTAATATCAAAAATAATTTGAAGTTGACTCTACCACAGATACAATGTTATCAATTGGAAGAATATTTGAAGATACACCTTAATGATCTTCCTCAATTCACAACAGCAATATTGAACTATGACTCTATGACAGACACAGACATAAGCTTTATCCCATTTAATCTCCAGAATAAATACCACTGTCTACATTTTACATGTAAGGAAACTGAAGCTTAGAGTGACAAAGTCACTTGCTTAAGTCACAGCTAGGATTCAAACCTTAGTTTCTTTCATGCTGTGGCCCACAACTTCACCCTTTATGCAGAGGTGTCCAATCTCTTGGATTTCCTGGAAGAAGAATTGCCTTGGACCACACATAAAACACACTAATACTAACAGTAGCTGATGAGCTAAAACAAACAAACAAAATATTGCAAGAAAATCTCATAATGTCATGTTTTAAGAAAGTTTATGAATTTGTGTTGAGCCACACTGAAAGCTGTCCTGAGCTGCATGCAGCCTGTGGGCCACAGATTAGACAAGTTTGCTCTATAGCATACTGCCTCTACCCTACTAAATATAACAAATGTACTAAAAAAAAAAAAAAGCAATATTCCAAAATTCAAGGCCATCATCCTCTCATGTTTCTCTTCAGAGCCACTGTGTAGGGAGTTCCCAAGACCACGCAGCATCCCATGATTTGTTTGAGGGACTCGGCCCATAGTCATACTCATAGCCATGACTTATTGCAGTGAAATGATACAAAGCAGAATCAGCAAAGGAAAAAGGCACATGGGGCAAAGCATGGGGGAAACTAGGCACAAGTTTCCAGAGTCCTCTCTCAACAGTTACATGGGATGTATGTAATTCCCCTGGCAATAAGTTGAAAGCACACCTGTGAAATATTACCAAGCAGGAGAGACTCAGCACTCAGGGATTTTATTGGGGGCTAGTCATGTAGGCATCCTCTGCTTGGCACATACTCAAACCTTAAATTCCCACAAGAAAATCACGTGTTCACCATAACCACATTGTTCAAATAGCTTAGGTACAGTGAGCCACTCTACCAGTTAATCACGGGAAGCCTCCCACAACCTAAGTTCACAGATGCCAGCCTTATAATCAGACCTGTCAAAGAATAGCACTTGGGCCTTTATGCCAACTCTTTTCTGTATAGCCTCCAATTATAAGGAGTCAAGTGCACAATGAAAATATAATTACATCAGCAGCCTCCAGCTTGTGTTCATAGTGAATATGGTAAAGCCACTCAGTATTATTTCTTTTCAGTAAATAACAATTTTCCTCCAGAGTCCTAGTGTCGTCCGTTTATAGGCCCGACAGCCCTTTCAAATCTACTTTTCTTAGCCAAAGGCACTGCAGTTCTTATCCCTTTCTTCACTTTTCACAGCGTCTTCCAAGGAAGTTTAAACACAAAATATCTCAAGGAAACAGATTCCCCATGATGATAGCAGCGCCTATCTGATTGCCCATGCAGAGGAAGACCTTTGATATTTTGTTTCATTTTCAGTAACCGGTTGAAGGTTTTTAAAAAAGATTTTTTTTTTTTTTTTTTTTTTATTTTTATTTTTGAGACAGAGTCTCGCTTAGTCAGCCCAGGCTGGAGTGCAGGACATCTTCGCTCACTGCAAAGCTCCGCCTCCCCGGTTTACGCCTATTCTCCTGGCTCAGCCTCCCAGCTGCTGGGATTACAGGCGCCGCCACCGCTGCCGCCTCGCCAGTTTTTGTATTTTTAGTAGAGACGTGTTTCACCGGCACAGATGGTCTGGTCTCCATTCAGTGATCCCAGCCTCCGCCCGCGCCTCCCAAAGTGCTGATTACAGGCTTGACATTTACCGCTCTCGGGTTTCTTTTTAAAAAGATTTGAGTGTAAGCTTCTTCATCACTATTATGACCTTCTCTTTGATATCCATTTCTAAGTCAATGACTTGTACTTAGAATGGCAGGTTTCAAAAGAAACGAGCCATGTGCCTGATCACTCAGAAAACACTGTTCCTCTCATGTTAATTTGCCATACTTGAGAAATTCTAGCCTGACTTTTAGGGTGATAACTTTTTACCCCATGCTTTTTACATGAAATAAAGAACTTCATACCACCCAGCACCCACACCCAAGGTGTCTTGCACAGTGTCAATTTAAGATATGCTATCTGATGAATGTCATAATATGCTCAGAGTTAAGCAATTTGAGGTTTAGCTTATTGCCCAAAGCACTAGACCAACTTGTCTAGTCCACAGAGTTCTTTCCTTGTTTGCAATTCGATTTCTACTGAAAATGATAAAAACAGAGGAGTGGAAGATTGACTATACTTATGAAATTAATAAAAATTCAAAAACTCAGTTAAGTTCTGGTAGTATTTATCCATGTTTTACTTATAAATGTAAAGGGTTGTATTTCTTCTTCACGTACATACTTGTTATAGCCATTACGAGTTAGATGTGTGCCTCTTTGGGTTTGGAAATTACTTAAGTTGCACAGGTACAGCCGTAGAGACTGACATAATTCCAGATACCACTTCATATTTGAATACAAATTGGCAATATGTTTGAGGAGATGAACGCGCTTTGATGTAATGCCCTGACAGGAAAGTTTAACAAATATGTTGGGCAAATTTTTCTCTGTTCTACAATTTGTTTCAAATTTCTGTGATTGAATAATCCACAAAGATACTCAATTATCTTGAGTACCCATGTCATTTCTACCTGCGGAGTAACTGATATGACTTGGATATTTGTTCCTTCCAAATCTCATGTTGAAATGTGATCCCCAGTGTTGGAGGTGGGGCCCAGCGGAAGGTGTTTGGGTCATGGGGACAGATCCCTCATGAATGGTGTGGTGCCCTGACTGCAGTACTGAATGAGTTTTCATTCTGTTTGTTCACATAAGAGCTGGTTGTTTAAAAGAGCATGGCATTCCTCCCTCTCTCTCTTGCTGTCTCTCTCACCATGCGACCTGCTCCGTCATCTTCTGCCATGAGTAAAAGCTTCCTGAAGCCTCACCAGAAGCTGAGAAGATAGATGCAGGTGCCATGCTTGAACAGCATGCAGAACTGGGAGCTAATTAAACCTTTTTTCTTCATAAATTAGCCAGCCTCAGGTACTCCTTTATAGCAATGCAAAATGAACCCTGTAACTATGAATGAGCATATCAAAAACCTGCTATAAAAACGTGGATAATTTTGCCTACTATTTCTTAATTCATTTTGTGATCACTCACCTACTGCCTTATCATGTCTGTCTATTGCTTGCTAATGGTTTATATTCAGCTTTGTTGTTTAATGCTTCAGGCCTTTATCTGCTTTTTATCAAAATTTCCTAAGAACAGTGACTGTATTTTGATTGATCTGTGTTGAGCCCAGTGTTGAAAAGGTAGCTGGTACTTACTTACCTGTTTTCCTGCTTCATGGATGAATGCATGGATAAATGAATAAATAAATGGGTTGTGAGCTCTTAAAGAATGTGAACTAACTATATCTTCCACACAGTGGGGACTGGATCAACACTTCTGCCCTGAAGAAAAATATGAATCCTTATCTAAACTCAGAAATGTGGTTATGCCACGTTACTTCTCCACAATTCATAAGCAATCTTCATGTTTTAGAGATGCATGTTAACATTTATGACTGAAAATATTTAATGTTTGAGATTTTCTTCACAATAGTGGAGGTAGGGGAAATGAAGGAATGAGTACAGGTAGAGCTAAAACAAGGTAGACCATCAGCTGACAAAAGTTGAAGCTTGGTATGTATTTGAAAGTTTTCATAATAAAATTTCATAGTGAACTTCACTCACCTAACCTGTTAATGGATGTTTATGTACCCATTCTAGTATGTTCTTCTCCCTGGAGAAGGGAGGTACTATTTATTGACTACCTACTATTGGAATATTTGTCATGTTTTCTGGCAACTTTTTAACAACTTTCATATATTTTGAGAATTCCCTACCATTGGAATCCCAGCCGCTCCAGTACAGAAGTCAAAAACTCACCTATTTAACCTCGTTTGTGGGTGGGATACAGGTATGGGACTTGGACTCTGTTGATCAGAACTACCTAGCTACGTCATCAAATTAAAAGAGTGACATGAATAAGGAGGTGCTGGTAAGAATCATTTCTCACCAGGATGGAAAGGAAGCATTCAGCCTTCAGAGGCAGCACTTGCTGAGAGCCCAGCAGTTGCATCCCATGTTCAGGCTTGTGTCCAGGCCCTGAAGCCTTCCTTAATATAAACTGGGACTTTGTTCCTGCTCCTCCACCTGGCATGGTTGTCCTGCCCTCAAGATTCTACTATTCTTTAACAAGTTTCTTTACCGCTTACACTAACTGAAGTAGGTTTGTTTTTTGCTTTTATAACTAAGTACCTTGACTAATATATCTACCTTATACCAAGTTTTTGATATTTAATATCTCGTTTAAGCTGGAAAAAGTAACTCATTGAGACTTGAAAAGAAAGCAAGGGCTATATTATGAAAAACCTTACTGGCCAAGCTCAGTGATTTGAAACTTATTTTCCAAACCCAAAACGTCTAGAATGCCTCAGCACAAAGTAAAATCCTTACCCTGGCCACCAGGGCCATCCTTTGCTCATGCGCCTGCTCCTTTCCCTACCAAGCAGTTTGTGTGTGAGCATGCCCAACCCATTGGCTCACCAACCCACAGTTTAACAGCTCTCTTCTTCCTGTTATGGAGACAGATCTACAGACCACTGAAGAAAGTCACTGCAACTACCTATGCTAATCACTTTTGTCCTTCATTGTAAACATAAATGAGCCCCTGTGGCAGGCAGAATAATAGTCCCACAAAGATGTCCATGTCCTAATCCTAATCCCTGAAACCTGTTTTATTATGTTATAACATAATATTTTGTTATTTATAACATAATATTTTATTATGTTATAACATTTTATTATAACATATTTTATTATGTTACAACATTTTATTATAACATATTTTATTATGTTATAACATAATAATTTATGTTACAACATAATAATTTATTATGTTACAACATAATAATTTATTATGTTACAACATATTTTATTATGTTATAACATAATAATTTATTATGTTACAACATAATATTTTATTATGTTACAACATAATTTATTATGTTACAACATAATTTATTATGTTACAACATAATAATTTATTATGTTATAACATAATAATAAATAATAAATCATAATAAATTATTATGTTACATAGCAACAGGGAATTATGGTTGTTAATCAGCTGACCTTAAGATAGGGAAATTATTCTGGATTGTCTGGGTGGGTCCAATGTAATCACAAGGGTCCATGAAAGTGGAAGAGGAAGAAAAACAGGAGATCGGAATGATGCCATGTGAGATGGATTTGACCCTTCTTTGCTAGCTATGATAATAGAGGAAGGGCCATGATCCAAGGAGTATGGGCAGTCTCTAGATGCTAGAAAGGCAAGGAAATGAATTATTCCCTTAGGATCTCTAGAAAGGAATATAGCCTTGCCAACACCTTGATTTTAGTCCGGTGAGAGACGTGTTGGATTTCTTACCTAAAAAATTGTGGACCAGTAAATGTACATTGTTTTAAATCACAAAGTTTGTGGTAATTTGTCACAGCAACCACAAAAAACTAATACAGCCCCAAGGACAAAAACCATTAGCATGAGAGAATTAACATAATACATACATTATATCTTGAAGAATGACTGAAATGGGACTTCTGATCTGTCAGATAATTATATTTTTAAGTATTACTATTGACTGTCGTTTCTATTTCCTAAAAAGAAAATAAAAATAAAGCTACTGCAGGTCAACAAAGTTACAGTAACGAACATAAAAAAGGGAAGATCCGGCATTGGCACTCAGCTAGTTGTGGGATCTAAGACTATCAACTTCTCAGAAGTATCGTTTTACCACGTGCAAAGTGAAGTTAATATCTGCCCTGGTTAATGCAGTGTTGATTGAATTAAATGTCTATACAGTAAATGCTATACAAAAACAAGGTATTTTAAAATTATTATTATTAATGCTAGCTTGTGGCTAAACCAATAGTGGAGAAACCACCTAAGCAATCATAGATTGCTGTTATTTGGAGACTATTCAGGTAACTTCATTATCACATTTCATACTGTACATTCAATAAATATTCTTGACAAGCATTCAATATAATGTATAAAATCTTAGGCTACAGATTCAGACAGACCTGAATTCTGTCTCTGAATGACATTAGGTAAATTGCTTTAATTCCTAATCTCTAAAATGTGAATAATAGAGTTGTTTTAAAAGTGAGATAATGTTAATAAAGCACCTAGCACAGGGCCTAGTACATATCAAAGACTAAATTGAATGGCAGCTATCATTATTTATATATATTATTAGTAATGAACATGACATCAACCACTTTTGACCATTGAAGCAAGTTTTACACACATTCCATTTGATTAGCACAGCCTCCTTCAGAAAGCAGCATGGTAAATTTATACCCATGTTTCAGATAAGAAAAATTATGCACAGAGCTGGGTGTGATGGCTCACACTGTAATCCCAGCACTTTGGGAGGCTGAGGCAGATGGATCACTTGAAGTCAGGAGTTTGAGACCAGCCCAGCCAACATGGCAAAACCCCCTCCCTCTCTACTAACAATATGAAAATAAGCCAGGCACGGTGGCCTGTGCTACCAGTAATCCCAGCTACTTGGGAGGCTGAGGTAGGAGGATAGCTTGAGCCTGGGAGGCAGAGGCTGCCATGGGCCAAGATGGCGCCACTGCACTCCATCTCACTTTTGAGATGGCAAGACTCTGTCTCAAAAAGAAAAGAAAAATGGTGCACAGAAAGAATATATACCTTGTTGTAGTAAACTAGAGCAAGAACTAGGTCCACCTGAAAAGACTATGGGGAACTACAATAGCTAGAACAGTCTAGGAAGTAATTTCCTTTTGTGCAAATCAATGATGCTAGAAGACTAGCAGGAAATAATGAGGATCTCCAATATATTTTACTCTTAAATGGTATTCAGTAGGAAGACAGTGGGATACTAGAGAAGGAGAATTCAGGTATATTTAAAAGAGCCAAACTTCGTGCCTGTTATCCCAGCACTTTGAGAGGCTAAGGTGGATGAATCCCTTGAATCCAGGAGTTTGAGACTAGCCTGGGCAACATGGCAAATGGCTGTCTCTACAAAAAATACAAAGATTTGCCGGATGTGGTGGCTCATGCCTGTAATCCCAGCACTTTGGGAGGCCGAGGCTGGCGGATCACGAGGTCAGGCGTTCGAGACCAGCCTGACCAACATGATGAAATCCTGTCTCTACTAAAAATACAAAAATTAGCTGGGTGTGGTGACGCATGCCTGTAATCCCAGCTACTTAGGAGGCTGAGGCAGAAGAATCACTTGAACCAGGGAGGCAGAGGTTGCAGTGAGCTGAGATAGTGCTACTGCACTTCAGCCTGGGTGACAGAGTGAGACTCCATCTCAGAAAAAAAATAAATAAAACAAAAAATACAAAAATTAACCGGGCATGGTGGTGTGCTCCTGCATTCCCAGCTACTCGGGAGGCTGAGATGGGAGGATCACTTGAGCCCAGGCGGTCAAGGCTGAAATGAGTCATGACCACACCACAGCACTCCAGCCTGGGTGATGGAGTATGACCCTGTCTCATTAAAAAAAAAATAAAAATAAAAAAAGGGCCAGGCGTGGTGATTCATACCTGCAATCCCAGCACTTTGGGAGGCTGAGGCAGGTGGATCACTTGAGGTCAGGAGACCAGCCTGGCCAACATGGTGTAACCCCATCTCTATTACCAAAAAAAAAAAAAAAAAATTAGCCAGGCATGGTGGCCTGCACCTGTAATCCCAGTTATTCAGGAGGCTGAGGCAGGAGAATCGCTTGAACCCAGGAAGCAGAGGTTGCAGTGAGCCGAGATTGCGCCACTGCACTGCACTGCAGTCTGGGCAACAGAGTAACACCCTTTTGAAAGAAAAGAAAAGAAGAGGAGAGGAGAGGAGAGGAGAGGAGAGGAGAGGAGAGGAGGGGAGGGGCGGGGAAAGGGGCGGGGAAAGGGGCGGGGAAAGGGGCGGGGAAAGGGGAGGGGAAGGGAGGCGAAACGGGAGGGGAGGGGAAGGGAGGGGAGGGGAGAGGAGAAAAGAAAGAAAAAAGAAGTAAAAGAGCCAAACTTAGGAAGTGGAAATATTCTGTCGTTGGCCATTCAAAGGAGGGAGGTCAAAAGAGGAAAAATCACCTGCCAAGTATGTTTAGATTTTAGAGGATACACCATGATAGGATCTACAAGAGGAGCTGGAGCCATTACAAAATAAACATCTGTATATATTCCTCATTATCCAATGGAAGAGCGTAGGAGAAAAACAAATCTTACGTGTAATCACTTGAAATAAGACATTTGGAATGTTGTTCAGTGGTTCCTCCTACTACCTCATAGGAAAGTTTTCCATGAGTTGTTTGGCTTTTCATCAGCTAAAAATAGTAAAATTCAAACAACAAAAAACATTTTGAAGGAAAGAGTGAACTACATTGGAAAGATCTTTCTTTTAAAGATGGGATGGAGAAATGGGCTGGTGGTTCAGAACGCTGTATATGTTGAGCAGCTGCTAAGCATGATACTAATGATTTTTTCTTCATCTTTTTTCTCTTCTCCTTCCCCCACTTCTTTATTTCTGTCTTCCTTCTGTTTTTCCTACTTTGTCTTCTTCCCTCCCTCTCTCTTCCATTCTTAATGAAACGACTCAGCACTCTATCAACTATCAGAAATCAGCTCGAGCACAGCCATCTACTTTGAGAAGTCTTTTCAGCACCTGGTATGTAACTCCATTGTACTCTTAACATATGTCATCTTTAACATTTTGTTTCATTCCATAATAAAGTAATATGGCCAGGCACTGTGACTCACACCTGTAATCCCAACACTTTGGGAGGCCAAGGCGGGAGGATCTCTTGAGCCCAGGAGTTTGAAACCAACCTGGGCAACAAAGTGACACCCCCATCTCTACCAAAAAAGTCAAAAAATTAGCCTAGAGGTGGGAGGCATGTACTTGAGCCCAGGAGGCCAAGGCTGCAGTGAACCATGATCGCATCATTGCACTCCAGCCTGTGACACAGTGAGACCCTGTCTCGATGAATAAATAAATATATGCAACCTATATGTCCAACAATAGGAAAATAGTTAAACATATTAAAAATACATATTTTGGAGAATATTTAATGTTATGAGGAAGTGTTAAGTGAAACAGCAGAATTTAAACTCTATATATTTGCCCCACTTCCATTGGCACATGACTTTTTTCCACTCATGTTTTCAACTTGTTGAGACTGCTTCCTAGTAAAGTAGGTAGACTCTAATGTTCTGATGCAGGGGGGAATTATAGGACCAAGAGGACAAATAAAAAAATGACATAATCGGAATACAAAAAAAAGTCCTGAAACATTCATGATGTTGAAAACATGAGAACCATGAAAGGGAATAATGGAGTTGTGACTACATCTAATAAAGCACCCACTGAACCACTGAATACTGTTTTTCTTGCCCAAAGCATTCACTTTTTCATCAGGAAGACATAGTAAAGATGGATTTAAATTATTATCTGAGGTTACTGGACAGAAAAATCACATCAACATGACTTTTTATTATTTACTTCACTGCCAAGTCATTGCCAAGCTTTGAAAAAGCTAAGTCTACGATTTGTCATTATTAATACTGGCATAATAGCCCATATTTTTGTTCCCTTTTAGTTAAGTATTTTGGTTGAATCCAGGTTTTTAGAAACTATTATTGATACAAATAATCCTGCTCTAAACAAAAAATTCTAAATATATTTTAGCCATACATATAGCATGGTCTCAAATTCATATGTTTAAAAAAAATAAAACTATACCTACATACATAGTCATTGTCTCCTAATACTCTTTTAAAATTTTTGAGACAGGGTCTTGCTCTATCACCCAGGTTGGAGCACACTGGTGCGATCTCAGTTCACTGTAACCTCTGCCTCCCAGGCTCAAGCGATCCCCCCACCTCAGCCTCCCGAGTAGCTGGGACTACTGGTGTGCGCCACCACACCCGGCTAACTTTTGTATTTTTTAATAGAGGTGGGATTTCACCATGTTGCCCAAGCTGGTCTTGAACTCCTGGGCTCAAACTGTCCACCCTCTTGGCCTCCCAAAGAGTTGGGATTTCAGGCGTGAGCCACCGCACCTGACCCTCCCAATACTCTTTCCGTCTGTCACCACTGTGTAGTAGCTATGTGGTTTTAATGGGATGGACAACCTCAGCCAATGAGGGTAGTCCCATCCCCCTTGCCATATTGATTAATTTACACAGTCCTGCCCAAGCTAGTCAGGGCATGGAATTCCCCCAGCCACCAGGATTGATGTAGAAGTGCGCACCTGACCCAAGATACTCTGAGAAGCTCAGAAAATTTTCACAATAGCTCTGAGAGGTCTCTCTCTGTATGTGAACAAGGATGCATGAAGCCCCAGATGTTACTGGCAGCCATCTTGTGACCACAGAAGCGGACTAGAGAATAAAGATGGCACACAAGGGAGAACAAAGCTCAAATTCTCACAGAGAAATAAAGTCAGAATTCAGATTAAACCAATCGGCCTTAACTGGACTTAAGTTTTTTTGTACATAAAGATGAATGTAGAAAATAATGTAATGAACATCCCTGAACCTCCATTATGTTTTATCATAATTTAGTATTTTGCCTATTTGCCTCAGGAATAAGAGTTTGGGGAGTTTTAAGGTTTTGTGTTTTGTTTGGTTTTTCTTGCTTTGTTTTGGAGACAGAGTCTCCTTCTGTTGCCCAGACTGGAGTGTAGTGGTGCAATCACAGGTCACTGCAACCTTCCCCTCAGGCTCATTCTCGTGCCTCAGACTCCCGAGTAGCTGGGATTACTGGCCTGCAAAGCCTGCAAGGCCTGCACCCTGCCCGGATCACTTTTTGCCTTTTTAGTAGAGACGGGGTTTCACCATGTTGACCAGGAAGGTCTTGAACTCCTGGCCTCAAGTGATCGCCCACCTCGGCCTCCCAAAGTGCTGGGATTACAGGCGTGAGTGACTGCACCTAGCCTTTGATTGCCTTTTCTAATCAATATACAAAACCACTATGGATTTTTGTACATTGGTCAATCTAGAAATGCTGTTGAGGCCTCTTATTAGTTCTGTTTATGATATTCTTTGAATTTTCTAATAATCATGTTTATGTAAATTAGTTTCTCTTCCTAATTATTATACACTTAATATTGGATATGTCTTGCTCACCATTTCTGACTTCTTTGCCACCCAGGTGCAACCTGATGGTACCTTTACTATGTCCTGGAAATTCTTCCTGCCCTGGAAATTTGCTCAGCAGCACTCACACAGAGAACCCAGAAGTGGGGTAGGGGAGGGAGAGTTAATGCTTGAGGAGGAAATCCTTGACAGATGGGGAATAGGGGCAAGTGGAAAAGTACTTTCCCCTTTATTCTCCTATGCAGACAGTTCTGAGATGCACTTCATAAGGCTTCTGAGCAAGTCCTATGAGCTCAAGCAACCAGTGTCTATAGTAGACACTTCCTATTTTTCTGGTCTCACTACATTAACCAAATTCTCTCTACAATGTTGACTGACGTGGGGATAGCTGGCATGCTTGTCTTATTTTTGGCTTTAATAGGAATGTCTCCAGTCAAAGAGGTATATGGGTGATGTGGATATCTGCGTCCTCTGTGCATACTCACCAAAGGGCAACCTCGACAGGTAGACAAAATCACATTCCTGGCCGGGTGCAGTGGCTCACGCCTGTAATCCCAGCACTTTGGGAGGCTGAGGCGGGCAGATCACCTGAGGTCAGTTCAAGACCAGTCTGGCCAACACGGCGAAACCCTGTCTCTACTCAAAATACAAAAATTAGTCGGGTGTGGTGGCACGCTCCTGTAATCCCAGCTACTCAGAAGGCTGAGGCAGGAGAATTGCTTGAACCCAGTAGGCGGAGGTTGCAGTGAGCCGAGATAGTGTCATTGTACTCCAGCTTGGGCAGCAAGAGTGAAACTCCGTCTCAAAGAAAAAAAAAAAAAAAATCACATTCCTTCAGTCAGCCTCTTTACGCAAAGCGGCCATATTGGCAGGGATCAGTAATGTGAGTTCCCCTCTCTGAGGCCTGCTACCAACATTACCAGATGTGGGATCTTCCAACAGCAGAGACCAAAGCCGAGTCTCCAATATAGCACCCTTTCCACAGGGAAAATCAGCCAACCACCTGGTGACAGATTGATTACATCAGGCCGCTTACATCACAGAAAGAGAACTGATTTGTCCTCCTTGGAATAGACACTATTTTGAATATGGATTAGCTCTCCCTGCCAAAATATGTACTAACCAGCACCATCTGCACTCACAAAACAGCACAGTGATGGACTGATGCCCTTGAAATTCACTGGCCTTACCAGGTAACCCATGACTACGAAACATGGGTCATGGTAACAAGCTGATAAGAGAGTACCAAAAACTCAGCTACAGATGGTACTAATTAGGGGACAACACCCTAAAAGGATAGATTCTATCTTACAGAATGCCAGAGGGAGAGAGGGAGAGAGGGACTGATGCATGGTACTGTTTCTTCCACCAGCCCAGGATCAAGGAATGGCCGTGAGGGGATTCCCCTTCTTCTTTCATAGCTAACAACTCAGTTGCAGGACTTTTGCTTCCTGTCCCCACAACTCTGAGCCCTGCCGGTTGTTGGTCTGAGCCCAACAACAATGGGGCTCTCGAACTGGCAGCTGAAGCAAGCACCTGGCCTTTTGGGGCTTCTCCTGCCACTGAAACAAAGAAGAGCATTTCTCAATTGCTGCAGCCATAGATCCTCATTACAGAAGGGAAATTAGATTGCTACTAAACAACAGGGCTAGGGAAGTCTGTGTCTAAAGCCAGGAGATTCTCTGAGACGCCGTTTAGTATCTCCATGTCCCATACTAAAAGTTAATGGAAGGTGCAGGGGGCCACCTGAGAATCCAGAACATGTCCTGCTCCCCACCACCCCCAGCCCCACCCCACTCCCTCCCCGGGAGGTAGCGGACGCTGGAGCTTCTCAGGCCAGAAGCCCAGGGGCAGGGACATGGTGGGGGCACCTTTCTCACCCCGAGAGAACGCAGCGGTGGTCACGGGGAGGGGCGCCACCATGCAGCACCCAGGCCTGGATTCCAGCTAGAAAGAGCAGCCTTCTCTCACTTTCGAGCAGCGACACCACGGGTATAGACCGTCTCAGGTGCGTCTTCGTTCAGATATACTGTCCTCTGCCCCAGTTTGGGCTCGCCCTCAGCCTGCTGGAGCTGTTGGATGTGACCAGGCCTCGAGGCGCCCTGGCCTCCCCCGCGAAGACGGAGGGAAAGCAGACGCGTCTCCGCGGCAACCCGGAGCCTGCAGCCCGCAGGGACCCCGCAGCCCCAGGTGCAGGCGGGTACACGCCAGTGGCAGAAAACATCAAACCAAACCAGTTTGAGGGAATCAAAGCAAACTATAATATTTCAGGCGTCAGAGACTCTCCTATTACAGAGTTTACCCATTTGGATAGCATGACACCTTTTTCACAAGATTTTATTACTAAGCTGAGCAGACAGTTTATAGGCTCAGTATCACACACCTGAGAAAAGTTTCCTTGACGCTACATTAAAATCCTTCCCAGCTAACAGAAATAGAGGCCAGAATACCAGAGAGCAGAACTCAAAGCCTGAACAGGGAAGGAAACTTCATGTATCATGTATCAGGCTCTGAATGGCTTGGTATTAGTTATCACTATAAATCTTTTGTGTTTCTACTATACAATATTCTCCAGGGTTTCCGCTTCTGATGTCAACATCAGAGATGTATGAACTGAACCGCACCAAAGCCAGAGCTCAGCTTCAGCGTCAGCCACACTAGGCACGGAGCACATAATCCCAGCTACTCAGGAGGCTGAGGCAGGAGAATCGCTTGAACCAAGGAGGTGGAGGTTGCAGTGAGCGGAGATTGTGCCACTGCACTGTAGCCTGGGCAACAAGAGCAAAACTCTGTCTCAAACAAACAAACAAAAAAACAAAAAACACCTTTCAAGTGCACTGTCTCCCAGCAGAACTAATGGAGCTGCTAGCTTCCTCCAGAAACTCTTTTATGGAAATGTGCTTCCTCTGCCAATTAGGAAGTCTGCTGAATAGACTTTCTGGCCATAAATTCCCAAGAGTGGTTTAAGTATCTTAATGGACAGACAAGAAAGAGAAAGATGAATCTTCCACTTCCCTTGGCTTTTATACAGTAGTTGATCCAGCCATACTTCAACCTCCATTCATATTGAAACCTAAACCAAAAAAGAAACCTAAAACTAAACACAAACTAGATTTTACACCTACAGTTTGGGATGCCAAAAAGAAAAATTGTTCTGGGATATGCTGAAACAAAATTGTGTTCATGGAGGATCAGGCTGCTAATACACTTTGTTGAGTCAAAAACCATATTTAGATGAGTAAGCCTGAAGAAAGAGGCCTGAGCATATACAGGCTTTCTACAAAAAAAAAAAAAAAAAAAGCAATGGACATGGGGGACATGGGTTCAGTTAAACACAATCTTTGTTTTTAAAATGGCAGGCTAGATTGTATCAGTGCAACTCAAGACATCTCCCAAATGAAGAAGGAACAGAGCATTTACAAAAATAAAATAGAAGTTATCTTTTATCATGTTTACTGCGGGAGAAGCCGTGATGGATGAGATCATCAGCCCTTTCCCTGTCATGATGGAACTCTTACTAATGAGGACTAACAGTAGCACTATTGGAAAATACTCTGCTACCAAATTAGCTCAAAATAAGGATTCCATTAATCCTACTTCCCTTCTGAGGGCTATGATGCAACAAAATGAGTCTGGGTGTTTTATCCTGTTTCAAATACTGCACCCTTTGAAAGAGCTTTTTAAATGCATCTATGAGTGAAGGCAGTAATTAGCAAGATAATATTGTGCCAAATGCAGAAAGGCAATGTCTTAAAACATGAATCTATTGATCCATCTCAGCAAATGAACTTGACATTTTGTGGAGATCATGGACGTTTCCTTCCATATAATAATAATAATAATAATGACTTAATACAAGACTAGGAAAAACTTAAACATTGACTTTGAAGATATCAAATACAACCAGCAGAATAAGGAACTTCAGATCTGACTTTCTGGTGAGGATTTTATCTACTGGCATAACAGATGGAATCCTAACTTATATCCAAGATTATTTTACAAGTCTACCTTTGTGTATTCAGGGCATGAGCAGCAACATTCCCTGGTTCTCAACTCAAGCTACAGGGTAGTTACAACCAGCCCAACAGCTTTAGCACCAACAAATTCATGAGATGAAGCAGCGGCAACTGGGTCAGAAAATGAGGCATAGAAAGTAAATGGCAGCTTATGGATTGGAGTTCTAATCAGGCCATGCCTTGCGGATGTCCTCAGCAAGACCTACAACAGTATCAGGTCTTTTCCAACTTCTGTGCCACGAATCACACTTTCCCTACAAATCTGAGTTTAATACTAGGCCTCATATGTAGAACTTTAGTGCCTGTATTCAGGCTGTGTCACAACAACATTCCAAGCATACTCAGTTGGACTTCCCTGTAGGAAGTTTTGAATCATTGCTAGTATCCAGTTACTTTTTTTTTTTTTTTTTTTTTTGAGGGAGTCATGCACTGTTGCCCAGGCTGGAGTGCAGTGGCGCAATCTCGGCTCACTGCAAGCTCCGCCTCCCGGGTTCACGCCATTCTCCTGCCTCAGCCTCCCGAGTAGCTGGGACTACAGGTGCCCACCAACACACCCGGCTAATTTTTTGTATTTTTAGTAGAGACGGGGTTTCACCGTATTAGCCAGGATGGTCTCGATCTCCTGACCTCATGATCTGCCTGCCTCAGCCTCCCAAAGTGCTCGGATTACAGGCATGAGCCACTGTACCTGGCCATATTCAGCTACTTCTAATTTAGAAGATTTGGTCAATTATTTATAAGTTTCTGAAAACCAAGAATGTGAAGAAAAAAGCAGCCTATTGTGGTAACTTTTCAAGTGTGTTATGCCAAGGACATGTCAACAGATCAGTGCCAGCCAGAAACTGCACACCTTTGTGGATCTGATGCAATATAAATACAACTCCAAGCTCACAGACATTTTAAAACAAGTTGCTTTCAATGAAACATATTCAGCTGAATAGCATTAATAACCCTCGGACTATTATATGTCCTCAGCCTCTGTTATCCATCAGAAACCAGATTGACATCCAGTGAGTTCTTCTAACTCCAGGCCTGATTTTCGCCTTAGCTTTGGATGATGTAGAAATTAGCTTGCAGAAGGTTGCAGAATAAAACTCAACATTCAGTGTTAGCAAGTTCACATGGAGGCACTGATGCACATTCCTTGTACTGTCATTTCAAAGCAAATTGTTGTTTTCAATCTTAGAAGATGATTTTAAAATAAAAATATAAAATAAAATTACCTTATTTTAATGTAGATATATATATAAATTTTAAAATAAAAATTTAAATCATCAGCCATTAAATAGAAACTGCTGCTACAAACAGCGACATATTGCATTTCACCTTATTCTGATCACCATGTTATATGAGATATTTATTTGAGGGGAAAAATGAGCTTTTAAGATACTTTAAATCAGAATTTTCTCTATTTAAATTATTATATCAGAATAAAAATGAAACACATGGAGTTTGAACTTCTGGGCTGCTAGTTTAGTATATCAAATACAAAGTTAAAAGTCAAAAACTCCCTATTATTAGCTTGTTTCTATCTCAGAGGCTAAAAAGTAGTGTGTTTTTATGAAAAGAAAATATCAATGTTTCCCTTCTTCACTATTAATGTAAACGCCTCACAGTTTTTTTTTTTTTAACCTATAACAGTATAGGATTTAGATTCTTTTTAAGTCTCATATTTCTTATATGATTATTATAATATAGCCAGATAATATGGTTCATATAACTTAGATTCTTAAACATTTTGACTTTAAAGACTTTCTTTGTGACCTAGTACCCGGGGCAGGAGTGAGGTAAGGTAATATTTGAAATTTGAATAGGATATGATTGGAGTTTTAAACAAAATGGTGTTTAACAACCAAACTGTTTCTGACATTATTAAATCTCCCCAAGATTTCATTAAGTGGCAGGAAAGGGATATTTTGCAGAGCCCAGGTAAAATCAACGACAGGAAAAAATAAAATTCATTGTCCAGTGAAGCAAGACTGCTCAATAAACCAATTATATATAGTAGGTCCTCAATTCACGCTTGTTGAAAATAATCTCTAGTTTAAATCTTTTCTTTTCCATTGGATACAAGCAGGGCTGGACTTAGACAAAATTAGAAAGTGGAAAAATTTGTTTTTAGAATCTTCTAATCTTAGACAAAATTAGAAAGTGGAAAAGTTTGTTTTTAGTATCTTATCTCTGTCTCCAATTTCTAGCATTCTCTCCTGCCCACTTTTCTGTCCAGTCCTTGTTCAGGAGCCATCACTCCATATGCTTGTGACTGACCCACTGAGAATCCTTAACAGGGCCTGGCACTCCACCCATACTGCCCTAGGTATGCCTCCAGAGCCATGCACAGATATTCACCTACTTTCCCTCCCTTGGTATCAACAATACCTTGCTACTATTACAGAGCACATCTCTAGTAGTGTTCAGGGAAATATTCTGGCTTAATGAAGTCCCAGGCTGTAAATAACTTTCACAGGAACAGTCGCAACTTTGAAGAACCAGTATAAGGGCTAAGGAAGGATACTCTACATTGCACTCAAGGGTCTCTGTGGCTCCCCTTAGTGGGCAAGGAAGCTGCCATTTTTCCTCCTCTAGAGCAAGTCTTATCTTCTTCTCCTTCTAGTGAGGCCACTGGGCCTCTTATTCTAGATTCTTTCTTTTCTCTTTTTCTTCTCTGTCATCCCAATTAGCTTTCAGAGTGTCATGATAAAAAAGAAAACGATAATCTACAATTCAAAAAATTAAAAATTATACCAGAGCTTATGCCTATAAGTTATCTTTTGATAATAAAATATGTAAGACTTTAAAATTTTGACACTCAATTTTTACAAAAATGAAATTGAAATGTACATCACTGTTTCATAGAGGATAATCTTATAAGAGAATTAGAATGGCTGAACCTGAACTTGGCTTCCATAGCTTCTCACATCCAGAAATTCCAAATAAATAAAGTAACTCAAACAACTGCAATCTGACAACTCCTTATACACAGGGACCCATCTTGCGTGTGTTAAAGGGTAAGGAAAAAAGAAAAATAGGAAAGCAAAAAAGGTATGCTTTATCCAAGGGCCTACATCTTCCCCCAAATGACTACATTCAAAATCTCTTTGCCTAACTCTCCCCAGTTTGAAAGGTCTTTTTCTTCAAACTCCTGATCCTGCTTTCATTCCATTCCCTGTTTAGTATAAATTCCTGGCTAAACACACTAGCTCTCAGAGAACCATGCCAAGGTTACTAAGGTCAAAAAAGCTTTGCTTATTTTCTGACAGTCCCTGAGGTCCTGAGAGAATGCATTCTTCTTTTGTTTGGCTGGTAAATAGGAAGTTCTGCATTTTACTTTCCCCAACAAGGAAGCAAATATTTTCTCACTGTCTTATTCTGTGGCTATATTGAAGAAAAATCAGCATTTCCAGAGCTCTATGTTAACAGGCCACTGGGTGGCAGTCCTGAGCTGTAATGTAGAGGAGAAGAGTCAGGAAAAACCTGTAAACCAGAGCGGGAGGGATAATAATGTTCAGGAGATAATGTCATCAAAGATCAACCACTTTCCACCAATAGAGCCTAAGTAAATGAAAGGAATCATAGCAGGAAAAAATGGAGGTGGTATCATACGTTTAAATTAAAATTGCCCAAGATGCTTAGATAAAATTGGTAGAAAAGCGTCCCTCCTTCCACTTTTATTATCACCAAGGTAACATGGTCCAGAGTGGAGCTGAATGTCAACCCAGTGCTAATGGGCAGGCTTCTTCCTACTCAATCTTCCCTTTTTCACCAGGACTTCAGAATAAAGCACTAGAACTCACACTATCCTGCTCTGCAAGCTCCAACCCTAGATTAATCCTGAAATCCCCCTTCTCTGCTTCTATATCTTTGTGAATTAGGGATTCTAGAGAGAAGTACAACTATGGGAACAGGTATCTTCACAAAGGTATACTTTCCAACTTCAGAATACTCAATTCACCTTGTTAATACTTCTCCTTATCTAAAAACAGCATCTCTCTCCTCATCCCTTCTCCTTCCCTACTCCTCCCTTACAGTGAGAATCTCACACCTTCAGTTCTGTCCATCCCCTGTCAGCAGGTGATCTTGCCCCCACAGAGACTATTGAGCCCACAAACCACAAACCCTCAAATCTTCACTCTCCCATCCCACCCCCATACACATCCTTCCCCCATACAGGTTTATCTTCATTTTCACTCATTCTTGCTTCCTGTCCCACCAATCACAAGAAATAAAACAGCTGCCCTCCTCTCCCCTCCAGGTGTCTCCCAGCATTTACCACATGCATCAATTTCTGTATCTACATCAACTTGTTGCCCCACCGCCGCCCCCAGAATGCTAATATGACTACAGGACAATCGATTCTCTTAGCAAACGGCATGAAAATTCGTTTTGGCAATTTCTTAGAAAAGTTCATGGATAAGCCCATTGAGGTTGAAAATGAGACCTTGACTGTGGGTTGATCACTCAGTTCTAGACAAGAAAAGCAATTCCTTGCTCTAAAGGAGGAGGAAGTTGGGAAAAGTGGAGGAAGAGCGGGCAGGATGGCAGAGGGCAGTGTGGTTGGGCATATAACCCCTCTCCAGGAGCACCTCCAAACTACCTTCACGTTCCTTGTGAAATTGTTAATTCAATAGACTACTATTAACATGAATGTGTTTATTTCTGAAGAAACTGGTGAGAAGGCTGAGATTTGCACTGTGGTGCCACAAGATGGATCTGAGACCACAGGTACAGATGTGGTAGTGGACACAAAGAGAAGCATGAGGGAGCAAGCCTTGGAAATTTAGGGAAATCGTGACAGGAATCTTGGACTGTGGCTTTGGACCAAGTTTACAAAGATGGACCAACATGTCACAGAGCCAGGGAGGCCCCAGCCTCGCTCCGGCTTCTCCCATCCTAAACAAAAGCCTCTCTACCCAGAGCCCTTTTTCACTTTCTCCTTCTCTCGTCATTCAACTCTCTCAGAAGCATGGTTTGTACTTGTGGTGGCAGCTTCAGCAACTCCCAGTAATTTCTCAACCTTCTGCTGACTGTTCTCACTAAGGTCATCGATGATGTCCTCATGAGGAGCATTCTCAGTCCTTGTCTCACAGGACAGCTCTTCTTCATTAGGCACCACTGATAACTTTCATCGTATCTCCACTCAGGTCTCTGACCTTTCCAGTCGCCTTCACCATGGGCTGCTCCTCTTCTTTCGACTGCTTAAATGTTGGTGTTAGGCATTGAGGAGCTGCATTTCCAGCCAGCATCCAAAAGAATTCTTATATTCACCAAACTAAGGTTAACAAGCCTGTGAGTTGAATTTGACTACAATTGAGTCAAACTGAATGGTGCTATCAGAGTATGAATGAAGGAAAATAAAGAAACCAAGGGAGGAAACATTATAAATGGCAGGGAAGGGAGGCCAAGAATATTCTTGAGAATATTAAGAATATTCTGAGAATAAAAGAAACAAGCTGGGTATAGTGGCTCCCACCAGCAATCCCAACACTTTAGGGGGCTGAGGCAGAAGAATTGCTTGAGCCCAGGAGTTCGAGACCAGCCTGGGCAACATAGCAAAATCCTGTCTCTACTAAAAATACAAGAAATTAGCTGGGCATGGTGGTGTGCATCTGTGGTCCCAGCAACCTGAAGACTGAGGTGGGAGGATCACTTGAGCTTGGGAGGTCGAGACTGCAGTAAGCCAAGATTGCACCACTACACTCCAGCCTGGGCCACAGAGCAAGACCTTGTCTCAAAAAAAAAAAAAAAAAAAAAAAAAGAACAGTAGTTACAGAAGCCAAATTGCAATACAAAGAGAGGATGACATTGTGAGAGAAGATGCAGGTGTTCAGAGATAGAAGGAAGTAATGTTATAAAAATAAAACTATATTTGTGTAATTTAATAGAACATAAAATAGTTCCTCGATAAGAAAAAATAATGGGAAGCACTGTGCTACATAAATTCAACTTAAATGTGTTCATCCAGTCATTCATCATAATCTGTCTGGGCCAAAGAAATACAAATGATGTTGTTCTTGTTAGCTACAATAGGCTTCAGAGTCAAAGGCATTCAGATTATGTTCCCACTACATTCTAACAGGAAAATCAATCCATTCACTAAATGGGTGTTAGCAATAAAATACACTAGAGTGTTCCAAAACACACAATTTACCTGGTTTGTTGGGCCAGATTATCTTTCTTTGTTGACATATGATCCTTCTTTGAAATACTTTGTCTTCATTCAGCTTTTATCCATGTGACTAAATGCTAGAGTTTCACTGTAATCCTACCTATTCCAACCCGGAATTCACAGTAAAATATTCCATTTTGGACTCTGTTCAAGAAAACGAATCCGAAGAACTGGCAGAAGAACTGAAATACAACATTGTTACACCCATTCTATAGCCCCCACGTTGTCCGATATTCTGTTGTTATAACTACATGTGGCTGTTTAAATATAAATTAAATAAAATTAAAAATTTGATTTTCCCTTTATACTAGTCGCCACTCAAGTGCTCAATTGCCACATTGCTAGTGGCTACTTCATTGGACAATCAAAAAGTATTTCCATTATTGCAGAAAACTCTGTTGGATAGCACTGACAGACACACACACACACCCACGGTCATTAGGCAAGGACCATCAGAATAGTAGGAAAGTAAAATGTCTGTCAGTGCAGGAGCCATATGTCAAACTTTAACCTCCATACCCTAGTTTTAACTTTATCAGATTGTCTTATTGTCTTATTAAACTAATCTGTATTAAGATGATTTTTCCTCCCAGGGGTACATTAGTCATCAATCACTAGATTGAGTTCCTAAGGAAGACTGTAGCATCTCCTTCTATATAAAATAATTTGGAAACTGCCCCTTTTGGAAATCGCTAAGTAGAGTTATGAATTCTGAAAACTTCTTACATTTATTTTGCTCAAACAGAAAGATTTATAGATTTAGCAAAACTCAGTCTATGCGGACAGTGCTAGCTTACTTGTACTTACTAGATCCTTATATGTCAGGTCTCAAATGGGTTATTAACTAGGTAAGTCACTTACCTTCCCTGAGACTCGGGTTCTTTGACTATAAAAAGGGAATTATAACATCTGTGTCACGGATTTGTAATAAAGAAAGATTAAATATGATACTGTATAGGAAAGTGTAGCCTTCATGGAAGTGGGCAAGAAAAGATTAAACAGTAACCACAGTTGCAAGTCAGGTGGAGTGTTAAAGATTCTAATGACTTCTGCACCTCAATCTAGGAATGACTTTTGCCACCAAAGAGCCAGGGGCTTGCAGAAAATTCCTCCTCTTACCACAAAGAGTGCAGAGCAGAAACCCAATTCACAAATAGTCGTTGGTGGAATGGATTTTGTGAGATATGATTCTGTGATCTTCAAAAGCTGCCAGTGAAGAGATATTTGTACACCTGTGTTCCTAGTAGCACTATTCACAATAGCCAAAAGGTGTAAACCACCCGAATGTCCATTGATGGAGGAATGAACAAAATATGGTATATACAATGGAATATTATTCAACCTTAAAAAGGAAAGAAATTCTGATACTTGCTACAACATGGGTGAACCTTGAAGCCATTATGCTAAGTTAAATAAGCCAGTCACAAAAGGGTAAACACTGTATGACTCCACTTATGTGAATCACCTAAAGTAGTCAAATTCATGGAGATAGAAAGTAGAATGGTATTGCCAGTGGTTGTGGGGATGAGAGAATGGGGAGTTGTTTGGTGGGCAATTTCAGTTTTATAACATGAAAAGCATTCTGGAGATTCACATTATGCAACCAATGTACTTAACAGTACACATTACACTTAGAAATGATTAAGATGGTAAATAGTATGTGTTTTTCACCACATTTTTTAAAAAGCAGTATGTAATTTATATTACTATAAAGGTGGCAGACTCCATTTTGGGGGAAGACTTCTCTTTTTCAGGTGGAGGGGCCACTAATAGATTTTAATTGTGCATAGCAGGGCCCAGAATCCTGCTCTGAAGGTAATATAAAATTCTCCTCTCATTGTGGATAGAACACTGGTGAGCAATGTCACATTGGAGCCTGAGGCAAAAGGATAAATATGTACCCTTATATATACATACAAAGTACCCCCCCCATATTTTGAACCAAATAAATAAAAGTTCTACAATTCAAAAATATAACTAAATATAAAGCACCGTATTGTCCAATCTGTTCACACACCATCATCACCCCTTATAAACCCACCTAGCTTTGTGGGCCCAGGAACCTGGAGCTAATCAACAACTATGCTTTATTGCACAAAAATGCAGAGTTGCAAAACAAACAGCCTGCTTTTAAACTATTGCTATTTTATTATCGATTTTGGCATTAATTTTAATTTTTAAAATATTGCATTAACATATTATTGCTCTTAATTGTTAAATTTTTTGGTGCTCTGTTAAAACTTGTGGCCTCATGCGGCAGAGCTTGCAGTGAGCCAAGATTGTGCCACTGCACTCTAGCCTGGGTGAAAGAGCGAAACTCCGTCTCAAAACAAAACAAAAAACTTGTGGCCTCATGCATCATTGCCTTACTTTCATTCTGGCCCTGTGCCTACAGATTATCATGAGCTTAACTCCAATTCTCCTATGGCTATACTAAGAAGAAATGATGATGGAGCTGTGGACTTTATGACGGAGAGAGTCAAGGGAATTGTTTATTCAAGTGGGAGGCTGACCCAATGCTATGGTCTGAATGTCCCCTCAAAATTCTTATGTTGAAACCTAACTACCAAGGTGATGGTATTAGGAGGTGGGGCTTTTGGAAGATGGTTAGGTCATTAGGGCAGAACTATCATAAGTGGAATTAGTATTCTTCTTACATGGGACCCCAGAGAGTTGCCTTGTCCCTTCTCTCATGGGAGGACACAGCAAGATGATGGCTGTCAACAAACCAGGAAGCAGGACCTCACTAGACACTGAATTCATCAGTGCCCTGATCTTGGACTTCCCAGCCTCCAGCACTATTAGAAGTAAAGGTTGTTTATAAGCCACCTAGCTTATGGTATTTTTGTTATAGCAGCTGAAACAAACTAAGACAGCCAGTAACTTGGAGACACTGGTGGGAGTGGCAGAAGGTGGGTAGAAAGACGACCAGGGATCGTCCTGTGAAAAGGCCATGACTGAAAGGTTTCAAGAGCAATGGGATCTGAGGACAACTCAGGCACAGACTTTCCTTTCTGCATTGCAGGTCTTTGACCTTATTTTCAAGTCTTCAGTAAAATTTCTTAAATTCTACAGTGATTCTTGGGAGGATGAAGAGCAAAACCAGAAACCACAGGAGTGACAGATTGGCCTGGAGAAGGCTGCAATAGCAAGGAAGACAGTTAACTTCATTGAATAGATATTATGTGAGAAAAAGGAGAGCAAAATCTTATTATTCAAGTCACATGCATGAACTGCATACTCCCTTGCCACCAATTAAAATTGCAAGTCCTACAGTCCCCCAAACTCATGCACAGATACAAGAGCTGGATGTGATGGTAAAACCACACCCTGTGGTCATTAGATAACTAAGCCAACTAAGGTCTGGGATGAAGGAAGAGACAGGCCAAATAGACAGCAAAAGAAATTACTGGGAGTTATGAAATCAGATAAAATAATTGGTATCTGGAATTATATTCTAAATGAAAAAAAAAATCACATGGATTTGAAAAGTAGAAACAGGGCAACTTCAGAAATACCAAATGTCAGATTGATGTGAATTGGAGCATATTTACAGTTCTTCAGTTTCCACAGGCCAGCATGCTAAGAGTAACTGAAAGACTGGATGCCTTTACTAGAAATTGAGGTTTTATATTAAATAAGAAACACAAGAAAAGTCAAATATTAAGTTTTTAATGACATTTAAATTATATTTCTAAACTGAAGAAAAATCTCTATTAATCTAGATTAGACAATCTACACTAGACACATTGTACCTATTGTACCTAAAAGGTCGTCGTGAGCAGACTTCGGAAGGTGGAGCAGACGTGGCATGACCGAAAATTCACTTACAGGAATTTCATAAGTTCAAAATACTAAGTGGAAATTAAAGATTGCTATAAATATTGCTTAGGCTCTTAGAATATGAAGAATACATCACTTCTATATGTCCAGAAGAGGCACAGCAGAGACGCTGGGAGCAGTGGAGAAGCTGAGCAGAACAATGAAGTGAAAAGCAGTATCTTCAAGAATGCGTGTGTCCAAGCACTTGCTGTCACTCAGAACAGGGTCCCAGATTTGAGTCTCTGAATATTAAAGTAAAAAGTGTCAACTGATATTAGAAAACTCAAAAGAAGAATGATCGTTTTAGGACAGACTCACCTACAGTATATAAAAGGATAAATAGACAACCTAGATCCTGGAAAAACAGCAAAAAGCCAGGAGCCAGGTCCCTGAACGGAACAAGACCCAGAACAGATGATTTGCCTACATTAAGATTTGGCTTGAAATGATTTCCCTCTCTACTTATATTCCTTGCACAGGTACCGACTATGAGAATCAGACACTACAACTTGGCTGCACGTAATAGAGAAAAATGGGGATTTATCACTCGAATGACACTGTCTACAAGTTGTGATATATACATTCATGCTTCAGTGTTAAGCGAATTTTACTTAGTTCTCACATTGTATGTTTTCACTTACTATCAATGAATGACAACAAGATGCATAACATTCTGAATTAAAGAGCCCCTCTGGAGAATGCTAAAAAGATACCCCCAGCTGACAGCAATCCAAATTCTCGTAGTTAATCTAGAATGAGCAGACTAACAGTGTATCTGACTTAAGTGCCATCTATTTGAATCAGAATCATCTGGGATGCTTGTTAGAAACAGATCTCCAGGATTTAACCCAGACCCACCAAATCTAGGTTTAGGCATCTGCCTGTCAGCAACTTCCCTGGGTGGTTCTTAGACACAAAAGTGTGGGTGGAGCTCATTTTTATAGCAAATATTAATAAAAGAGAATTCTCACTAAAATAAATCATTGAGATCTGAGATTTTTGCCTTTCTACAAGGGGTGGGGTAGCCTCCAACCTGGATCCTACCCCAGGGGCTCCATCAGCTGCACAACTGGCCTTTGAGGACCAGATGACACCTGCCTCCTTGAGCCAAGCCCAGGATTTTTCTGAAGAGGGAAGAAAGTGGGCTGCCACCAGCCCCTCTGGCATGGCCAGATGGAGATCGTGAGACCCTCCATTCTTCAGATTTTAACCTGGCACCCCAAGGAAAACCACAGGCAAAGTCCTAGGGAAATTCCCCTTCCCACCCTGCTATCTTACAAGCAGCAAACTCCCTTTGAGGTGCCACATACCCCTACAGGTGTTATAACCGGAATTTTGGAAGACACAAAGAACTACTCCAAATGTTGGGAAACAGGCCTTCCTGTGGGGTTTAGTTCTTTAGCATGGAAGCAACAGGAGCATCTAATAAACTGCCCTCAGGAAGAATTTTTCTATGCTCTTAAGAACCACTAGCTTACACCTCAAACATATGAAACTTCGAACCAACGTGTTGAATGTTTTTCTATTAAAGGAAATCGTTTAACTTTTTAAAAATAAATAATATGCCGTCCAGGCACAGTGACTCACCCCTGTAATCCCAGCACTTTGGGAGGCTGAGGTGGGAGGACTGCTTGAGCCCTGGAGTTCAAGAGCAGCCTGGCCAACATGTCGAAACCCCGTCTCTACTGAAAATACAAAAATTAACCGGGCATGGTGGTATGTGCCTGTAGTCGTAGCTACTCAGGAGGCTGAGGTAGGAAAATCACTTGAACCCGGGAGGCGGAGGTTGCATTGAGATCGTGCCACTGCACTCCAGCCTGGGCGACAAAGCAAAACCATGTCTCATAAATTAATATAATGCCAATGTCAATGTTTTAGCTTTGGCAAATATTCCACGGTAATGTAAGATGTTAACAATGAGGGAAACAGGATAAGAAGTATATGGGAACTCGCTGAACTTGATTTGCAGTTTTAAATCATTTCAGATTATTCCAAACTAAAACGCTTATTAAACATAAATAAATGAGAATGACCTGCTGTTGCCTGCAGGTCTCCCAGGTGGGTTTATTTCTGATCCCACCTCTTCTTCAGGCTCCGGCCTCTCACGCAGAAGCTCAGCCACCATGAGTTGGAGATTCCCTCGCTGCAGCAGCCTTCAGGATCGGGTTTTGGCACTGGCTTCCTTCCCTCGGGGACTTTTTATACGTAGCCTGTGCGTAATCGTTGGTGCCGGCACGTCCAGGCTGCTGCTTCTAGCCCCTGCCCCGCAACTCTGTCTCCTGGGAAACGATTTCCATCTGGTGAAGACTTCAAGATTGAAATCATGTGGAGTTGATTTGCCTACATCTAAGATTTGGCTTGAAATGTATTTCCTCTCTATTTATATTCTTTGCGTGTATGTCTACCATAAGAACCACACAATATAAAGCACTGTGGGGAGGAGGTGTTAAAGAAAGATCTTTGGTCTCATCGACTTTAGTGGAAATACTTCATAAGAGCATAGCTTAATTTTTTTTTTGGAAAGTAGGTTTTTAAAAATTGTTTTCCACCGTGCTTATTTTCAGAGGTAACAATTAAGAGGGGTACATTTTTTAAGAAAAAATTTGAGTATTGGACCTTTTAAAAACTCCCTGTTAAAAGAATATGAAGGAAGTAGGGGGAAATGTTCTCTTTGTGAACAAACTCTAAATGGAGTGCATTGTGTGAGGCTAAAGGAAAACTTCATTTGTGTAAGATTCTAATTGTATTCTTCCGTGTCGTGCAGGAGAAGCTGACAACCTATATTTTACTACTCAAAAAAGAAAATACAAGGCTCAACTTGTTTCTGATGCAGAACTCAGGAGCTCCTAAAAGAGCAAGTGGAATGAAATGTTTCCTTTTTTATTTTCTTCTCTTTTGAAACCATTAACCTATTGTTTATTTGGAAAGAGCTTATGTGGCATGCAGAATCCATGAACACAAAACCTGAACATTTATTTATCCAGTATATTAAACATACTGTGATTGCTTCAAGCTGTGTGAGGTACAGCCTGTGCCAATGCAAGATTCAATTAGAATTCTGAGATATGTTAAAATACCTTTGGTATAAGGCAGTGGATCTTAACCAGGAGTGATTTTGTTCCCCCTTCTCCCCCATTTGGCAGCGTCTACATGCAATTATCGTTGTCACAACTGTGGGTACAGTGATGGAAATGATGCTATTGGCATCTAGTGGGTAGAGACCAGGGATGCTGCTAAACATCCTTACAATGCACAGAACAGCCCCCCAACAACTGAGAATTATCCTACCTGAAATGTCAACAGCACCAAGAGTGGGAAACTCTGAGTGTAATTAGTGTGGTGCTTTCTGTGTGATACAAATCAGGTGCTCCGGCAGAGCAAAGAAAGAAAGACCACATCCAGTTGGGATGATCAAAGTTTTCAAGAATTCTTTAAGTGGGTTTTTCTGCGGTCCAGAATGCCTAATTTTTCTGAGTCTTGGAGGTCCTCTAGTGTCCCTAAATATTGTATTTCTGTATGTCAGTCAATATGTTGTCAGTGAAAAGTCTTGCTTAGCCCAGTAACTCAACATCTCTGTATTTCATTTTTTCCACTAAAAAGTGAGATTTTATTCAGAGGCCCAAGATCTCTCCTGGCTTTGAACAAGTGACAGTTCTCACTGTTTAAAAAACAATTTATTTTTAAATAGAGACAGGGGTTTCACCACGTTGTACAGGCTGGTCTTGAACTCCTAGGCTCAAGTGATCCTCCCACCTACAGCCTCCCAAAGTGCTGGGATTATAAGCATAAGCCACCACACCTGGCTGACAATTCTCATTTTTAACTTTCTACCTGGTGGCCCTATGTATGGTAGGGGCACCTGACAGCAATAATTTAACTTAAGCATACTCTGTATGGCAGATGCACCTGACAGCATAACTTCACTTAAGTTATGAGGGTTGCCATGTGGAGGTTGTGTGGAAGGAGGTGGGGTTGGGGGAAGGAGTGTTAAGGAAAAATGCTATATAAACAGCATGCCTTTTTTTTTAAGTGGTGGTGGTTCTGACCAACCCACAGCCACTGGACTGCCCTGTAAGTTCCCAAATAAACCCTATGTTTCACTTGCTGGCTCCATGTCTCTTCTTCAGTCTTGTGAACCTGGTGTCATCCCTACTGAAGTTAATAGGGGTCCTATAATCCATAAGACAGGATTCTCAGTCATTTGTGGGTAATGCTCTCCTTTGAGAATCTATCACCCCCTAACATACATGTAACACAACATTTTGCTTATCGTTTCAGGAGATCTATAGGTGACTGAAGCCCATTTCTGGCCCTTCTAAGAGAACGTGAACTCCAGATTAAACATTTCTGTTCCAAATGTTCCCGAGCAACAAAATTTTGCTGGGTCTACCTCATCCCTTGGAACCTGATCTAACTGTGTTCCCAAAACTACCAGACTCTCTCTTCCATGCCACATTCATCTGTTTCTTGTTTTTCTATCATGACATTATGTATTTTGCTACTGCTTTTTTTTTTTAACCAAAATTCCTTTAGCTAATCTCATGGCTTTGCCGAAATCCAATTCACATAACAAATGCTCTGTCTAACCCAGGAGGATGGACTATAACTACATCCTCCCAATCCTAGGCAATGTTTCTGATGTGTTTCTTTAAGCTCTGGGAGTTGCCAGTGAATGTGTACCTGAGGCCCTAGGGAAAGAATCCCTGCTTTAAAGAGCTTAAGAAAGACCATGAGGGAAGTCTACTCTTAACCCTCAGTTACATCAGAAAATGCTGACACTACTCAGAAAAGAGTTTCCAAGAACCCCTTTGCTACTGTGAACAGACTCTGAAGATCTTAGAGCTATACAGTTCAATAAGGTAGCCACTAGCCACACATGGCTCCCCAGCACTTAAAATGTGGCTAGTTAGAAGTGAGATGTGCTCTAAATATAAAAAATCACCAAATTTTGAATACATTGTTTAACAAAGGAATATATATATTTCACTAATAATTTTCACATTATGTGTTAGAATGATGATACTTTAGATACAACCGGATTAAATAAAATACACTATTAAATTTAACCATTTATTTTGCTTTCTTTGGCTACTAGGAAATTTCATTTTATAAATGTAGCTTGCATTTATGGACCGGATTATATTTCAACTGGACAGTGCTCCCTTAGAATGTTACTGAGGATTGCTGGAGGGGCACACCCCTCTGCGGAGACTTATGTGTCTACTGAATCTTTATGACGTGCTGAGGGGTTATCACCCCATCCTGAAGGACCAGCCAAGATATCTGGAACCCCTTAGTTTAGGCAAAGGCTCTAGGATCTGGAATATATATATACATTTAATTGTTCAATATATGGCCTCTTAGTGGAAATTACCAGTGCTTGTGCTGTGGACCATAAATCCTGAGTCAGAGGACACTGAGATGTTGGTGACCAACCAGTAACACTGCAGGCACACATAAATATGCTTTCGTTGTTAGCCACAGTGGGCCCCAGGAGTTCATTCTCAATGGTGGAATACATGTGCTAAGGTTATGTAGATATCAAAATTTTACCTACCAGTTTTATCATCCATTGATATTTCTTGGCTCAATTATTAACTTTGGTGGTTGCCAAATGGTGATTTCCTAATTCCAACATTCCTTCTATTTATTAGTTGGAATCCTACTGCAAGGAAAAGAAATCTTTTCTCCTCCCCATTTATTTATTTATATTAGTATGGACTTGTGGGTTACGAGTTTATTCAATGGGATATAATTTGTTACTGTCATTATTTATTTTGAAGCTAAATTGTCCCAGATTTCACCAATGAAAACCTCATTAAAGCTAACTCACTCCCATGTCCTTTTGACTTGACCCCATCATTCTTTGCTCACTTTCTCACTTTCTGGCACAAGAGGTTCCAGGATCACTTTCCCTGTGACTGTCTTGGGATCAGCCATTTCTCTAGGAAGCCCTGGTTCATTTTAATGGACTGTGATATTTAAATACCTATATCTGGGCACCGGGTGTGCTCATGGCTATTGGAGTGTTGCCATGTTGCTGCTGCTCCTAGACCCTCTCAGTGAACAGAGCTGAGGAATATATGTATGTATCTACATATAGAGTCATCCCTCAGCATCTGTGGGGCCTTGGTTCCAGGACCCCTCCCCAGATACCAAAATCTATGGATGCTCAAGATTCTTATATAAAATGGTATAGTATTTTACATATAACCTACACACATCCTCCTGTACACCCTAGATTACTTATAATACCTAATATGGTGTGATATGGTTTGGTTCTGTGTCCCCATCAAATCTCATGTCTAATTGTAATCCCCAGTGTTGGAGGTGGGGCCTCGTGAAAGGTGAATTTGACCATAGGCGTGGTCCTTCATGAATGGCTTAGCACAATCCCCTCAGTGCTGTTCTCATGATAGGGACTAAGTGAGTTATCATGAGATCTGTTTGTTTAAAGTATATAGTGTGCACCTCCCTACCGTGTCTTCCTCCCACTCTGGCCATGTGAAGTATTTGCTCTCCCTTCATCTTCCACCATGATTGTAAGTTTCCTGAGGCCTCCCCAAAAGCTGATGTCACCATGCCTGTATGGAACAATGGGCCTATGGAACCGTGAGCCAGTTAAGCCTCTTTTCTTTATAAATTACTCAGTCTCAAGTATTTCCTTATAGCAGTGTAAGAACAAACTAGTACACAGTGTAAATGTTTTATAAATAGTTGTTAGTTATACTGTACTGTTTTGGGAATAATGACAAAGAAAAGAGTCTGTATGTATTCAGTACAAATGCAACCATCCATTTTTTAAAAATATCTTTGATCCACAGATGCAGAACCCATGGGTGTAGAGGGCTGGACTGTATACTTGAATACATATTGACATCTTTATTTCTATATCTATATATCCAAATATATTTTGAAAATCATGAGTTTACACTGATACCTCTAGTTTGAATACGACAACACAGGTTCATTCTAGTTTTCTCCCTTTTCATATTTATAACTTTCTTCTCTGACAGTGAGAAATCAGGCTCCCTTTATCCTCTGTATATTCACTTACTGGCTAATTTCCCCTCCCCATTGCCTATAAACTACTCATCTCTCATTGGTGCTGCCACCACAATCCCTCAATCTCATGTGGGTGTGGGTGACCTCCTCACCCCACTTGGTCTCTGACATCCTGTGTGAGCCCCCTGTCACTGCCCCCCATGTGGGTGCTCTTCTCACCCTTCTTTGGCTCAAAAACCCAATACTGGGTTGCTACTGATACCCCCAAGCCCAGACACAGATGCCCTCCTCACTCCACTGGGACTCCAATACCTCATACTGGGCTGCTGCCACTCCTGCCCAAGACCTACCTGACTCTGCCCTTCTTAATGACTTTGAACTGAATTAATCAAGAAGGAAGGCATGAATCAACTAAAATATCTTTGAGACAATTTGGAACATAAGTAAGCCTATTTTATAGCTCTTTAGGACAGCTAAAATATTCTTCATGATCTCACCTGGTCTACTTACGGTGGAGTCAGGTGAGTGTGCTGGAATAGTGTGCTCTTAATGTACAAGTATATGCTTTCAATTTACAAGAGAAAGCCTTCACTGAAAATTCCACTGTCAAGCAGCACTGATACATGGCCTTGTAAAAAGAAAGCTGTGTTTATTGGAGTCAACACAATATATCATATCCAGGGTAAAGACTTTTTTAAAAATGAAATCTTCTGAAATGATCTTTGAGTTCCAGTCATAGTAAGGAATTGATGAGTCTTGCCAAGGAGGCCTATAATGTTATAGAAGAGAAGCTCGGTAGAAAGTATTTCTCTCTCAGAATGAATTGATACCTGTAGCAACACCACATCTAATAGAAAAACAATGTTAAAGAACCTCAAAGCACTACTGAAAAAATGAAAAACATTACTATAGTGAAAAAATATTTGAAAGAATAATTAGAAATACAAGCACCAGCACATATAACTACTTCAAAACAATGTATATAACAATTTATGGTAATGGTGGCCAGTCTACTTATGTGTAGACTGAGGAAGAAATATAAATATATGTATCTATGTACATCCTTTGTAATATATAGAAACTGTGACTATTTTAACTATTTGCGTCCTAAAGCTAAAAGGTACAGCTTTAAAAATATAGATTTTTTTCTATCAAAGTGACATATAATCACTAAATAAATATGATACAAGAGAAAGAGGAAAATGCAATCGTGTATTGCATTTTTTAATTAAATTAAACCTCTGCCACCCAGGTTTAACTCTATCTAATATTTTGGTATATTTCCTTTCAATCATATTGTTTGTTTTCAGAAATGAGATCATGCTATACATACTTCTTATGTTTTGAATTTTTTCACAGTGACACATCATAAACATTTTCCCATCACCTTGGATATTTGATAACATAATTTTAATGGCTAGGTAGTATTTTGTTGTATAGACACGCACCATAGTTCATTTAACCAATTTTCTATTGTTGGGTATTTAAGTGGTTTCTAATTTTTAATATTACAAATGATGTGGGGGGGTTTGGGTTATTTTATTTTATTTTATTCTGAGACAGGGTCTTGCTCCATCACTCAGGCCTGAGTGCAGTGGTGTGATCTAGGCTCACTGCAACCTCCACCTCCCAGGCTCAAGCAATCCTCCAAGTAGCTGGGACTACAGGCACATGCCACCATCCCCAGATACATTTTTAAAAATATTTTTAGTAGAGATAGGATTTCACCATGTGCCTAGGCTGGTCTGAAACTCCTGGGCTCAAGCAATTCACCTACCTCAGCCTCCCAAAGTGCTGGGATTATAGGCATGGGTCACCACTCCTGGTCAGAAATGTTTTAATAAACAACTGTATACAAATCTTTGCTTGCATCTATGATTATTTCTTCAGAATAAACGTTTAGTGGTAGAAATTGAGTTGCTAGAGCAAATAGTGTGGTGCAAAATTATGTTAACAAATCAATAGGATATGCAGAAGAGTAATATACTTTCCTAAAGTATGTGACAGCTGTTGATAAATATAATTAATTTGAATTGTTAGTGTTTTGGTTGAATTGTGTGCTTAACAATCTGTAGGAAACCTAAAGAACAAACTGTCTGCCAAAAGTCTCAGAGAAACAGGATTATTACTTTGATGCTGGTTCCAAGGGCCTCCCTTAGCTTTCCTGATAATAAAGAAATTATTGTCTCATATCACACTGACAGAGAAAACAGTAAAATATTTATTTTGGAATATCTGCTTTCTATCTGGCAGGGATTTGACATTTTAAAACCTTTTCAAAATATTTTAGAACCATAAAATACAGTAAGCTTTGAATTAAGAATTAATTAGGCTTTTCTTTATCCCTACTGTTTGATCAATTTTTCAAAAGCCAAAAAAAAAAGTGCTACACAGAATACAATTAACTGTTAGTTTTCAATAATTTTAAACTGTGCTGTTGCTTAGAAGGCAGACTGGACCAGATGATCTCTTGAGATCCTTTCGAGCTCAGTAATTCTAACTTTTATATTCAATGAGTTTTAACCTGGACTTATCACCCATTCCTCAACCAGGCCCTTTCCTCTTTACCACATATTTTCTTTATGCCTTAATTTTCCTTTTATAGTCACAGAGAATGTCCAACACTTTAGTGGTATAATTATGGAAATGTTTTTATGTGAGCATTAATCTAACAATGAAGGAGACAAGAGCAGAATGCCATGTTCAGTAATGCTTATGCAGTCATGAGCATGGAACACTCTTAGAACATTTTATTTTATTTATTTATTTTTTTAACACAGGGTCTCACTCTTTTGCCCAGGCTGGAGTGCAGTAGCGCAATCTCGGCTCACTGCAAAACTGCCTCCCTGGCTCAAGGGATCCTCCCAAGTCAGCCTCCCGAAGAGCTGGGATTAGCATGTGTCACCATGCCAGGCTAATTTGATGTTTTTAGTAGAGTTGGGGTTTCACCATATTGGTCAGGCTGGTCTCGAACTCCTGACCTCAAGTGATCCATCCATCTCGGACTCCCAAAATGCTGGGATTACAGGCATAAGCCACCATGCCTCTTAGAACATCTTTAAAAATTAAGTCTTGGCTTGAAATCTGATGTAATGTGACTATACTTGAGAATAAAAGTAAATTTCCCAAATGCTAAAGACTTTAAGTACAAGAGAAAGTCAGTGTTCTTTTTTCACACATAACTTTCTACAGGAAAGATAAAAGAAAAACTATCACAATATTATGTATTATTTATCCTCTCTAGTTTATCAAACAACAGTTTTGTAATTTAATGAAATTCCTGTTTTCTATATGAGTATATTGCTCTAACATACTCTGTAAATGATTAATGTTTCATTTATTTGGTTAGTTACTGCTCGTTGCTGTGTGTATGTGTGTGTGTATGTGCGAGAGAAAGAGAGAGACCATGTTAAATACAGTATTATTCACCTGTTGTTCACCTGTTGGTTAACGCTCTGGTATCCATGTCCCACTTAAACTTTCCCAACAGTCTATACTCTTATTGGAAATTTATTGTTACTCTACCCCCAACTATCCCATTATTTCAAGGATAAAATGAATGACATGTACTGTGCCCAAGAAAGTCTTATTGCCTGATTGCAGTGATTAGATCAGTCATGGGTCTGTGGTTTAAGTCAGGTGTGAATTTCAGGATTTTTGCTGACAATTCTGGAACACGTTTCTTTCTTTCTGTTTAGTGTGGGATGTGGATGTGAAGGTAGAACTGCTATCCTCACTTTGCCACCATATAGTATGTTCACCTCAGAATGAATCCAACCATTTTCTCTGATCTTACAATACAAAAAATATTTTTGAAGAATTGTCTTTGTCTCTAGTAATACTTCTTTATTGAAGTCTATTTTGTTTAATATTAATAAAATCACTCCAGTTTTCTATGCTACATATTTTTCTATCCTTTTAATCTATTTGTATCTTTGCATTTAAAATGCATCTCTCGTAGACACCTTATAATTGGTTCTTGATTTTTTTTTTTAATTCAGTCTTACAATAATCTCTGCCTTTTGGTTGTTTAGTCCATTTACATTTAATGCAGCAAAGGCCAGGCATGGTGGCTCACACCTGCAAACCCAACACTTTGGGAGGCTGAGGCAGGCAGATCACTTGAGCCCAGGAATTTCAGACCAGCATGGGCAACATGGTGAAATCCCATCTCTACTACAAATACAAAAATTAGCTGTGCACGGTAGGATGCGCCTGTAGTCCTAGCTACCCAGAAGGCTGAGATGGGAGAATCACCTGAGCTTGGGCAGCAGAGGTTGCAGTGAGCCAAGATCATGTCACTACACTCCAGCCTGGGCCACAGAGTGAGACCCTGTGTCACACACACACACACACACACAAAAATTAATGCTACAAAGAAAGTTAACACAGCAGATTATTTTTATTTACTTCTTGCTTATTGCTGTAGCTATAACTGACTCTTGGTCTAATGCTAAGAACTAAAGTACTGTAATGTTTACCTAGTACTAGGTAATGATGTCATTCTATACACCAAATCCAGTGGGTCAAGATGAACCAGGTTGTCAGCAGATTTAAAGTAAACGTGTGGATTCATGATGCGCACCTGGTACCTGGTTTGGGGTCTGCACCATGGCTACTGATGTGGCAGTTATGTATTAATGTGACAAGCTCTCTTCAAGAATGTTGGACTCCAAGCCCCAAATGGACTTTCCTGAATGTGGAAATCTTGTCTTTACAATTTGAAGCTGGAGAGAGGATTACACCAGTGTGATAATCTTAGAAAGGGAGGACTCAGGAACCTGCATGTGATCTCTCTAGTCTTTGCCTATGTATGTATTTTTCCTGCTGTTCCTGCACTGTATCTTTTGCTGTGATAAACTTCAGCTATCCGGTTTAACTTCATGCTAAGTTGTGCTGAGTCCTCCAGTGAATCACCCGACTAGTGGGTGATTATGGGACCCCTGAGACAGATATAATTATTGAGATGGTGGTATTTATTTTTTTGTTTTTACTTTTATTTTTGACACAGTCTTGCTCTGTTGCCCAGGCTGGAGCGCAGTGGTGTGATCTTGGCTCACTGCAACCTCCACCTCTCCGGCTCAAGCAATTCTCTTGTCTCAGCCTCCCTAGTAACTGGGACTTCAGGCGCATGCCACTACACCTGGCTAATTGTTGTATTTTCAGTAGAGATGGAGTTTCACCATATTGGTCAGGCTGGCCTCGAACTCCTGACCTCAGGTGATCTTCCCTCGTCAACCTCCCAAAGTGAAAATTCTGGGATTACAGGTGTGAGCCACCATGCCCGGCCGAGATGGCTGTATTTAGATCTGCCATTCTGCTATTTATTGATTACTTGCTCAGTTATTTTTTGTTTCTCTTTTCATGCTTTGGTTTGTGTTAATCTATTATTTTATTTTAGTGTTTAATTTGTTATTTTCTAATAGTTTCCATTATTCTTTTGAGATTTCCTATCTGTTTACTACCCCTCATATTTTCCTATAATTCTGAGAATATATTTTCTTTTAATCTTTTGACAATTTTAATAATAGCTGCTTTGAAGTCTTTTTATGTTAAATTCAACGTCTGGGTCCACTTACAGTCAATTTCTATTGATTGTCTTGCTTATATGTGGGCCACACTTTCTTGTTTTTTCAGATGTCTAATAAATTTTGGTTGAAAAGTGGACATTATAGAAGTCATTTGTTGTATTAGGCAGTTGGAAGTTAACTCACCTGGAATCAAATTGCAAACTTTGTCTTCCCTATATTCAACTGCTAATACCTCCGCCTGTTTTTATAGTCTCCAGTTACTGCTTTTAAAAAACCCTGGCCATTTGAGAGGTTTCCGCTTTTCCTGAATAATTTATTAGTGAACCAAATATTTGAACAGAGAATATACTCAGACTTTATGGCTTCTCTGTAACCTACTTGCTTCTAAGGATGCCTCCTCAATTCTAACTTCTTTGCCAACTTTGGACTCTGTTCTCTTACACATCAAGCCTGCAAGGCTTTAGCTTTCTGCTACCTGAGCTGTACATTCTTGGGAAATAAATACACTCAGCTGAAAAGCAGAAAATTCATTGATCTTACTCTGTGTCATTCTATTTTTTGAAAGTAAATTTCTCTCTGGTCTCTGCCTGCTTTTTTACTACGTTCTTTAGGTCTCCCACATGCATGTGCAGTATAGCTGGTGAATTGATCCAATGAGTTTTTAATTTCAGATATTGTATTTTTCTCTTCTAGAATATCTAATTGGTTCTTTTGTTATGGATTCCAATTTTGTTTTAACATGCATCTTATTCTTTTTTTAATCAATTTTCATACATTTTTGACATATCAATCATGGTTATTTTCAAATCATTGTCTTCTAACTCCAACATAATGTGTCTACTTCTATTTTCTGTTTTTCTCTTGATTTTTAAATCACCTTTTCCCGTGTTTTTGCATGTCTAGCAGTTTTGACTGTATTCTGTAGGATATATACAAATGAATCGTAGAAGCTCCAGATGGCATCTTACTGCAGCGTGAGTTTCTCTTTTCTTCTGTAGATAGGGTGAGAGATTGATTACCTTAACCCAACCAGGGGTTTAGCTGGATTGGGACCACATTGTAATATCAGTAAGCTAGGTCTGCTCTGGTTCACCCCTATTCCTTAGACATAGTCCTCCAAGGCTTTCAATTGAGACCCTAGAAGTCTTTGTCTCCTTAGTCCTGAACGAGTACGGCACATTCTATTCTGCTCTTTGAAGATTCTGAGCTTCAAATATGGCAGATTGTCTTGAGGTAGAATCCAATTAGGTGCTTGAAGCAGGCCCCTTCTCTCTAGCAGGATTTTGTCTCCTAAAGAATGCAGAATTATTGAATACATTCTACTTTTTCAAATACAGCCTCTCAGCTTCTTTCTAATAACCCCAGAATTCAACTAATATTTCACAGGGACGCTAACCACATTTGCCGCTCTCCAAATTTCCAATCTGTCATATCAACCTTGCACAAAGCTTTATTGGTTTCTCTTTCTTCCTGCAGAGTCCCACTCTATAGCTAAGCCTGATGCTTCCTCAGTGCTTAGATTCAGCAAATGGATAACTGAAGAAAACAGCAGGTAACTATCAGCTTACTCCAGAAGGACTTCTCGTTCTCTCTGGAATTTCATCTAGTCTGTGTTGCGCTCACATCGCTTTGATGTTTAAAAAATGTGATTTTAAAATGTATCCAGTTTTCTGATTGTTGTACAGGAGCACTATGAGGCCATGAACTATTTCCACAAGTGGAAATCCACTTATGGGCAACATAATCGAATTGGTGTTTATTGGCGGGCACAGTGGCTCATGCCTGTAATCCCAGCACTTTGGGAGGCCAAAGCGGGTGGATCACTTGAGGACAGTAGTTGAAGACAAGCCTGGTCAACATGGTGAATCCCTATCTCTATTAAAAATGCAAAAATTAGCCGGGTGTAGTGGCGCACATCTGTAATCTCAGCTACTTGGGAGGCTGAGGCACAAGAATCACTTGAGCTTAGGAGGCACAGGTTGCACCACTGCACTCCAGCTTGGGCGACAGAGTGAGACTTTGTCTCAGAATAATAATAATAATTAAAAAAGCCCAAATTGGTGTTATTGCAGCCAGGCACAGTGGCTCATGCCTCATCCCAGCACTTTGGGAGGCCAAGGAAGGTGGACTGCCTGCCTAGGCAATATGGCAAAACCCAATCTCTACAAAAAATACAAAAATTAGCCCAGCATGGTAGTATCTGCCTATAGTCTCAGCTACTCAGGAGGTTTAGGTGGGAGGATTGCTTGAGCCCAGAAGGTGGAGGTTGCAGTGAGTCGAGATAGTGCCCCTGCTCTCCAGCCTGGGGTGACAGAGCCAGATTCTGTCTTTAAAAAAAAAAAAAAAATTATTTTTTTAAAGGAAAAAAATTGGTGTTTATTGCAGTGACAGAAAAAATTGATCTTAATATTAGATCATACTAGCTATTTGACTTTAGATAATTCACTTAATATCTCTTAGGGATAATAGTGGCTACTTCTTTGGGTTCTTATATAGGTCAGGTGAAATAATATTTATATAAAGCACTTTCAAGATGCAAAGTGCTTTACATAAAAAGCAGTCCTTTTATTCATTCAAAGTCACTTAATGAATACTTAATATATGCTAGACACTTTGCTAGGAGGTGAGTGGGAGAAATGAATATAAGATTGGAAAACATGGTCTCACAAGAAGCTCATAATTCTAGCTGGAAAGAAGAATACATAATTAAATAACAGCATTATATTTTTACTATTGTAGATATAGGTATAAGGTAAAATGGCAGCATAGAAAAAGGAGTAACTCAGTATACTCTGATAGTGAAGAGAAATTATAGGACACTTCCCAGAGAAAGTGAGGATTTAGCCAAATCTTAGGGACTTACAAGTGAAAATTAATCCATTGTTGTAGAGACTACCTGTTGTCTACCTGAATCCATTCTCTATCTGTTCCATAGAAGATAGTCATAGTTGGTTAAATAGCTATGCAGCTAGAAAATATAATCTCATCCTCCCTCGTACGTAGATATGATATGGCTATATCAAAGTTCTCACTTAGATGAAAATAAGTGAAATTTGCCATGTATGGGTCCTGGCCTTAATAGTTTTAAGTTTTGAACTATATAAACACACACACACACACACACACACACACACACACACATTCTCCATGCTTCTTCTCTCTCTAAGAGCTGGAGTACAGGCAGTCTTATTCTTAACTTAGCCATGCAGATAAGGATAGCTAGGAGATAGCTGAGCAAACAGATGAAAGAAACTCCAGTCCCTAAAAGGTCATGTGCATCAGAGACATCCTACTAACTCTGAATGCTCACCTTTAAACAGTTTCATGAGAGAAAAGTAACTCCTGTTTTTTTTTTTTTTTTAAGCCAATCTATTTTGGAAAATTTTGTTACAGTATCTCATCTGTACCTAATTGCCCAAAATAAATACTTATAAAAACAATAAGAAAAAGATGAGCAACTCAAATGGAAAATGGGTGAAGGCCATGAACAGACAATTTATATAGACGGCCAATAAGCACACAGAAACAAATGTTCAAACTTACAATTAAAGAAGTACAAATGAAAATAAGATGTATCTTTATGCATCAAATGATTATATGTACATACTACAACCTACCAATTCACTTCAAAGAGAATTTATTCTAGAATAAGGGAATATGTTTAGAGTTATTATAATTTATATAAGTCAGAATTCAGAAATAACTTATATTCCCAATGCCAGGTTATTGAGTTAAATAAATTATGGTATAGTGGAATGATATTCTATCATTAAAAAATAATTTGGTATAGGCCCAAATGAGAGTAATCCCAGCTGACTGGACAGTTGTGTTTGAATGACTGTATTTGTAGACCCAGATTCTAGATACAGAAATATACTTTAAGAGATTGGGCCTAACACAAGGATCAAAAAAAAAAAAAAAAATTGTCATTCTTTTCCAAAATCTTGTTAGAAGGAAAAAAAGTCCCTAGAAGTTATGACTGTAACCTGGTAACTAAAAAAATTACATAACTTGTGGAGGCTCCTGTCTGAGAAATTATTTCATAAACTGAAGTTTAACTGAAGTGGTTATGATTCATCACAGAGGGCCCATAATAAAAATATAGTGAGTATTTTTCTGAGGCTTTTCATAACCGTGAATCAATGACACAAGTTCTGGAATTTAACTTTGAATGTGGCTTTAACTTCTAGAGGAAGAGACGTGTAAGTGAACTTTGTAGTGCTCTTGGTGTTGTGTTGGTTTGTTTTCTCATGCTCATCAATAATCAGAAAGAAAAATGACAAATCTCACTTTGCTGTTGTGTTGAGTTGTTGCCTCTTATAAAGTCATTACCCAGAAGTAAATGGAGAATATAAAATAATTTGTCTAAACTTACTTTAAACTGTTATTTTTAAAAGGACCAAACCAAATGTGATGAAAATGGTAAGATTTTAAAACAAATGAAATATGGAAATGGGAAGACCATCTTACTTTGGTTTCAGAATGTTCTAGTAATATGGCTAAGTATGTAAAGGCATGTTTATTGTGGTTTCATTGAAAGGCTTTGCCTACTAAAGGGTGTTCGATTATTCAAAATATCTCAAAATATATAGGTTATGGAAAGATATCTATTCGGAGAACTATGAACTGTGGAGGGAATCAAAACCTTTTTTTTAAAGCCACATAATGAAACCACCAATGAAACAACAATCTACTTCACAGCAAAGTGGAAAAACATCTGAAAGAACATTTTCAACCTCAATGAGGTGACAGTGCACTGTGAAAAATTCCTCCAATGAAATTTCTAGCATTGTTTAAGAATGCTTTGTGTTGGTCGAGCATGGTGGTTTATGCCTGTAATCCCAGTAGTTTGGGATACCAAGGTGGGAGGATGATTTGAGACCAGGAGTTCAAGACCAGCCTAGGCAACATAGTGAAACTCTGTCTGTAATATTAGCTGGGCGTAGTGGCATGCACCTATAGTCTCAGCTACTTGGGAGGCTGAGGTGGGAGGATCACTTGACCCCAGGAGGTAGAGGCTGCAGTGAGCCCCATGATTGTGCCACTGCACACCAAATTGGGTGGCAGAGTGAGACCCTGTCTCAAAAAAAAAAAAAAAAAAAACCACCAAAAACAGAATACTATGCCCTCATATTGCACAAGAACATAATTTATACTTCCATAAAGACAGCATTTATTACCAGAAACAGCAAACGGCAATCACCATTAGTTTTACTATTATTTTATAAGAAAACATTTAAATGTGTATAGCTACTTTCTTATGTTGAAAAATATTTAAAATATTTTTAATAACAAATAATCAACATTCATATTTGTTCTCAATTTATACTGAGATATTATGTAAGAAAAATATTAATGGCATTGATTACAATATTATTAATAAGCTAATATATGCTATTAGCTAAATAACCATTAAAAATTAAAACCATTATGCTTCTGACAAGATAAAATACACCTATGAAATATTGGGGTTTTATATTCATATAGAATGTTGCTGTTGAAACTAGCTTCACAGAGTTTATGAAACTCAAGAATATTTTTGATTTCTCTGATTTTTGCCAGACTCAACATGACATGAACGTGTATATTGTATCTCTGTGAAAGAAAAGATGTGCATATTACTTTGCAGATACTTAAGTTGAAATGTTTATGGAATTAGCTAATTTATATTCACCTTTTTACTGCATGCAGATTTCTAATATCTCTAGTTCTATGTCTTTTAAGTTTCTTTTATTTGAATAAATTCATTCTTTCTGGCTTTTGCTTTTAAAAATTATTTTATGGAAGTTCATTTATCTACATTAGAGGATCTTCACAACATATTAAGGGGAAATGGCAGACTATGAGCTTATTTTGTGCAAATATGATATGAAGATAGAAAAAAGTCTATAGCAGATACTGGTTGCACAGTAAGGACCACTTGGGGAACCCTTTTTTTTTTTTTTTTTTTTTTTTCTGAGATGGAGTCTCGCTCTGTCATTGGTTGGAGTGCAGTGGCACGCTCTTAGCTCACTGCAACCTCCGCCTCCTGGGTTCAAGAGATTCTCCTGCCTCAGCCTCCCGAGTAGCTGGGACTACAGGCATGTGCCACCACGCCCAGCTAATTTTTTGTATTTTTAGTAAAGACGGGGTTTCGCCATGTTAGCCAGGATGGTCTGGATCTCCTGACCTTGTGATCCACCCGCCTTGGCTAAACATCCAGTGACCAAACTGCATCTCAGCCTGATTAAGTCAGAATCTCTGAGTGGGTGTCCTAGACATCTACTTCAATAGCTCCCCAAGTAAGCTAAGGCTGAGAACTACTGATTTAGAAGCACGCACACAGCCTCCCTTAACACACACACAGAGTACATCTACCTGTAATGTGGATCACGGGAAGTTTTATATTCTTCTTTTGGCTTATCTGCTTTGTCTACAATAAACATGTACATTTTCCTAAAATACACATGTACTTGAATGCATGTAGATGGAAGGGAGGGAGAGAGGGTGAAAGGAAAGATTTTTAAATTAATTTTTAAAATATTTTTGTAGAGACAGGGGTCTCACTGTGTTGCCCAGGATGGTCTGAAACTCCCGGCCATGGACAATGCTTCCACCTCGGCATCCCAAAGTGCTGGGATTACAGGCTTTAGCCACTGAGCCCGACCGGCTTATCATTTTAAGTAAGAAACCACACAAATAGGCCAGGTGCCGTGGCTCACACCTGTAATCTCAGTACTTTGGGAGGTCGAGATGGAAAGATCACTTGAGGCCAAGAGTTCAAGACCAGCCTGGGCAACATAGTGAGCTCTCGTCGCTATAAAAAATAAGCAAAATTAGCTGGGTGTAGGGGCACACACCTGTGGTCCCAGCTACTCAGCAGGCTGAGGTGGGAGGATCACTTCAGCCCTGGAGGTCAAGGCTGCAGTGAGCTGAGATTGCACCACTGCACTCTAGCCTGGGCATCAGAGTGAGATCCTGTTTCTAAGAAAAAAAAAATTAGAAAGAAAAAGAAAAAAGAAGAAATCATGACCGGGCATGGTGGCTAACGCCTATAATCCCAGCACTTTGGGAGGCCGAGGCAGGCAGATCACCTGAGGTCAGGAGTTTGAGACCAGCCTGGCCAACATGGCAAAACCCTCTCTCTACTGAAAATACAAAAATTAGCCAGGCATGGTGGTGTGTGCCTGTAGTCCCAGCTACTCAGGAGGCTGAGGCAGGAGAATCACTTGAACCAGGAAGTGGAGGTTGCAGTGAGCCGAGATCACACCACTGCACTCCAGCCTGGGCAACAGAGCAAAACTCTGTCAAAATAAAAATCACACGGATATATCATTTAAGATTAAGCCAGGGATGTGGGCTTTCTTGTACATGAGAGCTTTTCTCACCCTCAAGCTAAGTAAATTGGTATTATTCAGCTTTCCTCATGTGATTAAAAAAAAAAAATCAAACTTTATGGTTGTACACTGAAACTTCTCCAGGTTCTCTCTTTTCTTTTGAGTTGAAACTTGAATTGTATTTATGCAAAAATAAAATATCCAAGATCCTATTCTTCTGGGACCAATTCTGATGGTGGTATTGGCTATTGTTGTCTTTGGATATCTCTTTAGTTCTGCAGAAAACTTACCTACTAATGATAGTTAATAATGTGTGTCTCAGCAGCAACTAATGCGATAAGACCATAGTTAAGAACCTGGGTTCAAGTACTAGCTTTTTCATTTACTAGATGTGTTCCTTTTGTTGAACAAATAAATAAAACAAGAAACTTACATTTCCTATTACATGTTAGTAAAAGTGAATCAGAATGCCTAACGAGAATAAATGTTTTTAAAAGATGATGAAGGAGCTTTAAAAAAATAAATTTTGCTGCACTCTAAGATGTAAAATATATGTAATTACATGTGCATATTAGTGGGTGGATATTCACGACATTGATACTTAGGTGATGGTTATGCAATTGATTGATGCTGAAATGTTTGTTCAGTGTCACTAAGGAGCTGGCCTCAGATCTTAAACATATCAACAATTACTATGAGTCCATGGGGGCCATACAAGTTGTAGGCTCCCTTATCACACTTCTGTCTTAAATAATATTTTTTAAATTACAAGAACCCTTAGCCCAGATAATCTGTGCTGTCATACAGTGAATAGATATCAGATGTGTTGACATATTGATTCTCTCAGCCCACAGGGCAGCCAGGCAGGGCCTGGGGACGTGCTGGATCTCTTGGGAAGACCTCCTTCAGTTGAGAGCTACCTTATCTATTTATGCTGATGTGCTGAACAAATATAATCATTTTCTATGTGTGCATGTGATAGACTCTGGTCTCACTGCAGATCACTTCTACATTCCAATAATATACTTTGATTTTTCTTGACTTTTCACACTAGTTCTCATTCTAGCTCTTCCTATTTTGTTTAAATTATTTATGCTTTTCTCACAGACAGTGCTGCCTTTTCAAATGTGGGGTGTCCAAGGACTGGAGCATCTGTTAGTGAGCAGCCAGGTTCCTGGCAATGTCTGTATGTGCTTGGAGGCATCATTAAAATGTCCCCAGAACTGTGACTTAGAGCTGGATAAGACAAGAGGGATATGTGGAATCTAACCAGGTCTCAATTAGGAGACATGAAAAGAATTTTAGAAAAAAAAATTAATCTTAAATTATGTTAATATAATCAAATTATAAAACAATCTAGAATGAGTTGCCAAATTAACCCAGCCTTGACACTTATGTAACATGTTCCTTGGTCTCAGTGGCCCTGGGCTGTGAGTCCGCTCCACATGGAGGGCGTGGCCATGGAAGCTTCCACCTGCCCATCATGGTTGAGAGGGAAATTGTCTTGGATGTCTCAGCTTAAGCTCCTTACCGAAATCTCTGGTATGATAGTGGGTAGACTGAATTGTTTTTTTGTTGGAAGTGAATTAGTCCTAAAAAGAGCTAGAATTTAGTAGAGGAATGCTTTTTGAAAAGCAAAATATTAGTTCTAATATTTCAGGTTTATGTTTGTGGATAAACTGTGACTGTGATAGTTTTAAGTAATGTAATGTTTAAGAAATTCTGAATATGTTAATTATTCAATAGATTAGCCAAATGGCCCTAAATTTAAAATGTGAAACATCACCATTGATCCAGACTTCTCTTAGGTTGAAAGGCTTAAGATAATTTTATGTAATTTATAAGGATTTAGCATAAATACAAGATTACTTATTAGGTTTATTATGCTTATTTAAATACCTAGGAAGGTTTCCTTGTAAGTCAGAAAACTAAAGAACTTTAAAAATTTGAAAACAATAAATGCATAGGTTGCTTAAAATATTTAAGGAAGTTTGCAAATCAGACTAAGCAATAATCAAAGGCCACCTTAAAAGTGAATTTTATAATATTACCTTATTTATAAATTGAATTTTAAAATGTGTAAAATGAACTTAAATGTAAGGGGGAAACTGGGCTTTTGCATTTATTACTTAAATGAATCAAATGTTAATTTTAAAAACCAAAGTGAGCCCTGAATAATTTGTAAGAGTGTTTAGAGATGCCAAAAACTCCTGTTGATCGAAAGATATCACATCCAAAGGGTGATTAAAACATTTATTCCAAAAGGAAAACTTGTGGTGTCCATTTTGTTAAAAATGATAAATTATGATGTTTTATACAAAATAAAAGAATCTTATCATTGCCTCCTTATGATAAAATTAGGGTTTTCATCCTTAAAAATGAATTTGTTAGATTTGCAGTCTCATTGATCTCTCAGGATTTAGAAATAATTATTTTTTGCTGAATTAAAGATAGCTCTATTTTTTAATTGTTATTAGCTTCAAAAAGAGTAGCAAATTCACAGGACTGGAAGTTTAAACTCATCTCGGATGAAAATCTTATATTTAAGCAAGAAGGGCATCCACTCTCCCTTGCTTATTTCAGTCTCTCTCTCAGACACATTTAGAAGCAGAAGAGTTATGTATAGTTAAGTTCAGCCTCCCCTGTTTTCAGTGAGAAAACCAAGGCTAAGAAATGTTAGGTAATTTAAGTAAAAATATATGGTGAGAGGTACAATACGGTGTGGTTGATGGTTGGCAGGATGTGGAGTCATAAACCCTGTTGGGTTTTTTGTTTGTTTGAGTTTTTTTTTTTTTTTGGCCGGGCATGGTGGCTCATGCCTGTAATCCCAGAACTTTGGGAGGCCAAAGTGGACAGATCACCTGATGTCAGGAGTTCGAGATCAGCCTGGCCAACATGGTGAAACCCCGCCTCTAGAAAAAATACACAAATTAGCTGAGCGTGGTGGCGTGCGACTGTAGTCCCAGCTACTCAGGAGGCTGAGCCATGAGAATCGCTTGAATCCAGGAGACGTCCTTGAACCCAGAAGGCGGAAGTTGTGATGCGCCGAGATTGTGCCACTGCACTCCAGCCTGGGCAACAGAACAAGACTCTGGCTCAAAAATTACCATATGTTTGTTTCCTAATAATAAACATTTCTTGAATTCTTTAAGTATTTCAGTATGATTTATATTTATTTATTTCACTTAAACAACAGAGCAACCTAGTGAACTAAGTGATATCCCCATTTTATAGATGGGAAAACTGAGACTCAAAGTGATTAAGATAGTGAAAGGATCGCGTGAGCCCAGGAGTTTGAGGCTGCAGGGAGCTATGACAGCGCCACTGCACTCCAGCCTAGGTGAGAGTGAGACCCTTCCAAAATATATATATATATTTTTTACATTCAGAAGATCTGATTTTAAAACTTGCCTTTATCATGTGTTTGTTGCCTTGTGACTCTGGAATGTCTTCCTACCAAGACCTTACCCTAGGTTAGCTCAGCAGGTTTTCATGAGGAGCAAACGTAAACAAGTATAGGAGAACACTGCCTAAAAGTAATACATTATTCATTCACAATGGGGTGAAGCCTAGAACCCATTTATTCTGATTCAATGTTATTTTGCTGACTAATTCTTAATCAAGTGTTCTTTACCTTCAAATAATTTTATTTTCCATCTGTGCCCACTTTTGCCTATAGTGATGAATATTTATTGAGTATGCATCTTGTTCTTGGCACCATGTAAGTATCATACACATCAAGGGATATGAAAACTTGGCTTATGTTATCCAGAGACTTCATGGGATGATGAGAAATGCAGGAAAAAACTGAAATCCTGATCCTCTCTTTTTTCCATCACTTCTCTGCACCTCATATTTTCCATCTATAAAATAAGTGATAATACCACCACATGAAAAATCATAGAAAGAATTTAGCACAGTAACTAGTAAAAGTGAATACAAACATAAATACAAACCATATGTTATAGCATGGATGAATCCTACTAAGAACAGTTACCAGGTAACTGAAGCTAAACAACTCTCGGAGGACTGAGAGATGTTACATTTCTGACCAAGTAGAGTAGAAACACCTTGCTAAATACTTCATGTATTCACTAAAGGCCCCAGAAAAGCTGCACCTTTGGAGCAAAACTAAAATAGCTAGTAGTATAGGGCACTCCAGACCAACCCTAACAAAGATTAACAACAACCTTTAAGCCGGCCATGGTGATGCGTGTCTGTAGTCCCAGCTACTCAGGAGACTGAAGCAGGAGGACTACTTGAGCCCAAGAGTTGAGCCCAGCCTTGGTAATATAGCAGATCCAGTTTTTTATAAAACAAACAAACAAATCCTTTGAAAGAATCAGTAAGCCTGCTGGAGAAAAAACTCAAAATAATATTGTTATGTTTAAAGGAAGATTACAAAGTCTAGACAGTAAATGATATAACCTTCACAATGTCCATCATCTAATCCAAGATTCTCATGCAGACAAGCAAGAAAATGTGACCCAAAAACAAAACCAGCCTTTTGGCCAGAACCCTCATCTTCCAGTAATTTGTCAAAATGACGAATACAAAGGCAAAGAGGAAAGGCACCGGATATATGTTCTCTAGGCCTTTGAGAAAACATGGAGTTTTTCCTTTGGCCACATATATGCAAATCTATAAGAAAGGTGATAATGTAGACATCAAGGGAATGGGTACTGTTCAAAAATGAATGCCCCACAGGTGTTACCATGGCAAAACTGGAAGAGCCTACAATTTTACCCAGCATGCTTTTGGCATTGTTTTAAACAAACAAGTTAAGGGCAAGATTCTTGCCAAGAGAATTAATGTGCGTATTGAGTACACTAAACACTCTAAGAGCCGATGTAGCTTCCTGAAACGTGTGAAGGAAAATGATCAGAAAAAGAAGGAAGCCAAAGAGAAAAGTACCTAGGTTCAACTGAAGCACCAGCCTGCTCCACCCAGAGAAGCACACTGTGTGAGAACCAATGGGAAAGCGCCTGAGCTGCTGGAATGCTGGAATCTCTTCCCTATGAATTCATGCATAATAGGTGTTGAAGAAATAAAATAAAAGACCTCTGGACTGTAAAAAAACAAAACAAAACAAAAAACCAGGAAACCATATAACCAATAGAGGTTGTGTGTGTGTGTGTGGTGGTGTGTGTGGTCAGGCAAGTAAAAACAACAAAAAGCAAACAAACGATAAATCTAACATTTAGGATCAAAATGTTATTTGAGGGAGATCCAATGGGATGAGACAAGAAAGGCACATGTAGATAGATAAATATAGGTTACTTATTCTGATTATTGAATTGGATGTTTATTATATTATTGAACGGTGTTGTGAATGGATCAAGGATGATGGCAAATTAACACCCAAAGGTTATAGTTAACACAATTCTATGCATCTGAAGTGCAGGAGAACAGGGTGGGAAGTAAAAAGGAAGAGTAGAAAAGAACACAGCATTATAAAGTCTGTGGCAGAAAACAATATAACTTTCTAGAGCATTAAAAAAAGGCCAATGTGAGCACGGCTGGAACTGGAGGACGTTATGTTAAGTGAAATAAGCCAGGAACAGAAAGTTAAACACCACATGTTCTCACACATATGTGGAAGCTAAAAAAAAAAAAAAAAAAAATGTTAAGCTCATAGAAGCAAAAAGTAGGACAGAGGATACCAGAGGCTGGGAAGGGTCAACGGAAGGGCGGGTCGGGGGCAGGACAGGGAGAGATTTGTTAAAGGACAAAATTACAGGTAGATAGAAGGAATAACTTCTATTGTTCTATACCACTGTAGGTAATATTTAGTTTCAAATAGCTAGAGGAGGAGGAGGATACAGAATATTCCCAACTCAAGAAATGATCATTGTTTCAGATGATGGATATGCTAATTACACTGATCTGATCACCATACATTATGTTTCAAAACATCACTATATACCCCTATGAATATGTACAATTATTATTTGTCAGTTTAAAAGTTTTTAAAAGATTAAAATGTTTTAAAAAAGAAAAAAAGGCTGCCAGGCGCGGTGGCTCATGCCTGTAATCCCAGCACTTTGGGAGGCCGAGCTGGGCAGATCACGAGGTCAGGAGTTCTAGGCCAGCCTGATTAACACAGTGAAACCCCATCTCTACTGAAAATACAAAAAAAAAAAAAAACTAGCCAGGTGTGGTGGCAGGTGCTTGTAGTCCCAGCTACTTGGGAGGCTAAGGCAGGAGAATTGCTTGAACCCAGGAGGCGGAGGTTGCAGTGAACCAAGATAACACCACTCCACTCCAGCCTGGGCGACACAGCGACACAGCGAGACTCTGTCTCAGAAAAAGGAAAAAGAAAAAAGAAACATTTTCTATGTGCCTGACACATAGAAAATCAGCAAGATGTACCTCTCAGGGCGGACTCTCAGTGACTCATCCCATAGAGACTATCATTTAAGCATTTATTAAATCATGATGTGAAATGCAACAGTCATAAAATCTGGAATGTTTAACCCATTTAGCATGGGGGAGGGTAGAAAAGTCACATAGTAGCACTCAATAAATGTTAGTTCATATCCTCTTTATAACTGTAAAGTTCTGCAAAGGCAGTACTAGTGTTTATTTTCATATGGAAAAATAAAATAGAACAAGCATGATATCATGAAAACAAGACTTAAAGTGAGAGTTCTAGCTCTGCCAATAACTAGCTGTATGATATTAGGAAAATTATTCTCACTGGGCTCCATCTGTAGTAACCGGAGTTTGGTATATTGGAAATTTCCAAGTGAGTTCCACAAAACACTAATGTCCCTTAGGATGTTAATAGGAGCTAAACGAGAAAGAAACTGTAATCAAGTACTATTTGGGAAGTGGACTGAATGTTTGTGTCCCCCCAAATTCATATTTTGAAGCCCTCACCTCCTCTGTGGCTGTATTTGGAGATGGGGCCTCTAAGGAAGTATTTAAGGTTGAATTAGGTCATAAGGGTGCAGAACTGTTCCAATTGGATCAGTGTCATTAATAGAAGAGACATAAGAAGAGCACCTCTCACTCTCTCCAAGACCATCCTCCAAGGAAGGACCCTGTGAAGACAAAACAAGAAGGCAGGTATGTGCAAGCCAGGAAGAGAGCCTTCACTGGAAACCTAACTGGTCAGCACCTTGATCTTGAACTTCCAACCTTCAGACTGTAAGAAAATGAATTTTTCTTGTTTAAGCCCCTAGCCCATGGTATTTTTTTATGGCAGCCCAAGCTGCCAAATACGGTTTTATGTATAACCCTTCTCAAAGACTTCTAATGCACAGTAGCATGTTAAATACTCTGAGAAGTTCTACAGTGAAAAAAAAGGGAAATGTATCTACTGTACTGTTTCTGAAACTTATTTGTCTATTAAACTTCTAAAAATCACCGTCTTTTGAAACAGGGCTTGGGAAACACTAGCCAGGATTTTTCAGGTCTTTTTCAGTTCTGAAACTAGGATTCCTTTAAAACCTATACAATGTAACTGATAAAGTTAGATTTAAATATGAGTGAGACTCCACTTGTAAACTAGGTTATAGCAAGGAAATGCAAAGGATATTGTAAATGCAGAGACAGCACAGTGAACGAAGTAAATACTTGAAAAACAGCATCATAGGCTGTGTGGTGGCTCATGCCTATAATCCCAATACTTTGGGATCCCAGCATTTTGGGAGGCTGAGGTGGGTGGATCACCTGAGGTCAGGAGTACAAGACCAGCCTGCCCAACATGGTGAAATCCCGTCTCTATTAAAAATATAAAAATTAGCCAGGTGTGGTGGCACGCACCTGTAATTCCAGCTACCCAGTAGGCTGAGACAGAAGAATCACTTGAACCCAGGAGGTGGAGGTTGCAATGAACCAAGATCACGCCACTTCGCTCCAGCCTGGACAACAGAGCAAGACTCCATCTCAAGAAAAAAGGGAAGAAAAACACCACCATTGCTTTGTGTGGAGACAGCGTCTATGTTCTTTCAGGACAACTTGAGAAGTTTTACCAACAAAAACTCTCCTGGGATCTCCATTTGTTCATTCCATAAATACTGAGTGCCTACTGTGTGTCAGGGACTGTTCTAAACACGAGCATGAGAGATGGCATCATGAGACACCAACGTGTATCAGAAGAGAGCTCTCATTGCAAACACTAATTTGTACAGATTTTTAGTTGCAGCATGAGCAAAAGTAGCTAGCAACTCTGCTAGATACCAGCAGATGGCAGTAGCAGTCACTTCTTTACTGGCATTTTAGATTAGGAATGTGTAGAAGCACCACAACCTGTAATCAGAACTACTCTGTGGTGTCCATGTGTGACTTAGAAACAGTTACCTAACCCGTGTGGGGTGAAGCTTCCCTATTTAAATACTAGAGATAATAAAAGCACCTACCTCTTGTCTTGAGAGTTACATGAGATAAAACACTTAAAGTGCTTTGTCTTCAACGTGAAGGAAGGGTTCATAAATGTTAGTTATTACTTAGTATGGTCGATACTGTTTTTTTGCCATTTGACAAAATGTCAATTGTCCAAAAGAGGAAGAGAAGCAGATGGCTAATAGTTGTATTGCTTCATAGAGCAATAACAATATCAGCAATAAAAGAAAAGAAAACCTAAATACCTGAAAAGATAACAAAGGGTGCAATACGATATTAAGGTAATCACCAGAAAGAAAGCTAAAAACTGAGCAGGTTTTTAAATTACTACTTTTCCAACAGGTGACTTTTAAAGTAACTTGGCTGTCTGATAATTCCCTACCTGCACTAACTCAACATAATTGTGAATTATTTGTAAATTTCCTATTCATCAAAGATGTAGCAGATTTGCAAACAGAGTTTCTAGCTAGATAGCCAAGGGAATCATGGGGCTATTAGACAGTTAACCTTTTTTCTTAAGCTTATTGTTTATTGGAACAAAAAAGAAGTTGTTTCAAGTCTAGGACCTCCAGAATGACTCAGTGAAAATGAGCCAGAATTCAGAATTTAGAAGCCTCAGAGCCAGCTTACCTCACTTCTTAAAAATATTTGGAGGAAAACACTAGGGAACTGAGTTGTAATGGGGAGGTGGGTAGGAGGAGTAAAATCCTCTTATATAGCCTTGAGAGCTGTTTGAACTCAAAGATTCCCGAAACAGGGACAAAGTATTTCTAGGGATAATCTATATATGCAAATATAACTGTTTCTTGAATGAATTCGTCCATATGGGAACGATTATGATGCTTCAGGGCATGGATGATTTCACTACAATCTCAAGAGTTCAGTTAAAGAGGAAAACTTTCCATTTGCAATCCAAAACATCCCACACTTTTCTCTAGTAACAAATAGTGAGGTCTCACAAGATAAGTTATCCTTTTTAGGAGATCTCCACAGACTGAACTAATGAGCAATTGAACGATAATCATCTTATTTTTATGACAATTCATGTGATGACACTGAACAAGGGGAAAACAGAAGGTAAGCAATGCTGATGAAATGAGTCAGTGGCTTACATCATTGATGGCTATTATTGTCATTTTCACTTCTTATGTGGCCAGATTTTTTAAACAGAAAATTTGGAAAGATTTCTCAAACTGCTATTTTCTTTTTTTTAGCTTGACTTATTTATTGCCCCCACTTCAGAAATTACTTCCTAAAATTGCCCCAGATATCAGGTTCCAGAGGAGAGAAGCAAGCAACAAAGGTTAATCCTGAGTATATAGATATTAATAAAGTAGAAAAGGAATGTGAAAAATAATTACATTTGCAATAAAAGTAGTTTAATATTCTTTTTGCGATTGATCAATATGCTGAAAATACAACACACACACACACACCTCCCCCAAAGTTCAGTAAAACTGAACAAAAACATGTATAGCCCATCATTCAGTATCCACAATACAATGATTTGCTGAAATTTCTCTTAATTTTTTCTCTCTCTGTTTTATGCCAACTTTATTGTGGTAGCAGATGTAGTATACTTCCTCCCCTAAAGCATGGAAGGGACCTGTAAATATGATGGAATCTTTCATTATTAGGTTGTGTTATACATAGTACTTTAAGAAAGAGGGACTGCCGGGCGCGGTGGCTCAAGCCTGTAATCCCAGCACTTTGGGAGGCCGAGACGGGCGGATCACGAGGTCAGGAGATCGAGACCATCCTGGCTGACACGGTGAAACCCCGTCTCTACTTTAAAAATACAAGAAACTAGCCGGGCGAGGTGGTGGGCGCCTGTAGTCCCAGCTACTCGGGAGGCTGAGGCAGGAGAATGGCGTGAACCCGGGAGGCGGAGCTTGCAGTGAGCTGAGATCCGGCCACTGCACTCCAGCCTGGGCGGCAGAGCGAGACTTAGTCAAAAAAAAAAAAAAAAAAAAAAGAAAGAGGGACTAGGGTGAGGGGGAAAGGGAAGGAGAGCATCAGGGCAAATACTTAATGTATGCGGGGCTTAAAGCCTAGATGACAGGTTGATGAGTGCAGCAAATAACCATGGCACTTGTATACATGTGTAACAAACCTGCACGTTCTGCACATGTATCCCAGAACTTAAAGTATAATAAAAAAAATAAAGAGAGAGAGAGAGACTAGCTGGGTGCGGTGGCTCACGCCTGCAATCCCGCACTCTGGGAAGCAAAGGCAGGCGGATTTCTTGAGTCTAGGAGTGTGAGACCAGCCCAAGCAATGTAGTGAAACCCTGTCTCTACTAAAAATACAAAAATGTTAGCTGGGCATGGTGGTGTGCCCCTGTAATCCCAGCTACTCAGGAGGCTGAGACAGGAGAATCACTTGAGCCTGGGAGGCTGAGGCTGCCGTGAGCCAAGATTGCACCACTGCACTCCAGCCTGGGCAACCATTTATTTTATTTATTTATAAAATAAATAAATAAAAATAAAAATAAAAAAGAGAAAGAGAGACTATACTTGGTGGTCCTGACCTGTCTAGGTGAATCCTTAAAAAGGACAAGTCTCTTTCTGGTGAAAGAGGTTACAAGCATGAGAGGAATTTGATGCAAGAGAGATTCTAGCTTTGCTCACTTTGAAAATGAAAAGAGGCCACATGCCCAGGAAAGTAAGCTGGCCCTAGGAGCTGAGAATGGGCCCTGAGTGACAGCAGCAAGGAAACACAGATTTCAGTTCCATAATCACAAGGAACTAAATTCTGCTGACATCCTGAATGAGGTAGAAAGCAGATTCTTCCCAATAACCTCCAGAAATAAACATTTCTGGTAATACATATAAAATTCTGAGAGTTATTTTATCTTTTCTGATTTGCAAAAATAGAATCCCCATGGAATCTGAGGTTAGACAAATGTATGCCTCCTGTTACCACAAGTACATACTCTTTTGTGTCTAGATTTCTTTTTCTCAGCATAATGTTTTTGAGATTCATCCATATTGCCATATATATTATCAGTTCTTTTCGTTTTATTTCTGAGTATTTCTCTCTCTTTATTTTATTTATTTTTTTGAGACAAGATCTCACTCTGTGACCCAGGCAGGAGTGCAGCGGTGGGATCATGGCTCACTGTAGCCTCGACCTTCTGGACTCAGGTGATTCTTCCACCTTAGCTTCCCAGGTAGCTAGCTAGGACTACAGGCACACATCACCATGCCCAGCTAACTTTTAATTTTAATTTTTATTTTTTTTTAGACAGAGTCTCGCTCTGTCGCCCAGGCTGGAGTGTGGTTGCACTATCTCAGCTCACTGAAAGCTCCGCCTCCCAGGTTCACGCCATTCTCCTGCCTCAGCCTCCCGAATTGCTGGGACTACAAGCGCCTGCCACCACACCCGGCTAATTTTTGTATTTTTAGTAGAGACAGGGTTTCATTGTGTTAGCCAGGATGGTCTCGATCTCCTGATCTTGTGATCCGCCTGCCTCGGCCTCCCAAAGTGCTGGGATTACAGGCGTGAGCCACTGCGCGGCCTAATTTTTATTTTTTTTATTTTTTGTAGAGACAGGGTTTTGCCATGTTCCCCAGGTTGGTCTTGAACTCCTGGGCTAAAGAGATCTGCTCATCTCAGTCTCCCGAAGTGCTGGGATTACATGTGTGAGCCACCATGCCCCACCAAGTATTTATTTTAATGTATGGATATGCTAAATGTGTTTATCCATTTATCTGCTGTGTGCATTTTACTTCAGTCTAGTTTTCGGCTACTACAAATAAAAGTGCTGTAAACATTCATACATACGTCTTGGTGGGAACATATGTTTTTTTATTTCACTTAGGTAAATATATAGAGGCAAATAGCAAAGTTGTATGTTAATTATCTGCTTAACTTTGTAAAAAACTGACAACATATTTCCAAAGTAATTGTATTATTTTACATTCCTACCATCAGTTGCATGGGAGTTCCACTTACTCTACATCTTCACCAACGTTTAATATTGTCAGCCTTTTAAATTTTAGCCATTCTGGTGGATGTGGTGGTACCTCAATATGGTTTAGTATTTTTGTTGTTGTTTGATTGGTTTATTTTGGGACACGCTCTCCTCTGTCACCCAAACTGGAGTGCAGTGGCCCAATCATAGCTCACTGCAGCCTCAAACTCTTGGGCTCAACCCATCCTTCTACCTCAGTCTCCCAAGTAACTAGGACCCCAAGCACACACCACACCCAGTGTTTTTTTTTTTTTTTTTTTTGGAGACGTGGTGTCCCTGTGTCGTCCAGGCTGGAGTGCAGTGGAGCAATCTTGGCTCACTGCAACCTCTGCCACCCAGGCGCAAGCAGTCCTCCCACCTCAGCCTCCCAAATAGCTGAAACTACAGGTAAGCAACACCACACCTGGCTAAGTTTTTAATTTTTTGTAGAGATGGGGTTTGGCCATGTTGCCCAGGCTGGTCTGGAACTCCTGATTATGCTCGAGTGATCTGCTCACCTTAGCTTTTCAAACTCAATATGATTTTAATTAGCATTTCTATGATGATTAATGGTATTGAGCCCCTTCTCATATTCTCATTGGTCATCCGTATATTTTCTTGGTGAAATGCCTGTTTAAATGTTTTGCTCATTGTTATCATTGAGTCATAAGAATTCCTTGTATATTCCACACCCATCCTTTGTCAAATATATGTTATTGAGAAAATGTGTTCCTTTTCCCTTTTCTTAACAGTGTAATTCAAGGGGCAGCAGTTTTTAATTTTCATGGAGTTCAGTTTATCAGTTTGTTTTCTTTTATGACTTGTGCTTTATGAATGCAATTCAATAAAAGTTTGTGTACCCCAAACCATGAAGACTTTCTACTATGTTGTTATCTAGAAGATCTATAGCTTTAAACTTTATGTATAGCTTTTGATTCATTTAGAGTTAATATTTGTTATGGCATGAGGCAAAGGTCAAAGATCATTGTTTTCCATATGGATAATCAGTTACTTCAGCACCATTTGTTGAAGAGACTACTCCTTCTCATTGAATTACCTTGGTACCTTTGTAAAAAATCAATAGATCAAGTATGTGTGGGACTATTTCTGTACTTTCTATTCTGTTCTGCTGATCTATAAATCTATTCTCTTGCTGGGTTCAGTGGCTCACACCTATAAATCCCTACACTTTGGGAGGCTTAGGTAGGAGGATCACTTGAGGAATTTGAGGAATTTGAGACCAGCCTAGGCAACACAGTGAGATCTTGTCTCTACAAAAAATAAAAATAAAAATCATTAGTCAGGCATGGTAGCACACACCTGTGATTTTTGCCACTTGGCAGCCTGAAGCAGCAGGAGGATCACTTGAACCCAGGAGGCTGCAGTGAGCTATGAAGGCATCCCTGTACTGTAGCCTGGGTGATAGAGTAAGACCCTGTCTCGATACATACATACATACATACATACAATAAAATGCCAATGTCACTATCTTTCTTTTTTTATTTTATAGAGATGAGGTCTCACTATGTTGCCCTAGCTGGTCTCAAACGCCTGGACTCAAGCGATCCTCCTACCTCAGAATTACAGGTGTTAGCCACTGTGCCCCACCCCAATATCATGTAGATACATGTAATTGTAATTGTAACAGCTTTATAGTAAGTCTCAAATTTAGGTAGTATAAGTTCTGTAACTTTGTTCTTCTTCAAAATTGCTTTGACTATTTTAACTCCTTTGGATTTTCTATTCTTCTGTTTGTTTTTCTTTTCTTTTTTTTTTTTTAAACAATATGACACCTCTCACAAATACAATGTTTATTTGTTTTTGAGACAGGGTCTTACTTTGTCACCCAGGCTGAAGTGCAACAACATGATCCTGGCTCAATGCAGTCTCAACCTCCTGGACTCAAGCAATCCACCTACGTTAGTCTCCTGAGTAGCTGGGACTACAAGTGCACACCACCATGCCTGGGTATTTTTTTAAAACATTTTTTTAGAGAAGGGGTCCAACTACTACCCAGGCTGGATCCTTTGGATTTTCATATGAATTTTAGAATTATCCTGTTAATTTCCACAGAAAATCCTCCTTATATTTTTACTGGGATTTCATTAATGTCTGTAGTTCAATTTAAGAATTGGTAACTTAACCATATTGACTGAGTCTTCCAACCCATGGAAACTGATATGTTGTAGAATTATTTAGCTCTTCATTACATTGTCTTGGCAATGTTTTGTAGCTTTCACTGTACATGTCTTGTGTCTGTTTTATTAAATTCATCCCTGCTTATTAAATACTTTGATGTCACTATAAATGATTTTTTAAAAATTTCAGTTACCAATTTTACTTTTTTTTTTTTTTTTTTTTTGAGATGGAGTCTCGCTCTGTTGCCCAGGCTGGAGTGCAGTGGCGCAATCTCGGCTCACTGTAAGCTCTGCCTCCCGGGTTCACGCCATTCTCCTGCCTCAGCGTCCCGAGTAGCTGGGACTACAGGTGCCCGCCACCACACCCGGCTAATTTTTTGTATTTTTAGTAGAGATGGGGTTTCATCGTGTTAGCCAGGATGGTCTCGATCTCCTGACCTCGTGATCTGCCCGCCTCGGCCCCCCAAAGTGCTGGGATTACAGTCGTGAGCCACCGCGCCCGGCCAGTTACCAATTTTTCATTGCTGGTATGTGAAAATCCAATTCATTGTGTATTGACCTGTGTCCTGCAACTTTGCTAGACTCATTTATTATTTCTAGTAGCTTTTTTGGTAGTTTGCTTAGGATTTTCTTTTCTTTCTTTTTTTGAGATGGAGTCTTGTTCTGTTGCCCGGCCTGGAGTGCAGTGGCATGATCTCGGCTCACTGCAAGCTCCATCTCCCGGGTTCACACCATTCTCCTGCCTCAGTCTCCCGAGTAGCTGGGACTACAGGTGCCCACCAATACGCCCGGCTAACTTTTTGTATTTTTGGTAAAGACGGGGTCTCACTGTGTTAGCCAGGATGGTCTCAATCTCCTAACCTTGTGATCCACCTGCCTTGGCCTCCCAAAGTGCTGGGATCACAGGAGTGAGCAACCGCGCCTGGACTGCTTAGAATTTTCTATGTATACAGTCATGCCATCTTCAAATAAGACAGGCTTTTCTTCCTTTCTGCCCATTATGTCTTTCATTTCTTATTCTTGCCTTATTAGAATGGCTAAGACTTCTAGCATAATATTGAGTTTAAGTAGGAAAAGTAGATACTCTTGTCTTGGTTCTGATTTAAGTGGGGAAGCATAAGGGGGACTAAGTGCTTTCACCATTTAATATAACATTAGCTATAGGTTTTTCATAGATTCAATTTATTAATTTGAGAAAATTATCCTCTATTCCTAGTTAATGAGAGTTGTTATTTTGAATGGGTGTTGAATTTTGTCTTATGGTTGTTTGTGTGTGTGTGTCTATAGAGATAATTGATGTGACTGTTTTTCCTTTTCTTTATGGGGAGGTTTTTATTTTGAAATTCAAATTTCTTTAGTATATATAGGGTTTTTCAGATTTTTTCTATTTCTTCTTGAGACACTTTTGACATTTCTATCTTTCAAGGGATGTGTAGGTTTCATTTAACCTGTCAAATTTATTGACATAATGTTCTTCATAATAGCTCCAATATTATCCCTTTTAATATTTGTAATCATGTCCCCCTCCTTCTGATTCCTAATATTGGTCATTTGTGTCTTCTTTTTGTCTTGATCAGTCCACCAAGTGTTGCATAAAATTTAATATTTTTTTTGCAAAGACCCAGATTAAGTTTTACTAATTTTAAAAAATTATGGGTCCAATTTCAATTTCATTGATTTCTGCTATGACCTGTATTATTTTCTTTCTTCTATTTAGTTTGGATTTTATTTTCTCTTCTGTTTCCAGCTTCTCAAAGTCTCCACTAGATGCCCAGAATGAGAACAGAGAACTTCCCACTTGGACTGGTCAGAACTCAAATATCTCTCTGCCCTGTGTAAGCTCTAGAAGTAGTTCACCTTACAACTCTCCAGTGGTTTTTGCCTGCCCTTGTAGAGTTTCACCCTATGCCTGGCTGGCCACATACACAGCAAAGACTCAAAGAGACCTCTCTGCAGATTTCTGGAGCTCTTTTCAGCACAGCTCCCTCCTCCCTAGAACTCTACCTCGAAACATTCAGCCCCCTTGGCCTCTCTGATCCCTACATCTCCTTGACTCAGTAGACTCTGTTTAGGATCCCCCTCTTTGCATCCACAATCTGGTTATTTCCAGAAAGAAATCAGGGGCAATCAGAGTGATCACCTTGTTTGTTTCAACTTCTTTTAGTGATTAAAGTCTTGTCTTACCTGATGTCCAATGTTTGAAAAAATAAGAGCTTTTTATGTTCTGCATATTTTTCTGGGTTTTGGTGGGAGAGAATGTCCAATCCTTGTTATTCCATTGCAGCCAGAGGCAGAATGTCTTTCACTACAGATTTTTGAAGTTTTCTTTCACTTCCATGCTCTTCTATGTCCCTTGTTGGGGTTTGTTTGTTTTGGTCTCTGGCTTTCATGGTAGAGGCTGTCCTCAAACGTCAGTGTGCCTTTGATGTCTATATTTACAGTGAGGCATAACAAAGCTGATCTGAAGCTTTACATGAATGGGCAGGGTTTGTCAAATGGTGGGTCTCAATTGAGGGGGACAGGTGGGGACTTGACCTATTCACTAGCCAGTCCCCGTAGGCCAGTATCTCATTGGTTTTTCATTTAAAGATGATTAATAACATAGGAGAGGAATTCTCCAATTCTCTGAATGGGATTATAAGCCTTGCTGCTAGACTTCTGATAACTAAACAGAGAAGGAATTTTTGAGGGGTTTATATTTAGGAATGTTTCCCTTTCCATATGGTATGGCTTCTCACTTTTACCCTCCGCTGTTCCAAGACTAGGTCTTTTTTGGTTTAACCTCTCCAAAGAGTTAACTTCCCATCTGAGGCAGCTGTGCAGGGGGTGCAGTAGACTGGCTTTGTAAGGTAGGGGAGGGAATCTATGGAGTGTCTAGAGCTTTTAAATTCTTTACCAATCCTCCTTCATTCTGTACTTCCACATTTAGAGATAACTTGTGTATCTAGTTCCTGAGATTTTTCTTGGATTCTGCTATAGAAATTAACTTGCTTTTTATTCACTCTCTCCCTGGAGAGTTTATCTTTAACCTGTCTGCTAAGTAACCTACCATTCCTCTATTAGCTTTCTCAGTTCCAAAATGTTGAATTTTCTTGTTCGCTACTATCTCCTGTTTTCTTTGTCCTTGTGGCTTTATGCATTTTTTTTTTTTTTTTTTTTTGAGACAGAGTCTCCCTCTGTCACCCAGGCTGGAGTGCAGTGGCGCAATCTCGGCTCACTGCAACCTCTGCCTCCTGGGATTCAAGCAGTTCTGCCTCAGCCTCCAGAGTAGCTGGGATTACAGGCGCCCACCACCACGCCTGGCTAATTTTTTTTTTTTTTTGTATTTTTAGTAGAGATGGGGTTTCACCATCTTGGTCAGGCAGGTCTCGCACTCCTGACCTCGTGATCCACCCACCTCTGCCTCCCAAAGTGCTGGGATTACAGGTGTGAGCCACCGCACCTGGCCGCTTTATGCATTTTCGTATAAATTATTAGGCTTCTTTTTTTTGAAAAGTTAAAAACTCTTTAATTCTTTATTCCTGGTACCACTACCACAATTTACAGGGCCATCCACCTGATGTAATGAAAAGAAAAATAAAAAGTTACAACAGATAAAAGACCTCAGGAATGTACATCTAATTGACACTACATTGCATTAATCAAGAGCTGTACTTTTTTGCAAACTGTGGCTATGACAGTCCTGAACAAGAAGGGTTTCCTATTTAAGCTACAGTAACTTTTCTAACTATGGATAATTGTTCCTTCTATGGCAGATTTTTCTAGTTCCTCTAATGCATTTGAGACGACTGTCTCAAAGTAACCTGCTGCTTTCTTGGTAACTCCTCACTTTATCTCCTGCTAGGAACTGAAGCCCTTTTTTGCTGAGAACCTTCTGCTATCATATCCACCACTTCTACCACCAGATCCATAACCGTCACCATAGGGACTGCCCAAGCTTCTTCCACCCAGAAAGCCTGCTTTCATGGGTCCATAATTTGATCGCTGTTGTCCACTATAATTTCTAAAATCATTATACTTCCCGCCACCACCATAGTTACCACTGTCAAAATTTCACCCTTCATTGCAACCATCACATCCTCCACCAATGCCACCAAATCCACCACCTTGGTGTTCATGTCCTGGTCCACTACCATCATAGCCCCCTATTCTACTATAACCAGGACCACCACCATAGTTGCCACCATCACTTCCAAATCCATTATATTCGCCATCACCTCCTCCACAACTACCTCTGCTGCCACCTCCACCACCATTGCCTCCTTTTCCACCAAAATTACCTCCACCGCCTCCAAAGTTTCCTCTGTGACAATTACAACTTTATCAACTGTATTATGATCCTAAAAAGTTATGGCAAGGCCAGGTGCAGTGGCTTACTCCTCCCAAGCACTTTAGGGGCCAAGGTGGGAGGATCGTTTGATCCCAGGAGTTTGAGACCAGCCTGAGCCACATAAGGAGACCCCATCTCTATAAAAAATTTAAAAATCAGCTGGGTGTAATGGCACATGTCTTTGCTCCCAGCTACTTGGGAGGCTGAGGTGGGAGGATTGCTTGAGCCCAAGGGATTGAGTGAGCTATGACCAGGCCACTGCACTCCAGTCTCGGTGACAAAGGGAGATCCTGTCTCAAAATAAAAAATAAATAAAAGTAAATTTTAAAAAAGCAAATCCCCTCTTTTTTCCACTGCCTGCCTTCCATAACGTCTATGGTTTAAATAGTGCCATACTTTTCTTTCCTCTCTCTATCTCTCTCTTTCTCACTTTCCTTCTTTTCTTTTTTTGAGACAGGGTCTCACTCTGTCACCCAGGCTGGAGTATAGTGGTGCAATCTTGGCTCTGCACCCTCTACCTCCCAGGCTCAAGTAATCCTCCCACCTCAGCCCCCCAAATAGCCGGGACCACAGGCACGTGACATTATGCATGGCTAATTTTTGCAATTTTTGTAGAGACGGAGTTTCATTATGTTGCCCAGTCTGGTCCGTCCCAAACTTCTGGGCTCAAGCAATTCACCCACTTTGGCCTCCCAAAACATTTGGAATTACAAATGTGAGCCACTGCACCTGGCCTTGCCATGCTTTTCAAAGTACTCTCTCAAATTATATTCTTCTCTATCTTCCTTGATATCACAAACAAAGATTTTCTTCACAGTTAGATGGGCATCAGGCCTTATAGAATCCTCTCTAGAAACAGCTTTCTTTGGTTCCAGTACACACCTGTCAGCCTTGTGTGGTTGAGGACATGTCTCTGTATCCACCTCTTCAACGCATGAGTAAGTCACAAAATCAAAGCCTTTGGAACGTGTTGTTTGGGAGTCTCTCATTATCACACAGTCTGTGAGTAGGCGCCATTTCTCAAAATGTTCTCTTAAACTATCATCTGTATTTTCAAAGCTCAGAACACCAGTAAACAGTTTTCTGAAGTGCTCTGGTTCCTTTGGATCATATGCCTCCATTTTGAGCCCGGACTTGTCTTTTCCAAATTGAGTTCAATATGGAACTGAGAGGAAGAGCAGTCTTCTTGTTTAAGAATAGTTTTAGGTCTACAGAAAAATCGAGCAGAAAGCACAGAGAGTTTCCATATGCTTCCTACCTCGGCGGAGTCCCTTATTATTGTTTGCATCAGTGTGGTACATTTGTTACAAGTAATGAGCAAGTAATAATATTGACACAATCTACATTAGAGACTCGATGCATGTTTTATTTTTCTCCTCTCATTGGAAAGTGGCAGAAATAAATGTAAGTATTAAATCTTCCAGGGTTAACAGAAAGTCTTCTATGGAGGCCTTTGGCTACTTCTCTCCTTTTTGTCCCCCTCAAAATTCTAGAGTCATGTGTATTCCCTTTTTCCCTTCATCTTTTCCATCTCCTGATCGTGCTTCAACCCATGGCACTTTATCTTCTTGTCATTTTACTAAACTGTATCTTTCCACAGAAAACAATACCTCCTTTATTACCAAGTTCAAGTAATGCATTATTATTCCTTATCAAATTTGACTTTGAAGCAGCACAGGACACTGTTAACCCTTTCTCCCTTCTTGAAATATTTTTTTCTTAACTTCCCAACTTGACATCTTACCTTCCTGATTCCCAGCTACTCTAATCATTGATCCTTTACTTTCTCTACATTAGCCATTAGCCATTTTTTTTCTCTCTCTCTCCTTTAGCCATTCTCTAAGATGGTCCTCAATGATCCCCAACTCTCGGTATTCACATTCTTGTGTGTCACTTTCCTCCATTGACCTGGGTTGATCCATGTGACCAGTAAAATAGAACAGAAGTGATGGTATGTCATTTCTAAGATTAAGTTATAAAAGATGTTGCTTTTTGTGTGTGTGTGTCTGTGTGTGTGTGTGTGTGTTAGTCTTGCTCTCTTTCTCCTCTAGACTGCTCCATGAGGGTTGCATGAAGCAGCCACATAATCTACCATTATAACCTCTGACAAATATTAAGTGCTCAACTCATATTTGCCGTGTCAATTTATATAAGAACCTTTCCACATTGTAGTGCTTCCTCTCTCCCCCTCCTACAAGATTCTATAGCACTTACTGAACACATTTTGACATCTAGCATATTTTGCATTTATTATTTTATAAAAGGACTTGGCTTAATTGACCCTTCTAAAGGAGTTTTCCTTCACCTACTATGTGGCTGGCACTGGGCTAGTTGCAGGGCGATCGAAGCTCATCTTGATCATCCTCCTAGAGAAGGAGCTCCTTGTAGGTGAGTGGGGCCGAGCCCTGGTCACCTGTATGCTTCCCAGGGAACTTAGTCTAGGAGCCTGTAGAGTAGCATAAAAATTATAGTAAAATGGGTCGGGCGTTGTGGCTTACACCTGTAATTCCAGCACTTGGGAGGTCGAGGCTGGCGGATCATTTGAGGTTGGGAGTTTGAGACCAGCCTGGCCAACATGATGAAACACTGTCTCTCCTAAAAATATAAAAATTAGCCCAACGTAGTGGCACACACCTATAGTCCCAGCTACTCTCCTCGGGAGGCTGAGGCAAGAAAATCACTTGAACCCAAGAGGCGGAGGTTGGAGTGAGCCAAGATCGCGTGCCACTGCATTCCAGCCTGGGCAACTGAGCAAGACCCTGTCTCAAAACAACAACAACTACAGTAAAATGAACATTTACCTGGAAATCTCAAATTCTGAGTTCAATCTTTGACTCTTAAGGCTGTGACTTTGGCCAAGTCACTCCACAAATGTGAACTTATTTCCTCATTGTGATAAAGATATAGTAATTATACTTTTTACCCAAGGAGTCACTGGGTAGCTCCAATATGTCAAACCCTTATTTCCTCACTTGTCACAGGTCACTTATTGCCAGATGAATCATGGATTTCATAATGTATTTTGCATTTGTGTTGGCGATGGCGTGTGAGAAGCATGATTTTAACTGTCTATACCAATTATAAAATGCATTCAGATTTCATTAACTTTAACATGAGAAAATGTTTCTTTGAATCAAGACAACATGTTATCTATTGAAGTGTTCAAGTGCTCTGAAGTTGGAAAACCATTGTAAAACTGGGAGCTCTAATTATGGCACATTCAAACAGATGTGTTCTGAATTAATGACTGAGTTGGTTTTCCTCCTTTTTGTTCAATCATATGTGTTAAGGATGTGTTCTGTTTTATTATTGTTATGAAACATTGCAAACACATACAAAAGTGAAAGCAATGAATTCCCATGGATCTCATATCCAGCTGCAGCAAAAATCAACAAGAGGGTCACTCTGATTTCGTCTATATCACTACTCAATCCTCTCCACCCCCCAACATCCCCATGGGCTATTTTCAAGCAAATCTCAGGTCTCATATAATTTCATTTGCAAATACTTTAAAGGAGTACTGTTTAATAGCCATTTACCTTCCACTGTCTTCTAGTCAGAGATAAACTAAGTTTTCTTAGAGGTGTTTGCAAGCTTAGTTCACATTGCATACTCTCCTGAAAGATCTTTGTTAACCAAGTTGAAAAACACACTTTCTTAAGAAGGCCTCTTCCCCAGTGGTTACTGGGGGTCGGGGTAACCTTAAAATCATTACTTAGGGAGTAAAATGCCGGTGGGTCCCACATTTCTGAATACCTTTCCATTTTAAAACCAGTTCTGAATGCAGCAGACAAGATCAGAAAGGGACCTACGTAAGTTTGTGATTTTTTTTTTGTTAGAATGCTGATTTCTTCTTATCTTTTTTGTTTGTTTTGTCTCCATAGGTTTAATCATTACATGATATGGGTCTAATGATAGTATGTTGGGTCATTTTAGAGACACTATTTTCTGCTAACTTTTTTTATTCAGAGTGTTTTCTGACCATAATATGTTACAAAATGTACTATATAGATGTGAATATATGCTCAGAATTAAAAATAAAAATCCAGGGATAACTTTTCAAAATAATGTTGCCACTCACTATATGTTAAATGTTTAACATTTTACAGATTCAAATGCAGTAGGGATTCTCTGAAAAAGTTTTATCCTACTAACAGCTTTCAGATTATAGGTACTAGTTGTATGGCTTAAATACAGCCACATGTAAATACTTACTTAGATGAAGTAATGGCTAATCACATATGTAATGCAATCAGTTTCATGTAGGGGTTTAATCACTCTTTTCTTCAAGACTATATAAACGGATGAATTTGAGGAAGTTGGAGGGATGGAGTGAGAAAAGTTTGTTTTTGCAGCAGTAGCAGTAGGAGGGGTAGGTAGATTCAGTAAACAAGCACCCATCTCAAAATGCAAACTGTATTGTCTAAGCTGGCACCAAGGTTTTATGGTGTTGGGGGTGTTGACTGCTTGTTGGGTTTACAGCTTTACAAACAGTGCTCCTTGGAGTTCTCTGCTTGCTATTCTTAAACACATTTAAGTTTTGCAACCGAGAAGTAATGACTTTGATTTCCAAAATCAGTCATTTTACAGTGTTGCGATAGGAGATTCATTTGAATTCACTTCTTTAGAGATGCAGGAGCCAATCAGGATCCTGTTGCAGTGAAAATGATTCTTTTATTGAAACCCCAGCTTCCTTTAAAAGAAGCCAAAGAGTACTGAATTACAGAACTGTCATACAGCCTTCCCTTTATCCTTTCCATCACCCAGGCCACAGAAAAAAAAAAAAAAAAGACAAACTTTTGTTCTTATTTTCACAAGTTATCACATGGTTTGGAAACTTCAGGGCATTTCTGAAACTTCATTGGTATGTGCCAGAAAAGCCCTCCTTAATACACCCGGTTGAATGAAAGAAGTTTGAGATGTTAATTTCCATTTATTGCAGGAAAAAATACATTTAATGCATTAAGGAAATGTCTAGCTTAAATAAATTGCCCACTTTTGAAATGAATGGTTGGAGGCCTGAGGTCCAAAGCTCTAAAATCAGTTAACAAATGTTTATTGAACACCTGCTTTAAACTAGGCTGTTGAAGAAGTTCAAAAGTCTAAGATAAATTCCCACTTTCAACTCACCTACAGTCTAGGTGGGCAGAAAAAATCCAAACTCAGGGGACAATGCAAGAGTTAGATAGTAAAACCAGACAAATAGACAAGCAATGAAACAAGATACTGTATGGTTGGGCTTAGAAAAGTGTGTTTCAGACAATATATATTCTAGAGGCATAGGGATATTCTAGGCATATTCTAGAGGCACAGTAATCTGACAATCCCTGGAAAATATTCACAAAGAAGGTAGACCGTTGGGATGGGCTTGAAAACACAGATAAGAATCAGATAACCTTACTAGGAAGGAGGAAGCAAACAGTGAATCTGGCTGTAATAGAGGGGAGTGGGAGAGGTTAAGGAGGGTGGGAACGGGCCAGATTAGCAAATCCTTAGTGGTAAGGCCTGGCTGTGGGGCTGAAGATTATTCTAAGGGATCCAAGGTCAACAGCAGTGATGGCCAAGTGCATGGATTCCCTTTACTTTCCTCCTTTTCTGTCCTTTAAAAGCAGAACCTGATTAGGGCTAGGATAGCCCTAGGCTAAAAAGCAGCGATTGAGGCAAAGTATTCTTGGCCCTGAAGTTGAACGGTTCACTCTGGGGATGGAGCTCAGGGAAGTCATAGGGAGTCTGGGCCCAGGTAGGATCAGACCTATCCGCAGGCTTACTTAGGCTCCAGTGATTAAAGCTCAGCTTCCCGAATGTGCCCCGAGGATAAAAGAGACTTTTGAGTGAAAGGCATTTTCCAAGGCGCTCTCAACGGGAGTGGCTGAGATTGCGAAGTGCGGCCGCAGAGCACCCGCTGAACGCACACAAAAAAGTGTCTTCTCACCGCATGATTAGTGTTCACAGGTTTCGTCTAGCTCACCAGAAATGAAGAATAGCGCTGATGAAATGACACGTCACCGGGAGGGCTGAAAAACAAAAAGTGCGTAAGAGGGTCCCAAAAAGAACCAGCTTCCGTATAGACGGGTCTGCAAAATCTGCAGTCTCCTGTCCTCCGGGTCCCTTGGCCCGCCCCGAGGTGGGGACAAGGAATCAGAAAGCCCGGCTCAGCAGGCTCTCCTCCCTCGCAGCCAGCAGATGGCTCCCGGGCTCTCTTGCGCGCTCGCTCGCCCCCTCTCCAGACGCAGGGCTTTTGCGGTTTGGGAAGGAGGCTGCAAGGAGGGGCGCGGTGCCCGCCGCCGCCACCACCGCAGCACAGCGCAGCGTCTCTCCTGGGGGTAAGCCCCACGCTGGGGACCCAGCGCGCGGGCACCGGAGGCCGGCCTGGCACCGGTGCGGAGGCCGGCTCTCGCGAGGTGAGAAGGAAAAGCAGGAGGAAGAGAAGAAGGAGAAGGAGGAGGGCCGGAGCTGCCCCCGCCCAGCCGGAGCCCGTCAGGAGCGCAAGGAAAACCTACTCCCCCCGCCCCGCGCCGCTCTCCCCTCCCTCTCCCACGCCTTCCGCTTTCACCTAGGGCTGTAGGTGCGGCGCGGAGACTGGGCGGGATCTACGCTGGCCCGAGCCCCGCCGGGGACCAGCGAGCCGGGAGGAGGAGCAGGCGCCACAGCAGCCCGGCGACCCGCGCCGGCTCGTAATCCTGTCCGCTCCTTATTCCGCCCCCGGGAACTGTGAGGAGGCGTCATGTAGCAGCAGCAGCAAATCTGCCTCGCATTGCAACTCTTTTTTTTTTTTTTTGGTGGGGCGGGGGGCGCGCGGCAAAATTGTATCTCCGCCCCCCTTTTCTTGCCCACTCCCATTTGCAAGCTGCATCTGCCTCTCTAAAAAAATTAAAGGTGTTCAGGGAAGGGCAGGGGGCCATAAATCAGAGTTGGACCTGCAATAACCCCCGCACCTACAGGGCAACCATGACCGAGGAGAGCTCTGATGTTCCCAGGGAGTTGATAGGTAAGATTCGCGCGGTTGTTGGTTTTCCATCTTCCTCTGCGTACTCCTCACCTCCACCTCCCTTCCCACCTCTGCCTTCCCGTAGGTCCCTAGAAGTCTCGGCGCCCCTTAGGGCAGAGTGGTGTTGGGCAGGGTCACTGGGGGGCGCTGGGAAGTTTGTTCCCATTCGACCGCCTTTAGAGCCAAGTGCGGAGAGGGAAGGCGTCGGGGAGGAATCGGGAGTCCTCAGGAGGTTGGTGGGAGGGGGGTCTCGACTGTGAGCCCTGGGAACCTCCTCCTGCCCAGACGCGGGGGTCCAGGTTGGTGGAAGAAGGGGGCGGGCCATCTTAGACTTGGGAGTTCTGCAAGCGAGGGGAGCCCATTACGGCGCCCAGCCCACTGCCCCAAACTCGAGAAAGTCCGGGAAAGCCTATCGGAAGGACAGGTGGAGAGCGCACAGTAGGTCGTCTCCGGCACGTGTCAGGCGCCTTCCTGAAAATGCCCCGCGGGAGGTGATCTTCTGACATGCAGACTTCGGGGAGTGGGCGCTAGTCTGGTAAAATGACTGGGCCTGGCAAGGCGTGGCTTGGTGTAGTCATCTGGGAGCGAAAGGGTTACAGGGCTGACGCAGACTCGGGACAGGAAATAGAGGGTTAATGATAAAAGCCTTATTTTAATAATGATTAACCTACCGATTCTCCCTACCGGGGATCTCTTAGGGAACCTGTGTGTGTTACCCTGTGCAAGGTGACCCATTGTTTGAGTACCTTGAGGGTTTTTTTTGGTGGTGGTGGGGGCGGGCCTGGTTAAGTCTTGGGGTTTAACTTAATTATCTGGAGGGTTAAAATGGCAGAGCTGAAATAGGATGGGAGAGTGTTCTGAAAACCTAGCGTTTAAGCATGTATATGTGGGTAGCATGTTGTATTGTAACAAGGTATGTGCGTCTGTGTGCAGATGTGTTTTGAGCCCTAGTGACCTATATTCCCTACTGTACCATTCTTGGCACACTACACAGCCTACAGCTCACAAAGATGATGTTTAATCGGTGCTGTCAACAAGCGGAAGTTCTGAGCACCCATTCATCTCCATGTGTGGAATTTGCCCCTCTGTTGTTCCTTTTAGCTAATAATACTTTGGAGGAATTTGTGTATGCCCTTCCATTGGTGACTGTTAACTCAGCAGGCAAAACTTGATGTAGAGAGGCTGTTGCTAGGTTTGTATGGAAGCCTCTACTTCTGCTGAATTACAGACAAACCTGAACTTTTACCAGAATTTACAGTATGAAGTTATTCACGCGCGCGCACACACACGCACACACCTCTTACATGATTCCAGCAGGCCCTCTTCTCTCTCCCCAACCCTGTGGAGTCTGCATCTTTTGCTGGAGTGAGTGACCCATCCGCTTCTGGGAGGCTGCGACCTTTCCAACACCCCAAGCAAACGCCAGAGGCTCTGAAGATGCTTCCAGAGGTCCTGAGAATGAGTTTAGGGCAGGACTTGCCTGGCTGGTCAGGGGATAAGTATGGCTAAAGTGGGCGGCAGATTTTTAATTTATATAAGGAGTTGTCCTTGAGTCTGGAAATGGAAAGTATAGGTAATTACTTAGACCCAAGAGAAAGAGTGAAGGATAGAGTGGAAATAAGGTGTCTGGGTTTCTATTCATGGTTCTCAAAAGGAATAGTTTGTATATTTTAAAAATTGAATTTGACCTTTATCTTGAAATGGAATTTTTGTTTTTATTAAGTATTGCCTATCATATATCTTTCAACAGAGTGACATATTATGCCTGATATGATTTTTCTGTACCTTTCAGTGGTCAAGTTAGGCTGGGATAGAATAAATCCCTGCACCTGCTTTCCTCTAAATTCAAGTGCTCACAAGAGTTCTGCTCTGATCAATTCAAAATGGCGACCGTCCACATTAAAACCTCTGTGTTTTCCCTTAAGATTCCCTCAAGATATTTAAAAGGTGTTACAGACTTGGCTGGGCGCAGTGGCTCACGCCTGTAATCCCAGCACTTTGGGAGGCCGAGGCGGGTGGATCACCTGAGGTCGGGAGTTCAAGACCAGCCTGACTAACATGAAGAAACTTCGTCTCTCCTAAAAATACAAAAATCAGCTGGGCGTGGTGGCGTATGCCTGTAATCCCAGCTACTCGGGAGGCTGAGGCAGGAGAATCTCTTGAACTCGGGAGGCGGAGGTTGCGGTGAGCCGAGATCGCGCCATTGCACTCCAGGCTGGGCAATAAGAGCGAAACTCCATCTCAAAAAAAAAAAAAAAAAAAGTTACAGACTTTTTGTAGAAAAAATTTAAATGCAGAGAAGAATAAGAAGAATATATATCACTCCTATTACCACGTAGAGGTAGTTATTTTAAATCTTTGGGTGTATGATTTTCCAGTCTCTTTCCAGGTGTATATGTTCTTAAGTCAATTTCAGATGCCCATTTCCCACAATTCTTCTAGGGGAGGGAGGAGTGGCCTGTGCTTGTTTGGAGTTCTGATAAGATAGAAGCTGTGTGAAGAACTCAAAGCGCACTGAGCTCTTCCACATGTTCCCTCGCCCCAAACATTCCACCTCCTTGCTGTTCCTTGAACAGGCTGTGTTTTCTCAGGTTTCCATGCTGTTGTTTATGCGTACACTGTCTTTTTCTCCCCGTTTTCACTCTTCTTTATCTCAGCAGCTCTAAACTTTCATGGTGGTGTTTCCAAGAAGAAATTTTTGATTACCCTTTAATAAACATATATTTGTTAAACTACATACTCCATTTAGTGTGTATAATCTGAAACACAAACTGAAACACACATTGTAAGTAGAAGTGAAAATTCTATTTTCTTCTTTCATCTCAATGGATTGTATTGTACATTCTACTTTGGAAACCAGGGGTCTTATTTCCTATGCTTTCAAGATTCAGCTCAGGGATGCCCTCCTCCCTGAAACCTTCGCGTGCTTCCGAATCCATGATCCTATGCATTGTGTGTGAATTTGATTTATGACATCTGTCCGTGACCTCCACTAGATTGCAAACTCCTGTGAAATGCAAGGACCATCTCTATCTAGCACCTAGTAGCACACAAGAGGTACTCCTATGTATATTTATTTGTTGAACATGTGAATAGACCAAAATGATTGTAATACAGAATACAGAGGTATGGGAGCATCGAGAGGGTACTGTATTTTGGAGGATAAGTCGAATATAACCAGGAGGACAATAGGGAAGGGGCATTCCAGGAAAAAGAATAATAGATACACAATCCTAGGGGTGTAAAGATGAAGATATTAGGGATAATTGGATCTTTAGGTATGTGCTGAGAAGTCGCACTGAAAAAAAATGTGAAAGACCTTGAATGGCATGCTGTGCGTTTTGGGTTTATTCAAAAATGACTGCAACTCATAGACTGGGAGAGACATGATGAGTCTCGCAGTTTTGGAAGAGTCAACGTGATTATGGAGGTGATGGTGGGCTGATGGGTTAGAGGTCATGGACTTTACTGCACTCATGCCTAGGTGGTCAGCAGCTGTGGAGGAGGTAGATTTTAGGAGACTGACTTGCTGTCTGAAAGGAGTTGGAGATAAGCAGTTTCCAGCATCATTAGTGTCCAGAGTAGGAGATAATGAGTTTGATTTCAGACATGTTCATTTTGAGGTGCTCATGGGAGCCCTAGGAAGACTTTTCCACCACCATCTGAAATGTCGAGTCTCCAGATTTCTTCTTCTATTGCCTTTGACTACTTCTTGGGGGTATTGTGCTGTGATGATTTTGGAAGGACAGATGGCTGGGAGTGCCCTCCTTTGGCTAAATCATTTGGTATAGTTCTGGTTTATTTTTATTTTTTTGAGACAGAGTCTCACCCTGTCACTCAGGCTGGAATGCAGTGGCATCATCTCAGCTCACTGCAACCTCTACCTCCCGGGTTCAAACAATTCTCATGCTTCAGCCTCTGGAGTAGCTGGGATTACAGGCACGCACCACCACACCTGACTAATTATTTTTTTGTTTTTTAGTAGAGGCAGGGTTTCTCCATGTTGGCCAGGCTGGTCTCAAACTCCTGGCCTCAAGCGATCCACCTTCCTCAGCCTCCCAAAGTGCTGGGATTACAAATGTGAGCCAACGTGCCCGGCCCAGTTCTGTTTCGTTTTGCAGTATTCCCCAACCATCATGTCAAGACTTACTCATAGAGAGTGCTAATATTTGTTTGACACTATGGTGAACCCAGAGGCTGCTGGGCCCCAGAGGTAACCAGCCAAGGGCAGAGGGAGTTTATGAATTCCTGTTGTGTTCTGCATGCAATGTAGTGTTTCATCATACTGTCCGACTTCACTGTTTGCTGTTTTTTGTTTTTTCTTGTATCTTATTTTCCAAACAAGATTATATCATGCCTTGCATGGGCTGGTATTATGTCATGCTTTTATGTTTGCCTCAGCATATCAATATACAGTATGAGGTACAAAGTAGGTGTTTATTAAATACTTGATGGGTGATAACCATCCAACTTGTCAAAACAGGTAAAAAAAGACAAACAGGCACGGTAACTCATGCCTGTAATCACAGCACTTTGGGAGGCCAAGGCAGGCGGATCACTTGAGGTCAGGAGTTCAAGACCAGCCTGACCAACATGGTAAAACCCCGTCTGTACTAAATACAAAAATTAGCTGGACATGGTAGTGCGTGCCTGTAGTCCCAGCTATTTGGGAAGCTGAGACAGGAGAATCACTTGAACCCAAGAGGCGGAGGTTGCAGTGAGCCAAGATCTCGCCATTGCACTCCAGCCTGGGTGACAGAGTGAGACTCTGTCTCAAAAAAAAAAAAAAAAAAAAAAAAAAACCAGGCAAACAACAACAGTAAAAACAACCAAATATACTCCTCCAAATGTTTACTCCTCCCCAATGCTTTTTTTTCTTACTAATAACATAATGAAACTGTTCCTTTTTTTCAGAAAGCATAAAGGATGTTATTGGCAGAAAGATAAAAATTTCAGTGAAGAAGAAAGTAAAGTTGGAAGTTAAGGGAGACAAAGTTGAAAACAAAGTGCTGGTAAGTATTACTGTTTATTTTTATTAAAATGTCTAGAAATGAAAGTGTCTTTTCATTGTTTAGATTACTTAATTTTCATGCAGCATTACTTCTGTGTTTTATATATTGTTCAAAAGTTCTGATGACCATTTTGTCTTAGGTTAATTGGAATATTTCTTTGTCAAAAGTTAAAAATGTACTTTGAATTTTAAAGATCAAAGGCTTTTAGATTGTATTTTTGAAAATTGTAATTCCCCCCTATATTTAGATAATCTCTTAGAGTCTGTTTTCATAATATTCAGAGTTTGATGTTAAATGGAACTTTTAAATTTTGTGTGTGGTGGCTGATCCTATGACTTTATTCATAAAGTCTTATGGAGGAGTTTAAAAAGTTCATCTCATGTTAGTTTAATTACTTAATTAGATTTTCTCAGATGTTATATATGAGTCCATCTAAGGGGTGATGAGCTAACAAAGCATTGCCATTTTACATAGGATGTTGGTGCTTTGGAGGGAAACTCCTGCTGAAGGCAGTACCTGCTAGTGCTGCGGTTAGACTTGGGGTTCCCTCCAGTTTGTGAGAGGAGATGCTGAGGGGCTGAGGGATTGGGCCCTGCTGCAGAAAACTTCTTAGAGAGGTGTCAGTGACAGAGTTGTACCTTTAGAGAGGTGAAAACATGTTGTGGTATTTTAATGGTTTCTAGGTTGAGATTGTGGCAAATCTAAATTTAAGCTTAGGTGGAAAGAATATTTTGATGGAGAGAATATTGTTTAACTTTTTAACATGGATATTTTCAAACATATGCAAAAAACAGAGAATAATATATCGAACGCTGTGTACCTGTCCTTCCCAGCTTCAACCATTTTCAGCATTTTACTAATACTAAATATCTTCCCCATGGTGGTGGTGGTGGTGGTGGTGGTGGTTGGTGGTGTTTTCTTTTCTTTTTTTTTTTTTTTTTTGCCTCTGGAGAATTTTAAAACAAATCTCAGGTATATGTTATTGAAAGAGAATACTTTTTTAATTTTTTAAAGTTTTTTGAGACAGGATTTCAGTCTGTTGCCCGGGCTGGAGTACAGTGGCATGATCTCGGCTCATTGCAGCCTCTACCTCCTGGGCTCAAGTGATCCTCCCACCTCAGCCTTCTGAGTAGCTGGGACTACAGGTGTGAGCCACCATGCCTGGCTAATTATATTTTTTGTAGGGACAGGGTCTCCCTATATTCCTGAGGCTGGTCTCAAATTCCTGGACTCAAGCGATGTGCCTGCCTCGGCCTCCCAAGGTGCTGGGATTACAGGCATGAGCCACTGTGCTTGGCTGAAAAAGAATATTTTTAATATTCCATTTCTTCAAAGTTGCCAAAGAATTTGAAGCATCTTTCTGATCACATCTGTCTTGAGAATCTTCTAAAATATCTAACCCCAGGATATGTGACTGTCTTTTCTTGTTAGTAAGGATTATGCTCGTGATGGATGACTTCTATTTCTATGTTGTCTGTATACACAAGTCGGGATGGTAAAGGCATTGAAGTGGGAAAACTTGAGTGGCTTTTGCCCAGCAACAAAATGTGCTTATGTAAACTGCGTGATTAAGTTATCAATAGAAGAAATGAGTGGTGCCATTATTCTTTTTTATTTAGCTTCAGTAAACATGAAATTTCCTTAAGTTATGTTTTTCTTGATGTTGTTCAACAATGATTGTGTTATTGTTTTGGAAGTGGAGTGTAGAGAAGAAATATTGTTTCTGTCATTTGCTTTTTTATAAATTTAAAGTAAGTTCTAATAATGTAGTAATTTTATAAGATGAATCAACTTCTCTACAACTTAAATATCAGGTAGTGGTTGCTATGACAGTCTAAAAAATTGGGACTTGGTATTATTTGATATGGAAATGATTATTATGCTAAGAACAAACCCACGTCATGAGTGCAATTTACCATGTTAAAATTTCAAAGACACATTTAAATGTCCAATATAAAATTAGCACTATTTAAAAATAGTTATGATTAGTACTTAATTGTAAGTTTTTTGGCCTCATCTAACAGCTGGAATTGATTGAAGTTGTAACCAAATTAAAAATGTATTTGAGTTTAAGCATTTATCTCCTATTAGCACTATTTAAAAATAGTTATGATTAGTACTTAATTGTAAGTTTTTTGGCCTCATCTAACAGCTGGAATTGATTGAAGTTGTATCCAAATTAAAAATGTATTTGAGTTTAAACATTTATCTCCTCAAATATAGAATATAAGTTTCTAGGAGCATGATCGGAACTCATTGTGGCTGTTACTTACTTGCATGGGCAGGAATTATTAACAGAAATACTCAAGGTCTGGCTTTCTTTGACAGGCTTCAAGTTAGAACAAGAAGATGTATGAAGTAATCTCAAAGTTGTGGATTTCTGAGTTTCTGAGTTTAGAGAAATTTAATTGCTTAATCCATTGTTAGCATACTAAAATGGTTCGTAAATGAGTTGGCTGAATATCTACAATACGCTTTTTTGAGTTGTGCTTTTGTTACCTTTCCCCATTGCCCACTATTCATTCCTTTTCTTCTTATAAAAGTAGGAGTGTGCTGTATGCTACGTGGTTCTTTCTTCTTATACTTGAGACTGTATACTATTTCTAGCTTGTCTTTTGTAGAGGGCTTATCTTCATCTTTCTATAATCATAATAGCTAATATTTCTAAAAATCTGTTTTTGAAGGCTAGTCAAGTGAAGCAGTGGGAGTGGAGGAAGAGCAAAGAAATCTATAATGAGTTGTGATCAATTAGTTGTAAACACCCCTACACTCAGACCAGCCATGATCATAATAGCTAATATTTATTAAACCCTGGCCAAGTGCTACAGACTATGCTGAGCACTTAATGATGCATTGCCTTGTTATATCCCCACTACAACGCTATGAGGTAGGCACTTTTTACATCTGCATTTTACAGATGAGGAAATTGAGATTTGGAGAGGCCAAAGTAAATCGCTTCACATCATTTGGCTAGTTAATAACAGCTGGGATTCCAACCCAGCTCTGCCTCATTCAGAGCCTATCTGCTTTGCCTCTGTGGTCAAAAAGAAAGCAGCCGTTACTTTGTTCCATGGTTGCTAACTTCAAACAATGATAGGGGAGATTTGGACTTTAGGGTCTCTCTGTCTTTGATTGACTGATTTATACGCTAGTTTAATATTTATTGAGTACTTGCTGTGTCCCAGGCACATGGTATATACAAAATAGTCCTAGTCTTTGACTTCATAGGACTCCAAGCTTACAATCTAGTTGGGGAGATAAACATGTAGCCAGGCAGTGGTTTGAGATGTGCTATGGGTGGATGAATCGGGCCTTCAGGAGCATGGAGAGGAACTCCCATCTCAGGCCTGAAAATCAGGGAAGACTTCAGAAGGAAGATAAGCTTACGCTGGCATTCACTGAATGAGTAGGAGTTAGCCAGGGGAAGAGAGTGGAGACATATTCTGGACAAAGGGAACAGAATATGCCTGGAAGCCTGAGAGAGCTTATGTTAGAGAAACGTACTAAGGTACAGCTGGGGTAAGGCATATGCAGGGTAGAGAATGGGTAGGTGTAAAGCCTGAGTCCTGTCTTTGCAGTTGGGATATCAGGTGAAAGTTGGGACTGGTTAAACAGGTCTCTTCTTGCCACCTGTATGTAATGAAATATTAAGGCTCAGTGGTTAAGGGCTGTTAACCCGGGGTTCACAGTGTTGCTCAGCAACTTTATGACAATGTTAAGAATCAGTTTTCTTTTTTTTCTCTAATGAAACCTATGTTATAACAGTATCTATTGGTATGTGGTTGCTTTGCATATTAAGTGGAATTTATTTAAATACTGCATAGCACAGTGGCTGCATGCAGCAAACACCCAAAAAATGGTAAGGCAAGAGGAACAAGGGGGTGCTTCATTCTGTTTTCTCCATGGTGCAGAAAATGCCACTCCTTCTGAAGCCTAAGTGTCCGCCATTGACAGGTTGAGGTCAGTTCACCATAAGGCCAAGAGGGTTTATTCATAATTTGTGGCACCTTATTAACAGGATAGAGGGTAACAGGCTGGATCTAAAATTCCTAAGGTATGCTCTCCTCAAATGAAATCAGAAATGCTAGATGTTCTGGGGCAAGAGTGTTCTATACTCAAATAAATTTGGCAATCAGAGTGTTAAAGATAAATCAGTTTCTTTACTGCATGAGTTTTCAGAGCCATTAATACACCCCTGTGCATTGTAAATTTCTAAGAATTGGATAAAGTATGCTGTTTTTTCCAAACTTATTTGGCCAGAGACCCTAATGACCATGGGCTAAGAAGGAACAGGCCAGAGATGATGCCTCTTGGGACAGTTAAGAAAAGATAGAACAGGCTTGAATAGGCTATCCATCATTCTCCTGAGGAATGGTCCTTTAGCCCATGTTTTTTAAAATCTATGTTGTGAATAGTTCCACTCTGGGCTACATTGACTTGACATGTCATATGTTGTTGAAATACCTTTCTCTGTTGTCTTTAGGGGATGTCATTAGAAAGTGATTCCGTGTTTCTTTGACTCTTATTCCCTTCTCCCATTTGATAAATTAATCTTTACCCAATTTTTTATAGTTCTTGGAGTGTAAAAAATGTATTTTAACTCATGTATTTTTTAAAATTAAACTTTTTCATTTTTAAATAATTGTAGATTTGTCTGCAGTTATATCAGATAATACAGAGAGGTTATCTTATGCCCTTCATTTAGTTTTCCCTTTTTGCAAAATTATAGTATAATGTCATAACCAGGATACTGACATTGATTTATACTGTAAAATGCAGATTTCCCCCACCACAAGGACCCCTAACATTGCCTTTTTATAGCCATACCTAGCATTCACCACTTCTCTGATCCCTGGTAGCCACTAATCTGTTCTCCATTTCTATAAATTTGTCATTTTAAGAACATTATATAAATGTACTCATATAGTATATGCCTTTTTGGGATTGGTTGTTCTTGCTCAGCATAATTCCCTGTACCTTCATCCAAGTTGTATCAGTTTAGCTAAGGAGTACTTCATGGTATGGATGTACCACGTTTGATTTACCCATTGGCTAGTTGATGGACATCAGAGGTGTTTCCAGTTTTGGGCTATTAGGAATAAAACTGATGTAAACATTTGTGTATGGATTTTTGAGTGAACATACTTTCCTTGCTCTGTGATAAATGCCAAGGAGTGCAATTGCTGGTTTGCATGGGAATTGCATGTTTACTTTTATAAGAAACTGGCAAACTGTTTCTCAGAGTGGCTGTACCATTATATGGTTCTACCAGCAATGTATGAGTGATCTAGTTTCTCCAAATCCTTGGCAGCATTTCGCATTGTCTGGACTTTTTTTTTCTGAGATAGGGTCTTACTTTATCACCTAAGCTGGAGTACGAACACAGCTCACTGCAGCCTCAGTATCCCAGGCTTCAGTGATCCTCCTGCCTCAGCCTCCCAAGTAGCTGGGACTACAGGCGTGTGCCACCACACCTGGCTAATTTTTGTATTTTTTGTAGAGATGGGTTTCACCACGTTGCCCAGGCTGCTCTTGAACTCCTGGGTTCAAGCAAGCTTTCTGCCCTGGCCTCCCAAAGTGCTGGGATTGTTTTTTTTTTTTTTTTCTTTTTTGGAGAACTACTAGTTGAAGGAAAAACAATGTCCGGAGGGGGCAAGAACCCTGATGACCTCTTCTTACCCACAGTTCTGCTGTTGCCTGTTTGGGGGAGAGGAATGTAGCACTCCTCTCTCCAGGATGGTGGACTTAAAGGGTATGGAAAGTCATTCCTAGTCTCCACTTTGGTTTTTTCTGTTTGATTTGGAATTTGGGTTACATCATCTTTGCCAACCCCTTGTTCTTCCACACCCTTCATAAAATGGGTCAGAAGCAAGACTTCCTTTCTTCTTAAACTGAGCGGGTAGGGGAAGTGGCATACAAATCGAACTGTTTTGTTTTGTTTACCTATTCTCTTTAAAACTACCCATCTGTTGTCCATTTGTTTTCTTTTGAAAAGTTAATCTGAAATCCATCCCCCCCACCTTTTTTTGAGACAGGGTCTCACTGTGTTGCTTAAGCTGGAGTGCAGTGGCACAATCACAGTCACGAGCCTTGCTCAAGTGATTGCCTCTTGCAATCACTTGAATTGAGCCTTGCCCAGTTCACCCTTTCGAGTAGCTGGGACTACAGGCACATGCCACCATGCCTGCCTAATTAAATTTTTTTTATTATTATTTGTTTATTTATTTATTTAGAGACAATCTCATTGTTTTGCCCAGGCTGGTCTTGAACCTCTGGGCTCAAGCGATTCTCCCACCTCGGCCTCCCAAAGTGCTGGGATTATAGGTGTGAACCAATGCGCCAGGCCTGAAATCCCTTTAACATATATATATATATTTTTTCCCTTGGCTATTTATTTATGGCTTTTGAACATCTTAATTAGGCTGGATTGGAATAACTGTAAGTTAATTTAAAAAAATGTTGAAAGGTATAGGGGTATTATTTTGGGCAACATGTATCCCTAAAATATTTTGGTGGCAGTGCTGTCTTTCATTAACGTAAAGTATAAACTCTATTCTACCTGCTTTTTTTTAAGAGGACATGAAAAAAAAAGTACCTCTCATATAGAAGTTTTGGAGGTATTTGGCCTACTTAATCAGTCACAAATCATTTTCAATCTCAGATATTCTGCAATATGGAAACTATTGTTCTTTTTCAGTAGGCCATACTCATTTTGCATGGCCAGTCTGCTTAATGCTTTTCTAGTTTGCCAGTCTTTAGTACCTAACTTGATTCAGCAGCATGACCTGTGCCATAGTCACTTTTCAGACAAATATTCATGCTGAAATTTGTGTTCAGCTTCTTTAAGGCAACATCAGCCTTGGCCAGTGGTTTTCAGACTTAGTGCCTGTTTAAAACATTTTTTTTTTTTTCATGGAACCCATAATGTAGTAATGTTTTGGGATTATATTTTGTGAGTTCATAGTTAAACTTATAATAGTTTAAACCTAATCACTGATTTCAGTGAGGCTGTTTTAATGAACACAAATTAGAAATAGAAGGGGAGATTTGGTTTTTGCTCTGGTTGCAGTGGAATAGAGAGACTCCCGATTCACCAGTTAAGCAGTACAGATATCACAGTTTCTAAAATAGCTAGTCTTGCAATCTCAGGATGCTTTCCAAGTAAATAGAGATGGCAGGGGAAGCTTCATTCTGAGATCTGCACAAAAGTGGGTTATCCTGGCAGCACAATATACCTCGTAGTTGTTCTCTGATATGTAAAATTTGGTGTAACACATCTGAGTGTGTGCGTGTTGGTGTTTTATTCCAGTAGTTAAAATAGACATAAGCCAAATTCATATAAAATGTTTGTAGACTGCAATGTCTTCTGAAGAATGCTGTCAGAAAATCATTTTTCTAGGCCCCCAGGTTTATATCCCTCTGTGAGAGGCTCTTGTACCGGTTGTTGGGTAATTTGAACAGTTCCCTTTGTGGTACCATTAGGAGTCTCAACTTTTAAGGATCACTTACAATTCTGTGCATAGGTGATTTTCAAAGCACCTGGGTGAAGTTACATGGCTCTAGAAAATTGAGCTTTAGAAAACAGCAACAACATTGAAACGGTCTTTGGGAGTGAGTTATCAGAGAACATGCATTGTTGCCAAGGATCCTGGCAAAAATTCTGGGAACTTCAAAATAAAAGAATCCATATTTGAGCACTTCACAATTTACCTGAACTGAACACTGGAGTCAGTTCCTACCTGTTTCCACTAATCTCTGGGCAGGGGCTGGGGGCAGACTCCGGCCCTGGGCGTGCATTTTCAGGAGGCAGTTCTGGCTGACTTGAACTTGTTACCTGAGCTGCATTTACGTTCTACTCTCTCCTCATCTGCAACTGCCCCAGTTTCTACTGTAGTTAGGATAGGCGAGTCAAATGACCTTGGGCAAGGAAGCCAGTTGAACATATACCAGGCTCGGTGTAACTTTTCATTGTTCTAAAAAGATACTCTTTTTCCAGTCTCTGGGATTTAGCCACCCTTGGACCAGAGCAGTTAGGTATACCCTGAGAGGGGAGGAAGGTAAGTGAGGAGGGGAAGTAGGAGAGTAGCATGAAAGGGACATTGTGGACATTAAGGAGCCAGGAAATCTAATCAAAATATGTAATGAATAAGGAGATCTTTTCTTTTTTCATAGTTATAAAATAGTTACAGAGAAAATAAAGACTTTAGTAAAAGGTTACTGTAACAATTTTAGGTTTCATTTCATTGGAAACACTCTTAATATCTTTGTTAACATAGATTAAAAATGAAGCTACAATCTGAACGATAAAAGATTTTTGTTCCCTCTCTTATCCCCTCTGCTTTGTAAAATGCTTTTATTTTTTGTTTTAAATAGAGTATAAGAATTTGGACTGGTATATACGGGATATATCATTGTCTAAATCTGTACGTTACTGTGTTTTCTTTATTTTTTTCTCTCTCAGTAGACCACTTTCCCCAGCTCTTTGAGGAAAGAGGGGCAAAGAGGGGAAAGAAGGATGCTTGGCGTGTGTGTGTGTGTGTGTGTGTGTGTGTGTGTGTGTGTGTGTGTGTTTTATAGCAGTAGTAGTAGTAGCAGTAGGTAAAAGAGTGTTCACTTTCATTCACTGGGTTATTTTCCTCATCTTGTTTCTTAGGAGAAGGTTTTTCTTATTTATTTATTTTTGAGACAGTGTCTCGCTCTTTCATCCAAGCTGGAGTGCAGTGGTTCAAACACAGCTCACTGCAGCCTCGATATCCTGGGCTCAAGAGATCCTCCTGTGTCAGCCTCTTGGGAGCTGGGACTACAATCACATGCCACCATGCCTATTTTTTTTTTTTTTTTTTTTGTAGAGATGGGGTCTCATTTTGTTGCCCAGGCCGGTCTTAAACTCCTGGGCTCAAATGGTTCTTCCACCTTAGCCTTCCCAAGTGGTGAGGTTACGTACGTGAGCTGGTCTTCCCTTCCCTTCCCTTCCCCCTTCCCCTTCCCCTTCCCCTTCCCCTTCGACAGGGCCTCACTTTGTCACCCAGGCTGGTGTGCGGTGGCATGATCTCAACTCATTGCATCCTGTGCCACCCAGGCTCAAGTGATCCTATCACCTCAGCCTCCCAAGTGGCTAAGACTACAGGCATGGGCTGCCCCACCTGGCTTATTTTTATATTTTTTGTAGAGATGGGGTTTCACCATGTTGCCCAGACTGGTCTTGAACTCCTGAGCTCAAGTCATCCACCTGCCTCGGCCTTCCAAAGTGCTGGAATTATGGGTGTGAACCACTGTGCCCAACCCAAGGTGTTTCTTTTTTTGAAGCATTATCACTTGATGAACATTGGCCAGCAAGTATCTTGGTTTCTTTAGATATGTGTAGATGCACATGACGTCCTCTTAGAGGTAGAAGCAGGCAACTACACATGTCCTGAGCTGTACTTACAGCGTCTCCAGCCTTTGGCAAGGGTTTGAGCCAAATGTGTTTAGTTCCTGCTAAGGAGGCAAATGTGTCTATTTCTGCTGATCCCTGGGCCCTGGAGTCTCAGGAGACATTTATGGATATTGACTGAGTTTAGTAGGTATATCCACCAGATGGCATCTGGTGTAGACAGATTGATTTAAACAGACTCTGGGGAAATTTATTCAGACCTTGCCCTCATTGATTGTTGCTTTGAGGATCTTGGGGCTGGAGGACTCTTGATAGCCATCTAACCATGTGTCCTAACCTAGGAGAAGTTTCTTCTATAGCACTTCTGACAGCTAGGTATCTACTTTTCGCTTCACTATTTCCAGTGATGAGAAAAGCAAAAGCTCCCAAAAGCCCTGTCTTCTTTTGGTCTGGGATCTGCTTCTCACTCTCCATTTCTTCTTGCATAGTCTACCGGAATATCACGGAACAATTTTTCTCCCTCCTACCCATGAGTGCAGTTCAGGTATTTGAAGAAGGTTATCATACTTTTCTTTGATCTCATAGTCCTCAGGCTAAATAGGCTCACATCCTGGAGTCTCAGTCCTTGGAAGACGTTGTTTTCAGACTTATCACTATTCTGATCACCTTGCTTTGGAATCACCTAGCTTTGTCTGTGAACCTTTTAAACAACTGTTGGTGTTTGGGGATCACACATGCTTGGCAAACACCCTTGAACTGAATTAAACAAACTTTCTCAGAGTCTTTAATGGGCACCTGTGGATTGTGCCTTTTGAAGAGGGTATGGAGCCTATGGTATCATAGCATCTGTGTTCCTCCAGACAGGGTGGGGAACATCAATCTAAGTGCAACCTGTCTGGTGAAGAATACTACCTACACATTGCTTGGACAAAGGTTTTGTTGTTGTTTTTTAAATTTTGGAAGTATCCCTGATATTTGCATTACTAAAACAATAATAAAACATAGGAAAGAAAAAGCGAACATCACCTAATCCTATCAATTTAGATATAATCATTGGAAAAAAATCAGTATTTTTCATATTTTTTGTGCCAACTTTCATAAAAATATATGATATATTTTAAAAAATGGAATAATGACTTCTACTATTTTGTGATATACTTTTAAAATTTAATTTTTGGGGTCAAAGCTTTCTAGGACAATAGAAAGCATTGTACTCCATTTATCCACTGTAGAGGAGTACTGTAGTTTATCTAACCATGTCCTTTATTGTCAGATAATTTAGGTTATTTCCAATATTTTGCCTTATAAATGTCCATATCCTCATATTTATTTCTCTTGGATAAATTTCTGGAAGTGGAATCATTGCCATCATTGCCTAATAGGCATTATGAAGGATGCATTTTTTCACCTGATTGTTGTTCAGGAAGTCTCAATAGAGAATAAATCCTCCACCTCATCAATTTCATTGTCTTAAACAAGAGTGTACTTGGCAGAATGGCTTGTTCTCTTTGCTCACATCCTTGTATTTCTTAGACCAGTGCTCCTTGGACCCTAGCTCCTAAGGCAAACCTTTTTCATGCAATTTAGGTTTCTTTCAGATCTGCCTGTGTGGATGTGTTGTCTTCTACTACAGTATGTTTCCTGGAATGGGAAAGTCTCATGACTTCACTTGTGGTTTCAGAGTCGCAGCTCCTAAGTATCATTGTCTTGGCAGATCAGCCATAGCTTTTTCCTTGGCTGAACCCTAGGTAGATGTGAACCTGTATTATATGATTCAGATCTTTGCCCTTGTCGTGAGACTTTCTTACCTTGGGTCTTTGAATGCTCTTATAAATGGTGGTTGAGTAGATTTGCAAATGATAAGGCGCATGGCACTTTCATTAGATGAAATGTAATTAACAAGAACCGTAAGCTAATATGCATGTAGAACTACTCCAATGTCTTAGAAGATAATTTAGTATCATAATGAAAGGAGACATTGTTTTTCTTCCCGGACAGTTCTGAAGGCGGTTAATTTCATCTGTATAGCTAGCAACAATTTCTTTTCTTTTTTTTTTTTTTTGAGACGGAGTCTCGCTCTGTCGCCCAGGCTGGAGTGCAGGGGCCGGATCTCAGCTCACTGCAAGCTCCGCCTCCCGGGTTTACGCCATTCTCCTGCCTCAGCCTCCCAAGTAGCTGGGACTACAGGCGCCCGCTACCTCGCCCGGCTAGTTTTTTGTATTTTTTAGTAGAGACGGGGTTTCACCATGTTAGCCAGGATGGTCTGGATCTTCTAACCTCGTGATCCGCCCGTCTTGGCCTCCGAAAGTGCTAACAATTTCTTAAGTCTCATGGTCCTTCCCCACTCCACTAGAAGCTGCAGAGTAGTCCTTCCCATTCTTATTTACTATCCCCGTTTCCTGACCCTTTCACTGTCTCCCTGTCCTGGGAGAGGGGTGTCCAGGTGATGAGGACCTATGGTCTCTTTTCTGCCATGAGGAGCTCCTTGTGGAGCCCTGTCCTCCTTGCTGAGGCCCTCCAGAGTTCAGCCTGCCTTTCTCTATCCTTTCAAAGCTACCATTGTGTACCATGCTGCTTGTGACTGTCTTTTCTTCCAAGACTGGCAGATAGGATGATATTCCCCAGGGACCTCCTTACTGGCTGTCTCAGAAAACAAGCACAGAAGACTTTCTTAGTTACCCTGTAGAACAGAAAAGGAAAATAAAGAGGCCCAGATGTGGGGAAGTGACTGAGAATCTTGCAATGTTCTTGTAAGGCAGTCTCTCTGCTCTTTGATGCCTTGACTCCCATACCTTATGGGTCACAGCCACACTCACTTGCAGAATCTGAGCTAAGGTGTGGCCAGGAGAAGTCCAGGCCAGTGGATGTTATAGTGGCCATTTTTTGGTTTCCTGAATCCATCTGTCTTAATTCAGCTGTCACTAGCAACTAAAAAGAGATCTTATCTGTCATAGGCATGACCTGAAGAGAAGCAGCTGTGCTTTGTTTTTTGCTAAGTCTTGGGCAGTTCAGTTTGGCATTAGAGTATTCCAGCTCCTTTTCTTTCTTTTTTTTTTTTTTTTTGAGACGGAGTCTCGCTCTGTCGCCCAGGCTGGAGTGCTGTGGCCGGATCTCAGCTCACTGCAAGCTCCGCCTCCCGGGTTCCCGCCATTCTCCTGCCTCAGGCTCCCGAGTAGCTGGGACTACAGGCGCCCGCCACCTCGCCCGGCTAGTTTTTTAGTAGAGACGGGGTTTCACCATGTTAGCCAGGATGGTCTCAATCTCCTGACCTCGTGATCCGCCCGTCTCGGCCTCCCAAAGTGCTGGGATTACAGGCTTGAGCCACCGCGCCCGGCCTCCAGCTCCTTTTCTTATAAGAATATCTACCTCTGGGCCGGGCGTGGTCGCTCATGCCTGTAATCCCAGCACTTTGGGAGGCTGAGGTGGGCAGATCACCTGAGGCTGGGAGTTTGAGACCAGCCTGACCAACATGGAGAAACCCCGTCTCTACTAAAAATAAAAAAAGTAGCCAGGCGTGGTGGTGCATGCGTGCAATCCCAGCTACTAGGGAGGCTGAGGCAGGGGAATCGCTTGAACCCAGGAGGTGGAGGTTGTGGTGAGCCGAGATTGCGCCATTGCACTCCAATCTGGGCAACAAGATCGAAACTGCGCCTCAAAAAAAAAAAAAAAAAAAAGAAGAAAAAGAATATCTACCCCTATCTATCTGTCTATCCATCCATCTATCTATCTTATCTATCTTATCTTATCTATCTATCTATCTATTTATCTATCTATCTATCTATCTATAGCATTTTAAAAAGTGGTATCTCTCTGTGTTGCTCAGGCTGGTCTCCAACTCTTGGACTCAAGCACTCCTCCCATCTCCGCCTCCTGAGTATCTGAGACTACAGGCAGAGGCCACCATGCCCAGCCCCAGCTCCTTTTCCTTTAAATCTCTTGGTCCAATTTATATTATTTGCTGTCATCCTTGGGACAGCACAAATGTTGAAGTTTGGGGAAACATTTTGTACAACTTTGTTCACTGAATCACGGTCACTGCTTTGCTGTTGATAATCAAAACTAGGCTGCACAGAGTGACGTAGTCAAATATTTGGCTCGGGTGTACAGATGTTTCCCTTCAAGCACCTGGGATATCTTGCTCCTTATCAGAATTTTATCTCCCCCAAATGCATTGTTTGTGAATTAACTGTAAAGTTCTGGGAGCGATTTCCTTTTCAACAGTTTGCCATTCTGGAAAAAAACTTTCGGAGTTTAAATAGCACTTAACCATCTATCATTTTACTCTCTCTGAAGTGGTCTCTGTGGGGAATATGTTGGGTCTTCTCTGTTCAATATTTCTCTCTCTCTCTCTTGGCAAAGCCTGGATGCAAGAAGTTGGTCCAATCTTTCCTGTCCAGGGTTGCTTGTTAATAAAGCGTCTGGAGCAAAGGAAAGGCTGTTAGCACCTTGTCACTTAGAGTTTCTTAAGCATTGTTCCATTTATGTGTTCTTGCTGCAGAGATTTAATTAAAGTGGCATCTGTCTTTACACCTGACATATGCAGGTTGTCCGCAGAACTGAACAAGTGGTGTCAGCAACACTGTATATGCAGGAAGGCTTTATGCTCACTTCCTTTTTTCTGTGTTCTCTGGGAATGGCCAACTTCTTTATTCATGAGGGTAGGGCTTTACATTTTAATATTCTAGAGAGATGCTTGTGGTGATATAGTTAGCCTTAAATTCAGGAATGGCTTCTTTTTTCAATGTCTTCACATTTTACGCCTCCCATTTTCTGTGTTAATAGGTAAGTGTGTCTACATTTAAATTTTGAAATGGCATTTGCTAACATTTAACCTTGGCCAAGTTATTTAACTTCTCTGTGCCTTACTTTCTTCATCTGTAAAATGAGTATAATAACAAAAAACTACATTGTAGCTTTGTTTTGAAAATTAAGTGGGATATTACTACAAAATATTTCGTAATAGTGTCTGGCACATAGTAAGTCGTGAGTAAGTCTTAGCTGTTATTGTCAGGGGTAGTGTAGTGATAATGCTAAATGCTTTGATTAAAAGAATGTAACTGTATATTTGAGTCACAGATTATTCAGATATATTTTATGTAAATATTTAAAAAGGAATACCTCAAGTTTGCATGTCTTCCTGGCCCTGTACAAGGTACATGTTGTTATGTTTTCTCTGCTCAGGGCTATTTTAAGCCAGTACAGACTCTACAGAAATGGGTTTAGAATTTTTTTTTTTCACTCTGCTGTTCTTAAAGAAGGTACACTGCTTTTGAGAAATCTTTTTAAAGAAAGGGTTCAAGTTCAGTGTTGAGAAATTTGTCTCTGAAGACAACACTGTGCACTTCCAGTGGGTATGTGTTTTTCATCTTGCTTTCATTGCAAATCTGAATATATTTAGATATATGTTCAAGTCCCTCTTTTACTTCCCAGTTACTTAGAGTTAAAAAAAAAGAAAATATCAGTAGTTGGTGCCTGTTCCTTCACTTATGGCTTTCTTGCTCCTGTTGGGGCACTGCTGTCTGTTCCTGTTGCCTCACTCAGATTGCTTCCTCTTGGATTTCAGTTATGATTGCTTTTTTTTTTTTTTTTTTTTTTGAGATGGAGTTTTGTCCTTGTTGCCCTGGGTGAAGTGCAATGGCACGATCTCGGCTCACCGCAACCTCCGCCTCCTGGGTTCAAGCGATTCTCCTGCCTCAAACTCCCAAGCAGCTAGGGTTACAGGCGTGTGCCACCACACCTAGCTTATTTTGTATTTTTAGTGGAGACAGGTTTCTCCATGTTGGTTAGGCAGGTCTTGAACTCCCGACCTCAGGTGATCTGCCCACCTCGGCCTCCGAAAGTGCTGGGATTACAGGCATGAGCCACTGCACCTGGCCGATTGCTTTTGTTTTATAGCCGGTCCTCGATCGGGGGTTCGGGGTCCATTATCTGAGTTGATTGGTGTGTGTGGCTCTGTGTCTCCATAGTCAGGAGGATTCCTGGGCATGCTGGATTCTTTTTTTTTTTTTTTTTTTTGAGAAAGAGTCTTACTCTGTTGCCCAGGCTGGAGTGCAGTGGTGTAATCTTAGCTCATGGCAGCCTCTGCCTCCCGGGTTCAAGGAATTCTCCTGCCTCAGCCTCCTGAATAGCTGGGATTACAGGTGCCCGCCACCACGCCCAGCTAAATTTTTGTATTTTTTGTAGTGACAGGGTTTTACCATATTGGCCAGACTGGTCTCAAACTCCTGACCTCAGGTGATCTGCCCACCTCAGCCTCCCAAAGTGCTGGGATTACAGGTGCCCTCCACCACGCCCAGCTAATCTTTTGTATTTTTTGTAGTGACAGGGTTTTACCATATTGGCCAAACTGGTCTCAAACTCCTGACCTCAGGTAATCTGCCCGCCTCAGCCTCCCAAAGTGCTGGGATTAGAGGCCTAAGTCACCGCACCCAGTCTATGCTGGATTCTTAATCTCCAGGCTGTGCTGGACTCTCACCTTCTAACCAGCCTTGAGGTATCTCAGTCTCAGTACTATTGACATTTTGGTGAAAACAATTGTTGTGGGGGCTGTCCTGTGCATGATAGGATGTTTATTACCATCTGTTGCCCCTACCCACTAGATTCGGGCATCACCCACTCTTCCTGCAGTTGGGACAATTAAAAATGTCTCCAGAGACCGGGCACAGTGGCTCACGCCTGTAATTCCAAAACTTTGGGAGGCCAAGGCGAGCGGATCACCTGAGATCAGGAGCTTTGAGACCAGCCTGGCCAACATGGCGAAAACCCATCTCTACTAAAAATATAAAAATTAGCCAGGTGTGGTGGCAGGTGCCTGCAATCACAGCTACTCAGGAGGCTGAGGCATGAGAATTGCTTGAACCTGGGAGGCAGAAGTTGCATTGAGCCGAGATTGTGCCACTGCATTCCAGCCTGGGTGAGAGAGTGAGACTCCATCTCAAAAAAAAAAAGTTTCCAAACATTGTCAAATGTCCTTTGGATTGTAGAATTGCCCCTCACGGAGAATCATTGGTTTAGGTCAGTGGGTTTCAAATGTCGGAGAGCAGGTGTGTATCTTATATTTAGCTTCTAGAGTTATGTCTAAGTCTCAAAATGTACAATTTTATGACATAGCTATTGTTGATGTACCTACAAATCTATATGCATTTAAAATGCTTAGTTTTGAAGTATTTAGATAACTAAATCTTTATGTAACAAGAGTAACAAATCCCACCATATAGCAATTTGTCTTGTTTTAAGATACCTAAAAGATCAGAGCAGTGGTTCTCAATATTTGGTCCTGAGAAACAGCAGCATTAACATCACCTGACAACTTATCAAAAATGCAAAAAGCAGGCCAAGCGTGGTGCCTCATGCCTGTAATCCCAGCACTTTGGGAAGCCAAGGAGGGCGGATCACTTGAGACCAGGAATTGGAGACCAGCCTGGCCAACATGGCAAACTCCTGTCTCTGCTAAAATACAGAAATTAACGGGGCCTGGAGGCGCACACCTATAATCCTAGCTACTTGGGAGACTAAGGCATGAGAATCGCTTGAACCCAGGAAGTAGAGGTTGCAGTGAGCTGAGATCGCGCCACTGCACTCCAGCCTGGGTGACAGAGTGAGACTCTTTCTCAAAAAAACAAAACAAAACAAGAAAGCAAAATCAAAGCATAGGAGACCTGTCTAGACCTACTAAATCAGAAACTCTGGCAGTGGAGCCCTGCGATCTGTTTTAACAAGACCTTCAGGTCATTTTGATGCACACTGAAGTTTGAGAAACACTTGGTTAGTTACTTAGGTAACTAGGTAACTAAGTATATTACTAAGTTACTTAGATAATTAAGTTAGCTGCAATTAGAGACCCATAGAATAAACCTTATTGAGAAATAAGTATAACCTGCTATATACAGAACTTTGAAATCTGCTTAGGAAAATGACTTTTAACACACAGATCATGCTAAGTGTCTGCTGGTCATATTGGCTTCCCTGCAAGAACCTGCCATGTCCACAGCTTTCTTTATAGGATTTCCTTTTGTCAGTATCCCCAAGTTTGGTGCATGCAGCTCCACAGTTTGGTGGCTATGGCTGCTGGAACTAGGTATGCTTATGCCTGACTCCCAGGGTAAGCATCTGTAGGCTAACTGGTAGCCTATATTGGGCAGAGATTGTTCCTCTTAGGAGTTTGAGACAGATAGAGAGACAAAGAAATGGGAAGACAGCAAAAGGCATGAGGCAATAAAAGCCCTTAGTTAAGCAGAAACCATGAGGAGATGAAGAGGCTCTTAATGAGCCAGTGGTAACAAGAACAATAGGAGGTGGAACTGGGTGACAGAGCACAGGATGGTTGCTTTGGAAAGGGTGACTTTTAGAATCGAAGTTGAGTCAAGCTACTTAAACTAATACGTGCACAGTATGTTTTAGTTTTCTAGAAGGCCCAGCTGGGCAGCTGCTTATAGGGGTTCCTATTTTGTACTTCCCTATTTTGCTTGCTTCTCTAGGGCGCCTCATGTTAAATCATTAACGGAGGCAGTTTCATATTATGTCTATTCCTTGTTGCCTGAATGAGCCCATTGAATATATACCTATGTTAGAAGACCAAGTGGTTTCAGATGGGTTGCAGGTGGGTTTCATGGCACGCTGCTTCATTAAAGCAGTGACTCTCAGCCTGGCTTTGCTTCAGAAACACCTGGGTAGCCTCTGCCTGTTTATTTAAAAATGCTCTGTATGTGAGATTCTCACGGGCAGTTGAAGTCTATATTACAGGAGAGAATGGGAGACAGAACCTGTTCCTTTCAGCTTGTCGATGGGTTGACTTTCCCAAAAGAAAGCTGCACGGGGCATACTTCAGAAAACCTCAGGCCCTGCTTCATTCATTTCCTTAGATCAGACCAAATAAGCCAGCTCACCATATTTATTCCAGAGATGTGTTGCTTTGCCTCCAGTAACATTTTCTCTTAACATTTCCTGTTAGGGCCTCTGGGTACCATTTCTTTTGAGGGAGATGCTAAGAGTTTGAAAAGCCTTAAAAAATCATTAAAAATATGTGCAGTAGAGTGTTGAAATCAGCCTTGTAAATCATTTTCTGAAAATACAGTAAGTCTAAAGAAGTTTTTATATTTTGAATTACCGGCATTGACCCTATCTAGTTGATCAGTGCCTCCCTTATCCTGCTCGTCACCTCTTCCGTCTTTCCTATTAGAACCAAGGAAAGTATACAAGTACCTTCATGAAGCAAATCTACTGGATTCTCTGACACAAATCAGTCCAGAGGGGAATGAGTGAAGATACAGAGTACGTTGTTGCTCAGATGGTTGGCAGAGTTCCATTAGAGTAATATATTCTGGGAATGTGGTCCAGTGCTTGTTTTCAAGGCCAGCTTAAAAGATTTGGGGCCTGACTGAGAGCATAATCAGGATTCTCTTATTCTCCAACCTAGTATCCTTGAGGAGATTGTAAACTACTCGAGAGTCCAGGACTGTTTACCTATTGTACTTTTATGTTAAGTACCTCTACCCCTAAAAGCAATCTGTTTGTGATATACACAGAATATTTGCCCAGTAAGTCACTCAGCCTAGAGTACAAATTTTAAGCCCAAGCTGGTTTCCTCAGGGGCCAGGCAAGTCTCTTTACTCAGCAGCGTTATCTGACATAGCCCATCTTTAATTTAGCTTTGTTCATGATGCAGGGATCAATAACAGCCATGCTGGGAGGGAGGGAAGGAGAATGGCCAGCTGCAAACAGCCGCCCATCTCAGCACTTGAACTGAACTCTGCCTTGGTCAGAATGATTAGTGCAGTCTGGAGAGCCATTAAGTACTCTCTGACTAGTTCCTCTGAGCTCTGCTTCCCACTACACTCAACGACTAACCCAGGAGATTACAGATGCTTGAGGAGAAAGGGTGTCGTGTCTCCCTGTTGTGGTGCTGAGTAGTGTTTGTACCACTGCCTCAGGAATGTGAATCACAGTGCAAATGAGCTGCCTCTCTCGTTTCCTTTTCTGCACGTCATTTTAGAGAGAGTGATTTATTTCCTGTTTGCGAAGGCTTGCTGTCATTTAGATGAGAGAGAAATTGCATGTACTTTCAACTTTTGGCTGGTTATAGGCTTCTCCTTTTTTTTTCCCATTGTGAGAGTTGTTTATGCTGATTGAATGAAAAGATTTGTTTTCTTAGGCTTTCAGTGATGACACTTCATTTCTTCCATGTGATAAAATTATAATGTGTGATTTTATTTTATTATTTTTAAAAAGTAAAACTGTCACCTAACATTTCCTCCACAGTTGGGTAAGAAAACTAAGAAAGCATCTCATTTCCTATTGGTTCCATGAGCAACCCTTTTTAGTGTACAAATCAGAAGCCTTGTGCAGCTCTAAGCCTATTTCCTCAATTGGGGAAGTAACAGACCCTGTTCCCAAGATATGAATAGGTGTGCTGGGTGAGAAGTGCTCTGTGCTCAAGGACTTTGACCCTTCATTTTCCAAACTTAAACAAGTTTCTCCATTTCTCTATTCTTAGAACCTTTGGTGTTCTTATATTTAATATATGTTGTACATTTCTTTAAGCACCAATTGTCATCTCCCAGGACACTGGTGTTCCAGGGAACTTGGAGAAAAGCTGACAAGTTATTTGAGTGTTTTATCTTTTACACAAAGGAACCGTGTTTAGAATTTGTCATATCTGCTTTAACGCTTTACAAATTAGCCAACTGGAAAAATATATGTCAAATAATGGGGGAACAAGACACCATCACCTAACCTACTTTTAGGAAGATTACTGAAACATTCAATTTAACAATCATTCAGCACTATCTGTGTGTAAAGGACACGTGTTTTAAAGGAAGAAGCTGGTGACTTGGGAATGCACTGGAATAAAGTCAGAGAAGTCCTTTGTCCAGGGAACTTCATCAATGAGTTTGACTTGAGAAGAACAAGTCAGATAAGATTAGTCTCCTCATTGTACATGTTTAAGGTGATTTCAGATCACTCTGCTTTAAAAGTCTTGAGAAATGGGATTGGGGAAGGTTCCTTAAATCATTTACTCTTGTTGATTATGTGCAGTTTATATTATGAACCTGCCACCTCCACAGGTGCTGAGCTGTGCTCACACATGGGAGGAGCCATCACAGAGAAGAGGACGTAGATTTATTATCTTTGGTCCTGAACTGGGACAATTGATAAAAACTACAGGGGATGGAGGATTGGCTTGAAACGCAGAATAATCTTCCTAACAGAGCTGTCCACTCATAGAATGTGCTTATTGTGGGGGTGGGGGTAGAGGATGGGGGATTGAATTCCTTGCAGCTGGGCAAGTTCAAGTATGGATTGCTTGCCCTCTTAAGTAGGATGTCCTATAGAACAGCTGTCCCCAACCTTTTTGGTACCAGGGAGTGGTTTTGTGGAAGACACTTTTTCCACAGACCGCGTGGGTGGGGGGATGGTTTTGGGATGAAACTGTACCACCTCAGATCATCAGGCATTAGATTCTCATAAGGAGTGTGCAGCCTGCATCCCTCGCATGTGCAGTTCACAATAGGGTTCACACTCTTATGAGAATTGAATGCCTCGGCTGATCTGACAGGAGGCAGAGCTCGGGTGGCAATGTTTGGTCACCCGCCCTTCACCTCCTGCTGTGTGGCCTGGTTCCTAACAGGCCACAGACTGGTACTGGTCCACAGCCCAGGGTTTGGGGACACCCGTTATAGAGCATTCAAGTAGGAAAATACTTCCTTTGGTCCAAGATTCTGAAATTTACAATGTTCCCTGCTCATATATCAAATGATGTATTTTAGCTAGAGCTTATTGAATGTCACAATTTTACTGTCAAGAACTTAAAACTTCTATTATGAGGCCAAGGCAGAGCAGTTGCTAAGGACAGTTGAGTCCCACAGTGACTGTTTGGATTGGTTCTATGTCCTAGGATTGAGTACATGATATCATTCTGATGAGGTTAAAATCCAATTAGGAGGTCTGTCCCTTTGACTGCTGGCTGGGTTTGTTACTTTTTAGTTTCAGCAGAGATATGTGAAGCTTTTTGGACAGGTTTAGCAAGGTTTGATTTTGGCATTTCTGAATATAACTCTGAGGAGAATTCTCTTCCTGCCGTCCTGGTGGCAGAAGACATTGGACTTTGTCTGCTTGTCTCTTTGGGGACAGATACACGGGCATTTAAAGAGCCATTCTAGTTTCCGGAACTTGAGAATCAGCAGTCCTGAGGGTTACTGCTAATGCTTTAAAATGTTCTCTGCAATTTTAGTTAGTAGTGTGGGGCCGAAAAAGCCTTTTTCCAGGAAAATAGTGAGAGTAAGTGGGAAGTAGAGCTTTTAGAATTTTAGAAGAAAAGCGCATGGCTATTTCAATTAATAATACATGAAAAGTTTTCTCCTTTCAGAGTCCTCCTTTCTTTGGGTTTCAAAAGTTAAGACAATCCATGGGTTTTTAGTTTGTCTTTCAGGTGAATTGTAGAGTTTTCCTGTAAATACTATCATTGCACTAACTGACGTGGATGTTGCTGAGCAGAAAAAACAAATAGCAAGTTGATAAGTAAGTTAATTCGTACTCTTCCTTCTCTGATATGGTCTGCAGCTCTAAGAATTGTTGTCTCATCGGCGGCTTTTGGACCCTTAAATTTTAGTGAGTTTCATCCCACGGAAACTATTGATAATTTCTTCTTCTGAAGTTTTTTGTAAGTTGTCCCTGCTAGCTAATGGTGCACCAAATAAAGCAATACAACACTTTTCTTATGGGGACTGGGAGAGAACTGACATCCTTTATAAATATGTAGGTGATATATAGGTTACTGGCCTAAGGGCTGCCTGGTGGGGAAAGTGAGGCCTGTTCCTGTCTCTACCACTGAAGACATGGTCATCAAGCCAATATATGCCTCAGCCATTAAAAATACCTTTTTTTCATTTTAAAATAATTGCCATTAAGTATACATAACATAAAATTTACCATTTTAACCACTGTTAATACATATATATTCAGTGGCATTAAGTATATTCTCAATGTTATGCAACCTATCCATTTCCAGAACTTTTTCATCCCAAACAGAAACTGTATCAAACACTGACTCCTCATTCCACCTCCCTATCGCCCCTGACAATCACTAATCTACTGTTTCCGTGGAAACAGAAAATATCCCTATTTGGCATGTTTTATATAAATGAATTATATAATACATGGCCTTTTATGTCTGGTGTGTGTCATTTAGCAAAGGGGTCCCCAACCCCGGGTCCGTGGATAGGTACTGGTCCATGGCCTTTTAGGAACCCGGGTTATACAGCAGGAGGTGAGCCGCAGGTAAGTGAGTGTTACCGCCTGAGTTCCACCTCCTGTCAGATCAGTGGTGGCATTAGATTCTCATTGGTACGAGAACCCTGTTGTGAACTGTGCATGCAAGAGATGTAGGCTGCATGCTCCTTATGAGAATCTAACTGATGCTTGATGATCTAAGGTGGAACATTTTCATCCTGAAACCATCCCTCCTCCCCCAACTTTTATTGAAAAGTTGTCTTCCAGGAAACCAGTCCTTGGTGCCAACAAGGTTGGGGACTGCTGATTTAGCATAGTTTTCAAGGTTCCTCTATGTTGTAGCATGTGTCAGAAGTTCATTCCTTTTTAATGCTGAATAATATTCTGTTGTATGCATATACCAATTTTTTAAAAAGTCATTTGTACTTCAATGGACACTTGAATTGTTTTTACTTTTTGGCTACTGTGAATAACGTTGTGAACATTGCTGTATGGCTGAACATTGCTGTATCTAAGCTCCTTCTTTCAGTTCTTTTGAGTGCATACCTAGGAGTGGAATTGCTGGATCATATGGCAGTTCTGTGTTTAACCACCTGTTTCCTGCAGTGCCTTGGCTTTTATTTTATTTATTTATTTATTTTAGAAAGAGTCTCATTCTTGTCGCTTCAGGCTGGAACGCAATGGCATGATCTTGGCTCACTGCAACCTCTGCCTCCCCAGTTCAAGTGATTCTCCTGCCTCAGCCTCTGGAGTAGCTGGGATTACAGGCACCTGCCACCACGCCTGACTAATTTTTTTGTACTTTTAGTAGAGACAGGATTTCACCATGTTGGCCAGGCTGGTCTCGAACTCTTGACTTCAGGTGATCCACTCGCCTTGGTCTCCCAAAGTTCTGGGATTATAGGTGTGAGCTGCCGTGCCCGGCCGCCCTGGTCATTTTGAAACTGGGCAGTAATACCTGTGCTTGTAAGAGTGTTTACAAATATTTATCAACTTTTTGCAACTTTAGAAAAGTGAACAGATTCTATTTGTTAGCACTTTATGTACTTACGTTACGTCATGGAACTCATTATTTGTGTTTCCTGAATGTCTGTTGTTTGGATACCTGTGTGTGTTTCCTACTCTACTAGAAGTTCCTTGACCTGATCTGCGTTTCTCCATCTTTGTCCACCTTTTTTCTACCTTGTACAACAATAAATGTTTGTTGATAAATTGATTAGATGTGCAACATATTCTAAAGTATTATTTTAAAAAAAGAGATCCGTTTATAAGAAGCACATTGGAATTATTTCCAGGTTTTGTTTTGCTAAAGTTAAGATCTGGTATTATTTGTTAATTTATCTTGGTTTTGGAATGAAAAGTATTCCTGCTGTTAAAAATAAATGTTAGATGTAGGAAGTAAACAGAGATGTATTTGGACATTGGGGAAAGGCTTCCACTGGGAGCTGAAATATTGTGGGAAGAGAATTGCTATTGTTAGAGTAGTTCTGTGCTGTGTTAGTCTTTATTTTGTTTAGACACTGCTTTTTTGGGGGACCACTCTGCAGGCATCTACATCTGAAGTGTAAGTCTCTTTTTTGATAAATGAGGGATAGTGAAAGATGGGTTATTTTGGGTTGTTGGTTTTGTTTTTTGATAAATGGGTTATTTGATAAATGAGGGTGAAAGATGGGTTATTTTGGTTGTTGGTTTTGTTTTTAATAGACAACCATAATTTTTTCCTCTTGGGAGAGAATGTTATCCACTTATTTATAGCAAGCAAGTGTTGTTATGGCAGGTGGCTGTGGATGTTGGCATTCAAACAGGCACTGATAAGACTTTAAACAAGGTAGCCATCCAGTTATAGGCTAAAAATGACTGTGTGTAGATTCAGCTACATATTTCACATGGATATAAAGTTCTACTTTTATTAACAAACGTTAACAGTGCATTGCTTTTGTGTTTTTAGTTTCTCTTAGCCCTTATTTCTTGCCTCTTTTGGTGGCTAGCTGTTGTCTATAGCTAAGCTGAAACTTTCTGTGCAGGAATTAAGCTTAAAATATCAGTTTGAGGTTGTAATCAGCTGTGGAGTATGATAAAACTTTGAGCAACACAGTTTCCAACAGCATTGCTTTGTCACTGTGCCTGAGAAAGCTCTTATTAACAGAATTTCTGTGAGATTCCATGAGAAAGACTATTGTACAACCATTTTTTTTTGTTGTTGTTGTTGAGATGGAGTCTCCCTTTGTCACCCAGGCTGGAGTACAATGGCATGATCTCGGCTTACTGCAACCTCTGACTCCCAGATTCAAGTAACTCTCCTGCCTCAGCCTCCTGAGTACAGGGAACTACAGATGCGTGCCACTGCACCTGGCTGATTGTTTTGTAGTTTTCATAGAGATGGGGACCTTGTTGACCAGGCTGGTCTTGAACCCCTGACCTCATGATCCACCTGCCTCGGCCTCCCAAAGTGCTGGGATTATAGGCGTGAACCACTGCACTGGCCATTTTTTTAACAGTGAAACAGGGAAACATAATATTTTTCTAACTTTAAAAAATTCTTCAGTTTATAATCATCAGGAGTATTGGATATCTTGTAAGTGAAGGTGGAAGTTCACTTAATAAAAAAGGAAGCTCATTTTTCCTTCTTTGAATGGTTAACATGGGAGTACCCCAAGGTGGAAGCTTAACGTGACTGAGAAAGCCCATCCACTCATTGTTACAGAATCAATTATTAATTCAACAAATACTTATGGAGCCTTTGCTGTGCCTGTGAGCCTTGTGCTAGAGGCCAGGGATAAGTAAGATAAATTCTGCACCTGCCTCCTGCAACTTAGTCCAATTTCCAGGTCTCCCCTAGATTTTTCTCTTTTTTTATTTTCATTTTTAAAATGGAGACAGGGTCTCACTGTGTTGCCCAGGCTGGTCATGAACTCCTGGGCTCAAGTGATCCTCCCACCTAGGCCTCTTAAAGTGCTGAGATGACAAGCATGAGCCATCGCACCTAGCCTCTCTCTTAAAACAACTTTATTAAAGATGTAATTCAGACCGGGCATGGTGGCTCACATCTGTAATCCCAACACTTGAGAATTACTTGAATCCGGGAGGCAGAGGTTGCAGTGAGCTGAGATCATACCACTGCACTCCAGCTTGGGTGACAGAGTGAGACTCCGTCTCAAAAAAAAAAAAAAAAGAAAAAAGTAATTCACACACCATAAATTTCACCTGTTTAAAGTGTACAACTCAGTGGCTATTAGTATATTCACAGAGTTGTACATCTATTACCAGAATCAATTTTAGAGCCTTTTTTTTTTTTTTAATCCCAAAAAGAAACCTCTTCCCTTTAACACTTATCCTCAGTCCACCTATCCTTCTCAGCCCTTGACAACAGCTAGTCTACTTTCTGTCTCTATGGACCGGCCTAGTCTAGATATTTTATATAAATGGAATTATATATGGCCTTCATGTCTGACTTATGTCATTTAGCATAATATTTTCCAGGTTCATCCATGTTGTTGCATGGGTTAGAACTTCATTCTTTTTTATGGCTGAATGATATTCCACTGTATGAATATACCACATCTTTTTTTTTTTTTTTGAGACAGAATCTTGCTGTGTCACCCAGGCTAGAATGCAGTGGTGTGATCTCGGCTCACCACAACCTCCACCTCCTGGGTTCAAGCAATTCTGTCTCAGCTTCCCGAGTAGCTGGGATTACAGGTGCGTGCCACCACACATGGCTAATTTTTGTATTTTTAGTAGAGATGGGGGTTTCACCATCTTGGTCAGGCTGGTCTTGAACTCTTGACCTCGTGATCCACCCACATCTGCCTCCCAAAGTGCTGGGATTACAGGCGTGAGCCACCACGCTCGGCCACGTCTTTTTAAAATCTATTCCTTCACTAATAGACTGTGGGTTGTTTCCGCCTTCTGGCTATGTGAGTAATGCTTTTATGAGCGTGCATACAAGTTTCTGTGTGGGTATATGTGCTCAAGTCTCTGATCCCCTAGATGTCTTGCCTATCCCACAGATCCAGGCCTACCACAGAAAAATGTAGAAGAATCATATACCATGGGAACATAATGGAGGGACATGTAGACTTAATTAGGGAGTCAGGGAAGGCTGCCCCTGAGGTCACCATATCCAAGCTGTGGCTTGAAAGATAGGTTGAATAGAAAAGTTTTTCAAGCTGCAGCTGTATCACCCATTAGTAGGTTGTGAATTCAATTTAGTGAGTCATGGCCAGCATTTTTAAGGAGGTGAACTAAAATAGAATAGTAGATATTAGAGGACATTCCATGTGCTAAGGAAATTGTTGCATGAAATTTATTTTCACTGGCTATATGAGAGCATATAGCAAATTGTGATGTAAGATGTATTCTATATTCTGGGTTGCAATCAGAAAAATATGAAAGCCACTGCTCTAGGGATTTTTAAAAAGGAGATTATTTATTAATCTGGAGCTTTAAATATGGTTCCACTAGAAGATTGGAGAGATACAGGAGAGAGAACCTAGAAAGCTGAAGATTCTTTGAAAGCTTAAAGTTCTGTGATTTTTACACTTTTAAAATAATTCGTTCAACAAATATTAAAATATCTACCATAGGCCTAGATTGCCCTAAGTTCTGGGAGCGTACATAAGATTTGTGTGATTTTGGTTCTTTTGGGATCTGGCAGGGAAGATGTACAAGCAATTAAAATGACTTCTATAAAACACGGTGAGTTGAGGCTGGGCGTGGTGATTCACGCCTGTAATCCCAGCACTCTGGGAGGCCAAGGTGGGTGGATCACCTGAGGTCAGGAGGTTGAGACCAGCCTGGCCAACATGGTGAAATTCCGTTTCTACTAAAAATACAAAAATTAGCTGGGTGTGGTGGTGGGTGCCTGTAATACCAGCTACTCCAGAGGCTGGGGCCAGAAAATTGCTTGAACCCAGGAGGCGGAGGTTGCAGTGAGCCAAGATAGCGCCACTGCACTCCAGCCTGGGTGACAGAGCAAGACTCAAAACAAAACAACAACAAAAAAAACCATGATGGGCTGAACGCATAAATATCTTTAGTTTTTCCAAAATGTCTCTAAAATGAGAAAGCAATGAAATAAAAAAGACACAGGCACCTCAAAGGTAGGAGAATAGGAGAGGAGATCACAGCAGTTAATTGCTGTTAACATGTCTTTGGAAGGAGTCACGGAAGCTGGACTCTAAGATCTCAAAGAGGATGTCAGTAAGTGAGCCAGTTCGCGCCATAAAACTCCAGAAAAGTTCAGGATTTGGAAGCCCTAGGTCTTGAATAAGGCTCTAGGATATAGAGCTGAAAAAAAGAGCATTAGATGGAGATCTATAAAAGCTGTTAAGTCCCAGTTTCCACCCCCACCCATCAGATCCAGGTGCCTGCCCCTCCTCTCACCCTGAAGGTTCTATTGTGAAAAGCTGTAAATCATTAGCCATCCATCCCCCAACCTGCAAAGGTACACACCTAATAGATATGATACACACCCATCAGAAACAATGGCACACTGAGTTTAGAAGGGAAAAGTGGGCAAACCCCTGTGGGTGTGTCATGATCTTAGAGGGGAAGGGGATAAATAGTTTGAAAGTTATCTCCAAGGTGATTTTGAAGATGCAGTTCTCCCATCCCGTTCTGGATTACTAGCCGCTGAGTTTGTCCCAGGAGGCATTAGCCGCCTATCAAACTGTTGGGACATTATTTTTCTGTTAGTCTATAAAAGTTGTTTGACATCCATCACATGTATCATGTGCTAGGTCTTGTGGGAGGCAACAAAGACAACAAAAGGGTAAAATATTGTCCTGTGCTCATGGAACTTCAAATCTAGTTATTGGTGATTATATACATTCTAAGTTAAACACTTTCCAATTAAGACATCTCGTCAAGGTGAAGGATTAAAAACCTTTCTGTCCCATCCTCTCACCCCCTTCCATCTGAGTGTGTTCAAATAAACTTTAGAGCACCCAAGGTTTATAGAACTCCTGACAGCGGCCTCACCAAAGGCAGGGCTTCCTATTTGTCATAAACTTGTTGAAATTTTGTTTGACTGCTTTAGTACAGGAGTATATTCCCCAAAACAAGAGCCTTGAGAGCTTTTCCCTGGTTAAGATACCAAGGATGATTTCCAAATTTTAGGCATCCTTCCCCTTGTTCCACCATTTTTTTTTTTCTTCTGGGAAAATAGCCAGGATGATTGCAAAACATAAGCTTGTAAAAAGGCCAAACTCCATGGATGTAAGAAAGTAAATTTTCTTGAGGGCCACACCCATAGTAACTCTGGATTTTTCATTTAATTCCTAACTCATTTTTTGTTGTTTTTGTTTTTTTAAACTCAAATATGTAAGTCTTTTTAATTGAGGTCACTTACTTGGTTGGGAGATTAATATTCTGATGGGGAAACTTTCTTTTTAGAGTTTATGTTGTTTTATTCCTTCAGTCATTCAGTATTACTATTGGGGTAGCTTTTAGAATTTTCCATCTCCCCCACTTTCAAATTACTCTTGTCTTTTTTTTTCTTTCCCTGAGAAATTAGTGAAAACAGTTTGAAATGTTGACATGTTGTAAGGAGATCTGCATTATTTAAGGAAACAGCTGGCAGATCTCTGTAATGCCCCACCTCTGTTCTGCCAGTGCCTGAAATTTCCTTTGCATGACTCAGTTAAAAAAAAAAAAAAAAAAAAAAAAAAGCCAGAGGAGGGGAATGAGTGGAGAGGAGAAGAAACCCTTATTCCCCTTTCTGAGTTGCAGAAAGCTTTTATCAAGGTTTACATTTAGTCATGCTTCTGTCCTCTAGTTGATAGCAGCATGTGATGAACTCAGAGAAACTCTCCTCCCAAATTGGCCAGTAAGAACTCCGCAAAAACTGTGGATGAGCTGAGCTTACCTCCCACAATTTTATTTTGAAAATGAAAAATTTTCCCCACATAGTAAACACAGTTATCTTCACGAGTGTGGGAATGATTAAGAAAAAAAGCCAAACTTAGATTTGCAAGTTGGGTGACCTGAAGTTTTGCCTAGAGGGAGAGGAGGCTCTCTTCCTCCTTTCACTTTGTTCTTGCCAGCGCCTGCAGCCTGCCCTGGAAGAATGGGTTTCTTCTTTGGGTAGACAGGAATTGTTGGCTGCTCTTCCAGACTTGCCCATAGGCCTGGCTGTTTCCCTGGTGCACCTTCCCTGCTCAAGTTGCTATGCTTATCATTTTATATTTTTGTGCCAGTGTAGATTTGGTCCTATAAGGCTGCAGATATATAGTGGGCAGAAAGATGTGGGGATGAGGACACTGAGCCTACAACCTATTTGGAGGGACTCTGGGCAGCATGAGGATGAGGGGCAGGGCCAGGGCCACAGCTAACTAGTTAGCAGTCAGGCAAATAGTTGAGGACAGAGACCTTCTTGTGTACATTAATAGCGCCAGCATTTTAAAGATCTTTACCCAGGGAAGGCGCGCTCTCTCTCTCTCTCTGTCTCTCTCTCTCTCTCTCTCTCTCTCTCTCTCTCTCTCTCTCTCTATAGTTATTTGGGAGAAACTAGAAACAGTGTATTTAAAAAAATTGGATGCCTTAAGCTTCCAAATACATGTGTTTTAGAGCTCACTTATCTGGAGGTTGGCCTATTCCGTTCCCTCTCTGACATCTTGCCTTTCAACTATTTTTTTTTCACTTCTCAGAGTGGGCACGAGAAACCACAGGATGTAGAAACATAGAGTCAGTTTTGCTAAAGCATGCCCCCGTGAGACTAGGAGGGGAAGAGGTGATGAAAACTAGTGAGTCCAGTGAGAGTTTACAATTAGATGTTCAATTATTGATTTTGTTTTCTTTGTAGTCAGTCTTTTTCTGATTAAAGTGGGTAAGATATTTGAATATAGGGAGATAAATGTGCTACGTGAAAGGATATAAGAAATCCTAGAGGAAGTGTGAACTCTAAACTCTTTGGCAAGTCTTTCTGCCTGAATTTTGAAGCCAACGTAAAGATTATATATATGGCTGGGCGCAGTGGCTAATCCCAGTACTTTGGGAGGCCGAGGCAGGTGGATCATGAGGTCAGGAGTTCGAGACCAGCCTGGCCAACATGGTGAAACCCTGTCTCTACTAAAAATACAAAAATTAGCTGGGTGTGGTGGTGTGCGCCTGTAGTCCCAGCTACTTGGGAGGCTGAGGCAGGAGAATTGCTTGAACCTGGGAGACAGAGGTGAGCTGAGATTACACCACTGTACTCTAGCCTGGGAGACAGAGCAAGATTCTGTCTCAAAAAAAAAAAAAATTATATATATACACAGACACACACACAATACATACATATGCATATATACATATTCATACACTATATATGTATACATTCACACATGCACATATGTATTCAAAATGATAGTTAAGCTAGTTTTTGCCCTGCCTATCAGTTTGTCACATGTCCATGTTGTTTCCTGGTATATCCAGCTGTTTCCTTAATGAGACCATTTCCATCTTTCAGATATTTACCAATAGTCGAGTATGTACTCGGCTTTATTGCAGGACCTGGCTATGATACAGATGGATGTACTGTGTATAGATGCCCCAAAATAATTTTTATTTTTATGATGGTTAGATTTTGCCTGCATATTTAAGGTTTTGCTGTATATACTAATTTGCTTCAGAGTCAGAAAAATAGCAGCAAACTCTGAGAGGTCACTGAAAAAGTATCACTGACTTAGAGGGTGTTATAGTAGGAATGGAACTACAGAGATAGCCTTTGCCCCTGCTTTGTGAGAAAGCAGTGGAGAAAAATACAATAGCTCCCATTTATTAAAAGCTTCCTATATGTCAGTACTATATGTATTATCTGTTTTAATCCTTACAGTAACTGTGTGAGGCGGGTCCTAATTATCTTCCTTTTACAGATGAAGAAAGTGAAGGCAGAGTCTTTAGGTGTCCTCCCAAAGTTGCAGAACATGAGAGACAGAGTGTGGACGAGGCTATATGTCTCAGATTATAAGGACAGTGCTCATTTCCATTGCATTAAGGAAAATATCCTAGTCTATCCTGTTTAATTCTAGGAACCCTGTGGTGTGGAGAGGTTTTCTCTTACGTACCAATTCTAAGCCTCCACTTTGATCCTTTGTTTTGGTAGGCATCTTCTCTCCTCATTTACTGCTCACTGTGTGAGGATGATAGGCACTCCTCAGTTATAAACATCCCCTTTGCAAACATAGCAGCTTGGTTGCTCCCTCTGCGGTCTACCCTAAGCGCTCCCCAAATGCCCACCCATGGCGGCAGGTGCCAGACTGGGGCCTGAGCAGGGCACTGAGTCTCCACAGCCTCCTCCATACCACTGCCTGCTTTTTTTCCTCTCGTCTCTTCCCCCACCTGCCATTGTTTTTTGTGTTTCCCTTCAGGCAGATTAGTTAATTCCACCTCAGGTCATCTCTTATTCTTTCTATGACAAAATGCATTCTTAGTTTCACACTGTTGTCATATAAATGAAGGAACCCTTTCCCACAAATTGAGAATTGGCAGGATTTGATTCATCAATATTCTCGGCTGTTAGTTTTCCTTTCACTGTGCTCACAGATAACCAGATACAGCAGAATTAAAAAGTAATAGGCACCCTCTAGTCCCTTGCTACTCAAATTGTAGCCCGTGACCAGCATCATTGCTATTACCTGGGGCTTGTTAGAATTGCAAAATCTCAGCCCCTCCCAGGCCTAGAGAACCAGGTCTTGTGGTTGAACAAGATCTGCAGGTGCATAATTATTTGCACATTACACTTAAGAAACACTGTAAACCTACCCTATTTCTGTCCTTTTCTTCCTAAGCTAAATGTTGTGACTTGGTCACAGCTGAAAACCTTCAATGCCATTATTAGTAATGACGTTGGTGCTGATAGGGTTTGTAGATGACATTAAACTGAGCAATGTTTCTTGACGTTAAACTGAGAAATGCTTCTAATGACCAGGAAGATAGAATTGAAAGTAGCGTTAATAAATTGAAGTGATTACTGTAAAACAGGTTAAAATTATATAGAGAACACTGCCTGCCTGGCGAAGCATTGCATGGTGTGAGGAGTGGGCACAGACGCAGCACTCAGGTGTTTTGCGTTTGTCAAGAATCACTGTCCTTTTCAGTCCTCAAGCCTCATGGACAACTGTTTCCCAGGGACTGTCAGGGTCCCAGTTTTGAATTGTCTTAGTGATTTTAGATGAGATTGTTTATATTCCAGAGGCCCTTTTTTTTTTTTTTTTTTTTTTTTGGTGACGGAGTCTCACTCTGTGTGGAGTGCAGTGGCGCAATCTCCACTCACTGCAACCTCCACCTCCTGGGTTCAGGCAATTCTCTTGCCTCAGCCTACTGAGTAGCTGGAATTACAGGCACGTGCCACTGCACCTGGCTAATTTTTGTATTTTTAGTAGAGACGGGGTTTCATCATGTTGGCCAGGCTGGTCTTGAACTCCTGACTTTAGGTGATCTGCCCGCCTCAGCCTCCCAAAGTGCTGGAATTAGATGTGAACCACCATGCCTGGCCATTATTATTATTATTATTATTTTTATAAGACTAGTCTAGTGTACTAGTGAGAAGAGGGAAAGAGAAGAACAAGAAGTTCTGCCTGTAACTTACTATGAACATTCAATGGAGATAATTCACAGCCTGCAGACTAGCCAGAGGGCCAGTTGTTAAATCCTCATTATCCTGCTACTCTTGAGTCCTGTTAGGTGACTAGAAAGCAGTGCACCTGGAGACGGGGTACTCCTGTCTGAGAGCTGTCTTTCTAAAGTAAGATTTAGCATTAGGCCCTTAGTTTTTAATTAGGAAGTTGAGCAGAGAGGGAATGTTTGAGGACTGTTACTATAATTTTAAAACTAAAAGCTGTCACTGAGGGTACTGAGCATGTTGTTTATTCTCCAATGCTCAGTTCCATGGAAGAAATTTCTCTCAAAGTTGAGTTAGGAAGATTTTTTCCTAAATGCTTTCTTTCTTTTTTTGGGACAGGGTCTCAGTCTGTTGCCCAGGCTGAAGTGCTGTGGCTTACTGCAGCCTTCACCTTCTGCGCTCAAACAGTCCTCCCATCTCAACCTCCTGAGTAGCCGGAACTACACGTGTGCATTACCATGCTTAGCTAATGCCTTTTTATTTATTTTTTTAGAGGTGAGGTCTCCCTATGTTGCCCAGTCTTGAACTCCTGGGCTCAAGCAATCCTTCTGCCTTGACCTCCCAAAGTCCCAAAGTGTTGGGATTACAGGCATGAGCCACTGCACCCTACCCTGAATGCTTTTATTTAGTGAGAGCCATAACATATTATTATTTCCATATTCTTTTCATCTTTCAGGAAATTCCTAAGCTTTTTTAAAAAAAACTATATATTGGAAGCTTTCCTTTACTTAGGGCTTTTTTTTTTAAATAGAGATAGGGGATCTCATCGTCACCTAGGCTAGAATGCAGTGGTACCATCACAGCTCGCTGCAGCCTCCAACTCCTGGGATCAACCCCTACCTTATTCTCCTGACTAGCTAGGACTACAGGCACTCACCACCACACTGGACTAATTTAAAAAAATTCTTTTTTGTAGAGAAGTGGTCTTGCTGTGTCACCCAGGTTGATCTAGAACTCCTGACCTCAAGTCACCCTTCCGCATTAGCCTATCAAAGTGCTGGGATTACAGACATGAACCACTGCACTTGGCCTATTTAGGGCTTCTAATTCACTTTCCTTTTCCTTCTTGTCTAATGCTTGTGTTTTTTAGAATCTGCATTTTATTTTAAGTCATCTCAAATTCCTTTTGGAAGTAGTGAGGGAGTAAATACTAGCCTTGTGTAGAAACCATAAAGCGTATTCAATTTATTTCTGTTTTGTGAACTCAACCTTGTGTGAGCATCAACCATATGCAGGACTGTTGGGCTTGCAATGTGCCAGACCAAGCAGTCTCTAATTTTGTTCTCAGTTCAGAGCTGAGGGGCTGAGGAAGTTTTGGGCAAGAGTGAGGTCTGCTTGGGAGGATTGCCTTGACAGCTGTGCGCACAGTGGGTTGGAAGGGGAGCAGGAGGGCATCCGTTTGGCATCTGCCTTGGTGGTCTCAGACTACAGCATCCATGCTGAAATTGGAAAGGAGAGGGTCAGGAAGGGAAAGACTGGGGACAAAGCGGACTGATTTGGGCAACGGGTAAGGTGCAGAGAGTAAGGAACAGGGATGAATATATGTGACCCTGATTATCAGGCCTTGATGTTGCTTTGAGAACAATCCTCTCCAGTTTTTGATATTTTTTTCTTGTATCTGGGGAGCTTGATAAACTAAGCCTTGGACTTTTGTTGTTTTGATCTTTCTGAGCTCTTTGTCATCAGTCCTACTCTGGGAAATGAGAAGTGGCTGCAGAAGGCACCTAACCTGTGCTTGTTCCCTTTTCTCTGCCTCATACCTCAAGTTCTCTACCACTAGAGGAGAGGTGGGCTGAACTTCCTTAGCAAGATCTCTTTCATTTTTTGGGAATCCCATTTTCTAATACAACTCCAGACCCATCAGCCACCCAGGAGACCCCACGTGGGAGCTGCGTTCCGTTTGCCAGGGAGATGCTCCTGAGAGTTGCGTTAGGAGGGCAAGTCAGGAACAGATGGCTGTCCTGGGGGGTCTGGATATCGGCCCAGCCCCATCTCCTCAAAGCCATTGTTTGCCCTGGTTTGTGAGGTTCTCAACAGCGGGGACAGGTGCAATCAGAGAAGGATGAAATGCTCTTTTTCTTTGGACCTGAAATGGGACCCTGTACTTAGTGCAGCCTTACTCAGTGACAACCAAAATTTGAAAATTGTGCTTTTCTGAGGCTGGGCTCATTGACTTCCATGAGCTCTTACTAGCTGTTTACTCATGCATTAGGAGGCAATTTAATGTGGGTAGAGGAGGGCAAATCAAATGAGAAGGAGCTGCTGTGTTTAAAATTACTACGAGGATAGACTGTTCTTAAAGGGCCCTACTTGAGCCTACAGAAGCCTTCCTTAGCTTACATGTTGAATAAATTAATTAGATGAATTGTGAATTAATCTGATTTATTCAGAGAAATCCTTTGCTCTGCAGGCTGTACTGGGCATCATGTGGCTGACTTCTTGTTCTGACTTTCTATGAATATTTGCAAGTAATACAATATCTTTTTATGATTGAGACAGTGTAATAATATTTAATATTAATATTTAATAATTTTAGGAAAATAATTTAGGTAAGGTTTTGATGTGTATTGTAGCGTGCATTCTTCTAAGCCATGCCCTTTGATATTAAAAGTTGTGCTAGTTTCAAAGGGCTTGATTTCCTTAACAGAAAGGCGCCTATAAATCTGGCAGTAGCTAATGAAGGGAGAATGGTAGTCTTTTCAGTAGGGGAGGGCAGTGCACACAGAGAGTTAGCCTATATTTTTTAGTCTAACTGTACTAATCTAATCTCATGAAAGGTACATACACATTTAATATACATTTTTTTCTGGGGCCCATAGCTTTTATTACATTTTCAAAGGAGTAGATGACTCCTAGAAGCTAGGAACCTCTGCAGAATAACTTCTTGAGTGAGATAACATTATTGTGATTTGAGAAATACTGAATCTCTACATATTTTCACCTTTTTTTTTTTTTAGAAGAGAGTCTCGCTCTGTCACCCAGGCTGGAGTGCAGTGGCGAGATCTCAGCTTACTGCAACCTCTGCCTCCGGGGTTCAAGCAATTCTCGTGTGTCAGCCTATTTTCACCTCTTTAAAGAAATATATTATTATCACTCCCTGAAAGTGGATTAGTTAAGTACTGTTTACCCTGCCTATCAAGAAAACTTACTTGCACATGTTGTGTTCGGACATTAGTCAATGAAGATTAGTCAATGAGAACTAGTCGATGAACATGGTCAGTCTTGCTTAAAGACTCAAAATGTTCTGGAGTATAGTGTTAATTGTGGTAGTTTATGACATTTTTCTGAAGAGAAAAAACACTCCAGCAAGGTAGGTAATTCTCTGTCTTCTTCCTCCTGCCCATCCCTCTGTCTAAATTAGAGACAGGTTTTGGAGGAGTAGTGGGAACATTGGGTGATTTCTAGTGGGGTTAGAGAAAGCAGTACCTGGTTCTTTGACCGCATCCATCAAAGCAAAGACCTAGACTTGCATAGGAGGGTATTGTTTGTTTGCTTGTTTGAGGATTGTGATTTCCCAGGTTTGTTCATTTGCATGAGTGGCTGAATAATGTAACGGAGACTTCAGAAATAAGGAAAATGGTCGTCACCAAAATGTCTTATTTTACCTTTATTTGGACTAAATGGAAAACACATGTTTAATAGCTAAGGCTATTGAGTGCTTATCATTTGCCAGGAGCTGTTTCTGAGCCTTTCACATATAACAACTCATTTTATCCCCCCTACCCCTAACAAATGGGGTGGTTTGAGTTGGCCTTGGTGAGGTATGAAAAGGAAACAAAGCAGTGACCTCTTCCTGCAGGCTGGTCAGATGTTTGAGATAACATTCCTTAGCATTCTTGGTGGAAGTGGTGATGTTGTTGAAAGCTGCTTCCCCGTTGCTCTGGAGTGCAGGTGGGAGGGGTGGACTTTGGCTTTTTCAAAGGATCCCAGGAATGGGAAGGACCTTAAAGATCTAGACCAGGGGTGTCCAATCTTTTGGCTTCCCTGGGCCACGTTGTAAGAAGAATAATTATCTTGGGCTGCACATAAACTACACTAACACTAATGATAGCTAATGACCTTAAAAAATTGCCAAAAAAATCTCATAATGTTTTAAGAAAGTTCATGAATTTGTGTTGGGCTGCATTTAAAGCCATCCTGGACTGCATGTGGCCCATGGGCCATGAATTGGACAAGCTTTATCTAGACCGTTCTGAACTACTCATCTGCCTCCCCCAGCCCCGACCCCACACATTCAGAATTCTCCACACATTGGTTGTCTGGCCTCTGCCTGAATAGCTGAGTACCTGTCTTTCCAAAACTACCCCTTGAGGGGAGATTTACAGCACCTTGTAGCATAGTATATGGTATTTGGCTAGTAAAATGTGATCCTTTAATATTTTTCAGTCTTTATTGAGCACCCACCCATGGGGTTGGAGGAACTTAGGAGGTCCTGTGGCAAAACAAGAATAGAGTCTTTGCATTTAACTTGTTCTCAGACTTGTAGGCACAGACAGGTAAGCTGGGTGTTCTGGTGAGCGCTGCTAGAGGCCACACAGGATGCTTCCAAAGCCTAGAGGAGAGTCTGATTCAGCCTTGAGGAGACAAGGAAGGTTTTGGGGGAAGGTGGCATCTGAATTAATGCATTAATGGTGAATGCACACTGTTATTATAAAGCTCAGGGATGTTACGGCCTCTGATACTTTACACAAATAGAAAGGTTAAGGTAATTTTCCAGCAGGGCGCGGTGGCTCAAGCCTGTAATCCCAGCACTTTGGGAGGCCGAGACGGGCGGATCACGAGGTCAGGAGATCGAGACCATCCTGGCTAACATGGTGAAACCCTGTCTCTACTAAAAAATACAAAAATCTAGCCGGGCGAGGTGGCGGGCGCCTGTAGTCCCAGCTTCTCGGGAGGCTGAGACAGGAGAATGGTGTAAACCTGGGAGGCGGAGCTTGCAGTGAGCTGAGATCTGGTCACTGCACTCCAGCCTGGGCGACTGAGCAAGACTCCATCTCAAAAAAAAAAAAAAAAAGAAAGGTTAAGGTAATTTTCCAAATAAAATAACAAAAATACTATCTAAAAATGATAACTGAATCAACAAAATGCAGGAAATTTGAATATTCAGTCCTGTTTTAAACCTTTCTTTCTTTTAATTATATTTATTTATGTATTTCACTTATTTATTAATTTAATTTAATTATTATTATTATTATTTTTTAGCTGAAGTCTTGCTCTGTCACCTTGCAGTGGCTCAATCTCGGCTCACAGCAATTGCCGCCTCCCAGGTTCACGCCATTCTCCTGCCTCAGCCTCCCAAGTAGCTGGGACTACAGGTGCTCGCCACCACGCCTGGCTAATTTTTTGCATTTTTTTTTTTTTTTTTTGAGACAGAGTTTCGCTCTTTTTGCCCAGGCTGGAGTGCAATGGTGCGATCTCGGCTCACCGCAACCTCCGCCTCCCAGGTTCAAGCGATTCTCCTGCCTCAGCCTCCCGAGTAGCTGGGATTACAGGCATGTGCCACCACCCCGGCTAATTTTGTATTTTTAGTAGAGACGGGGTTTCTCCATGTTGGTCAGGCTGGTCTTGAACTCCGGACCTCAGGTGATCCACCTGTCTCGGCCTCCCAAAGTGCTGGGATTACAAGCGTGAGCCACCGCGCCCGGCAATTTTTTGCATTTTTAGTAGACACGGGGTTTCACCGGGTTAGCCAGGATGGTCTTGATCTCCTGATCTCATGATCCACCCGCCTAGGCCTCCCAAAGTGCTGGGATTACAGGCATGAGCCACCACGCCTGGCCCTATTTGTTTGTTTGTTTGTTTATTTATTTTTAGTAGAGATGGGATTTCACCATGTTAGCCAGGATGGTCTTGATCTGACCTCGTGATCCGCCTGTCTTGGCCTCACTGGGTCACGCTGTGTTGCCTAGGCTACATTAGAACTCCTGGACTCAAGTGATCCTCCTGCCTCAGCCTCCCAAGTAGCTGTGATATAGCTCATACCACCATGTCACCATGCCTGGCTCTCTTTCAATTAACTTTAAAGAAATCTAGTGCTTTTTTTTTTTTTTTTTTTTTGAGACAGTCTCGCTCTGTCACCCAGGCAGGAGTGCAGTGGCATGATCTCGGTTCACTGCAACCTCTGCCTCCTGGGTTCAAATGGTTCTTGTGTCTCAGCCTTCTGATTAGCTGGGATTACAGGTGCTCTCCACCGTACCCAGCTAATTTTTGTATTTTTAGTAGAGACGGTTTCACCACGTTGGCCAGGCTAGTCTCAAACTCCTGACCTCAAGTGATCCGTCTACCTCAGCCTCCCAAAGTGCTGGGATTACAGGCCTGAGCCACTACGCCTGGCTTCCAGTGCTTTTATACGAAGGAATAAATAGAGTGATTATTAAAGTCCTCTGGATCACACACATACAAACACACACATGCACATACATACACACACACAAATACACACACTGTTTAGGTAACATAAATGTGCATGGCTGTCAGTGAATGCTGCTTTTTCCTGAGCTTGTAACCTTCCCTTTACTAACTGTCTCCACATTATGACCACCTGAAAAATGCTACACTGCAGTGGTACATTCTTCAGCCCAACTAGAATTGATCAAAGGAGTTACTGGGTTAATAGCCTTGGACTGAAGCTCTCCAAAGAGTAGAGTTTCTGTGGTGTGCAGGTAGCTTACTGTTACCCTGTAAGCTCAATTTTTATATTTCTTTGCTCTTTCTTCTCAATATTCACACAGTTTTCATAGGACTGATTCAAGTGTGAAGCCAGGATCTCATCTTTTAACAGAGTGGCATTCCACACAGTCCAAGGCATGATCTCTTTGTGTTTGGGTTGCTCCATTTAGCTTCAAAGGCAGCATGATGATTTATGGTCCATGTGTATCAGGGGAAGACTCAGAGGAGGGCTGGAATTGTGATGGCTGGATTAATTCATTTTTTCCAGGTGCACCCTTTCCTCCCCACTCGGTTGTTTTGCAGATATCCCAAGTAATTCCAGATTCGTTTGGAAGGCTTCATTCTCAGTAGCCTGCTGTCTAGGTAGTTCTCGAATTCTAACAGACGCACAGACACAAAAATCTGCTTGGTAGGTGGGGTTTTTACTTTTTAGTGACTTTTATCTTGTGTGCCTGACCTGGTTCAGTGTCTGGAAAAGTACTGGTAGAAAAGAATATTCTCAGTGAGAAGGAGAAGGAACAAGTAAAACAATGTGAACTAAAGGCCTGGTACAGTGGCTCACACCTGTAATCTGAGCACTTCGGGAGGCCAAGGTAGGAGGATGGCTTGAAACCAGGAATTCAAGACCAGCCTGGGCAACAGAGCAAGACCCTGTCTCTACAAAAACAAAACAAAACAAAAAAACAAGCAAAAACCCCCCCCAGAATTAGCAAGGTGTGGTGGCACATGCCTATAGTCCCAGCTACTTGGGAGGCTGAGGTGGGAGGATTGCTTGAGCCCAGGAGGTTGAGGCTGCCATGAGCTATGATCACACCACTGCACTCCAGCATAAAAAGCTTGGTTATTTGTCTTAGTTGAAACTGTCCTTAAAGAATTTATAAATGGTTGCGAACATTTCTGAATATCATAAATGTATGGTTTCTATGGTTCCTGGTTACTTTATCCAGTAAAGTAACATGATAGCTGATTTTATGGGTAGTCACTGGAGTGTAAACCTTTGGAAGTTGGGACTGTTCCATTCATCATCTTCACACTCCCCACTGTGCAAAGCACAGTTTACTCATTTGTTTCATTTTTTTTCCCTTTCAACTATAGTTTTCACATGTAAATGATCAAATTATAAGAGATTAAAGAGAATTTAGGATTTAGCGTATTTTCTTTTTTCTTTTTCTTTTTCTTTTTTAAGACAGAGTCTCGCTCTGCCACCCAGGCTGGAGTACAGTGGCGTGATCTCGGCTCACTGCAACCTCCGCCTCCTGAGTTCACGCCATTCTCCTGCCTCAGCCTCCTGAGTAGCTGGGACTACAGGTGCCCGCCACCGGCGCCTGGCTATTTTTTTTTTTTGTATTTTTAGTAGAGACGGGTTTCATTGTAGTCTCGATCTCCTGACCTCATGATCTGCCTGCCTTGGCCTCCCAAAGTGCTGAGATTACAGGCATGAGCCACCGTGCCCAGCAGGGTATTTTGATTTTCTAGCTCATAAAATAAGGATGGAAGAGCAGTGATCAGTTGTGGTAATTGACTATTATGGCAGAAGGCAAAAAGGCACAGAGAAAAGAGATCGAGGACAAGCCTATTCTGGCTGGCATCCCAAGTCTAGATCCTCCATCTGGGAGCCCATGGCTCAGATAATACTCCAGGTAATCATGAATTGTGGGAGTTAACCCTGTTTAATGCCCCACAAAGGAACAGACCTGTAGGAACACCTCCTCCTGTCTGCAGCTGCCACAGAGGGTAGCAAATCCCATGCTAGTCATGGAGAGGAGACTTGGGCATGTCCCTGGAGGGACACTTTGCTGCAGTCACTTCACTTACAGAGCTGGGGAGGCCCCGAATGGTGTCAGAGTTCCCAGTGCAAAGCAGTAATTATGTTGAAGAATGTGACATCTCAAGATTCAACAAGTTTTTTTTTTTTGCCTTAAACATGAATGCCCATTCATAGAGGGATTATAGGAGCAAAGCTCTCTTAGATATTGAACACCCTCATCAGAAGAAAAAGAGAAGCAAATTCCTGATGTCAGGAAATAGCAGCAAATTTTTGCAGAATGCTTAAGCCTGGCACAGCAATCCTAAGAATGTTGTTCAGTTTCATGGTTTTTCCTCTCATACTGGGCTGAATGTAGCTTGTCCTTCATTTATTTAACAAATATTTGAGTGCTTACTGTGAGCTAAGCACTTTCTCGGAGTTGGGAGTAAAGCAACAAGCAAAGCAAATCCCTAAGCTTTGGGGAGATGGAAAAGAAATATCTGATAAAGTATCTGGTAGTCATAAGAGCAGGGAGGATAGGAGATGGAGTAGGATGGTGGGTGCTGTTGTAGATAATGTGTCAGGGAAGGGCGGGTGTTTAGTAGAGGCTGAAGTGATGGAGAAGACATTCCAGGTGAGGGCACAGGTGTGAATGTAGCCCCTAATGTGGAAGTGTGCTTGGCTGGGTCAAGGAAGTGAGCCCTAAGAGGACCACTGGGCGGAAGTGGAAGAGCTAGGGTAGGGATGTGGGGCTGAGGGTGACCAGGGGCCAGGCCATGCAGGACCTCTTAGGTCCTGAGCTTTCTCAGTGGTCTCCCCTTCATTTGCTTTGCAGCTTGCTTTCCTATGCAGCATTAGTTCTAGTGTGATGAATATTAGTGGGAAAATAGAAAGTTCTATATAAAACTTACTTTTGGAAACTAAAAGATTCTTGCTTAGACCTTAGCTGTTGATGGGTGGTAGATAAAAGGCCCTTTCCTCATTTGTTGAGCTGTGCCCTGAGATGAGCTTTCTATATTCATGTGATAGAGAATTCACTGAAACTTGAATACTTGCCATTATGTGAGGCAGGAGTATATATTCTATGAAAGGGTGCTGACATATTGTCACATACCATGAGCTGCTTAATCTGGGAATATTTGTAAAAGTGTCATCTGGTGTGAAGGCTGATATTTAACTATCTTTAAAAAATACTGGAAAAGACAATTTGCTTACAGATTTTAGGGTTTTGCTGTGAGTCTGTTTTCGTGGAAATGATTTGTGTTCAGTAGCATTTTTTTCCTCCATAGCTCTCATATGGTATTGTTTTGACTTGTTTGGAACATAATTTGCTTGGCTTAAAGGGAATTATTCAAAGAATCTTAGAAGTTTAAAAAATCATGTTAGCTAGAATTTAGAAGTTTTTGCCTTTACTGAAAGGTTCATTATTTATTCATTAATTTATCCATTTATACAACCAAAAGTGATTCAGCATGTAGTGTGTAGCAGACAGTGTGCTGAGGATACAGCGAATATAACAGATATGGCTTGATTAGTCTTGCTAGGCAGCAAGAGACAAACATATGCATACACATCCATACTAATTATGGTAAGGACTAAAACTTACTGAAAAGAGTGTAGTGATAGGGAATTTGGAGTGGGGTGGGGAGCTGTGTAGGATAGTCAGATGATACTATTTTTTTTTTTTTTTTTTTGAGATGGATTCTCGCTTTGTTGCCAGGCTGGAGTGCAGTGGCATGATCTTGGCTCACTGCAATCCCCGCCTCCCGGGTTCAAGCAATTCCCCTGCTTTGGCTTCCTGAGCAGTTGGGACTACAGGTGCGCAGCAGCATGCCTGGCTAATTTTTTGTATTTTAGTAGAGATGGAGTTTCACTGTGTTGGCCAGGATGGTGTCGATTTCCTGACCTCATGATCCGCCCATCTCGGCCTCCCAAAGTGCTGGGATTACAGGCGTGAGCCACTATGCCCGGCCTAGATGAGACATTTTTGAGAAAATAACATTTAAGATGAGGCCTGAAGGAAAAGAGTGCCAGCCATTTGAAAAGTGTGGGAAAGGGGTTTCCAGGCAGATTCAATGGATTGTGCAAAGGCCCTGAGGAAGTGTGTGGTTTTAGTGAAGATCTAAAGAACAGTGAGGCAAGAGCATCAGGGGATATCCAAGAAGTCACGCTGGATTACATATACTGGTCAGTAAGGAGTTCGGCTTTGATTTTAATGGGGAAATAACGTCATCTGGTATGTTTAAAATGATTACTGAGGCTTCTAAGTAGAGAATTACACTGTTAACAGTAGTGGGGGTGAGAGGTCAGGCTTGGTCTAGGGCAGTGCTTCTCAATGTGTGGTCTCAGGATCAGCCCTATCAGAATGACCTGGAAACCTGTGAGAAATGCAAACTTCAAGTCTTATTATGGACTTGCTGATTCAGAAACTGGAGGTGGGACTCAGCAATCTGCTTCAACAAGTCCTTTGGATGATCTGATAAACAGAAAAGTTTGAGAACCACTGGTCTAGGGATTGCTGGAGGAGATGGTAAGCAGTAGATGGATTCTGGATATGTTTTGAAGGTTGGAATGATAGGACTTGTATATGGGAGCTGAGGGAAAAGGAGAAATCAGTGATTAGTTTGAGCACCTGGGTAGATAAGGAACTTATTATTATTATTATTATTATTTTTTTTTTTTTGTGAGACGGAGTCTCGCTCTGTCGCCCAGGCTGGAGTGCAGTGGCCGGATCTCAGCTCACTGCAAGCTCCGCCTCCCGGGTTCCCGCCATTCTCCTGCCTCAGCCTCCCGAGTAGCTGGGACTACAGGCGCCCGCCACCTCGCCCGGCTAATTTTTTTGTATTTTTAGTAGAGACGAGGTTTCACCGTGGTCTCGATCTCCTGACCTTGTGATCCGCCCGCCTCGGCCTCCCAAAGTGCTGGGATTACAGGCGTGAGCCACCGCGCCCGGCCGGAACTTATTATTATTATGATTATTATTATTAATTTTTTGAGACGGAGTCCCACTCTGTCACCCAGACTGGAGTGCAGTGGCACGATCTTGGCTCACTGCAACCTGATAAAGACCTTGTTTATTGTGATGAGGGAGACTGGGGTGGGGGCAGGGGTAGCAAAAGGACATAACTTTTGAACGCATTGCGTTTGGAGTGTTCATGAAATTTCCAAGTGAAGATGTTGGCCTGTTGATGGCAAAATGAGCATACAGCCCAGAGGGAAGATGTAGTTTCAAATACAGCTCAGAGGAAAGATATAGTTTCCAGAAAGGAATTCGGGACTTGCCAGTGTACAGGGAGTATTTAAAGCATTTGAAATAGGTGTGATATCACCAAAGGAGAGAGATAGCGAGGAGAGAGAGTGCAAGAGCGGGCAAAGGACCAAGCTGGAAGGAACTCTTGACATTCACAGGAGCAAGAGCCAGCAAAAGAACAGAAAGAACGGCCAGGGAGAGAAGAGAAGAAAATCAGGAAAATGTGGTTTCGTGGGGAAATACTTCAGGAACAGAGTGATCAACTGTGCTTAATTCATATGATGAAGCGCAGGTTTGCAGCATAGAGATCACTAGGCATTCTATTTGGAATGTCAGTGAAATTGAAATAAAACGTCAAGAATCAACTTGATTTACATCACAGGTTTTAGATTAGAAGAAACCAGAGAAACACAGCCCCAATTTTCTATTTACTAGTTTTCCAAACAGCGAGTCTTCATTGATTTCACTGGCTCCCCTCTGGCTACTACTTGCTGTGCACAAACAAACTCTGAATGAGCATTCTGTAGTCCTGAAAAGGAGCAGCATATGGGCTTCAACAGCCGGTCATGTTTTCTCTTATTACTATATTTAAAGCAACATTCAAGATTAAAAAAAAATTCCTGGCAACTAGCATAACAATCTGCAATAAAATCATTCCTGGCTATTGATATGGGCTACTTTGTGCCTCATGTCATGTTATTGAATCCAGCTTCTTGGAATTGACTGTCTTTTAATCTGTCACTTAGCAAATTTATATTGGTGAGGAAGAACAAAAAGAGATTTATCGCTTGCATATCTGTTCAAGCTTCTGTTAATATGGTCAACATTTTAGAATGTTCTACTTTTAACGTTTTGGGTCATAAGCTATAGAACATTGGGACTTGGTGGTAGGATACGGGTATAGAGAGAGGAATGAATATTTGGCATTATTTAAAGACCCCATTGAGCTGGGGTCTTTAGGTTTATTATTTCATTTAATTCCCACTCTGACATAGGTGGTATTTTCCTCATTAGTAGATAAGGAAATGAACTAGTAAAGAAAACTGTTTAAATCCAGATCTAAAATGGATTTTTATTCTGTGCCAAGCTCTTGAGAGAAGATTATGTGTGGAGGAGGAGTTGTGGGGGCTCACAGAGCAGTGGCAAGACAAGCCAGAGATACAGCAAAGGGATATCAAGGACTAATGAGGTACTTCAAAAGAGACTGAATCATGGCAAGGTATTTAAATTTAGTTTTGTTAGCAAGTACTGCATGGAACAAAAAGAGTCTGTACATGCTTAACGTAGGGCTTGGTCCTTCAAGACTGGGTAGGAGTTTTCTAGATAGTGCCTTGAATCTTGCATTAAAGTCACTACAGCCCATGAGCTCTGTGGACGTTTCATTAAAAGCTTCCTTTCTACTTGGATATAGTTTTTTACTTCTTGTGTGCATGCTTGATTTATTTACTGTTCCTTATAGAGCTGCACGGCCTTGTTTCTTTTCTATAGAAGTTATCTTTCTCTGGTTCAGATGTTACATCTTCGTTACCTTCTCAAGTTTCGCTATACAAACTTGGGAACGTCATCTCTTTCTCTTCCAGAGTTATCTTCCATCATGTAGGCTTTGGGGCCACTTTCCTAAGAGCCTCCATTTGCCTCACCTCTTCTTGCCTGGGACCTTGTAAAAACAGTGATTGTGGTAATTAAATTGAGATATGAGGAATATATATAACTATTATGTACTCATAATAATTAAAAATTAAAGAAATGAGAGGGGAAAAATCTCCTGGATTGATGAGCTAGACAAAACTTCATGTTAGTTAACATGGATGCTTTAATCCAGCTGTTCCTGGGTCCGGGACATCAAATCTTGGGTTCTACAATGGGTGCCAGTCTTAGGAGGGTCATATGTATTTCTAGTCACAAAAGATCTTTCTGTCATGTTGGAGAAGACAAAAGTTTATAAGAATCAGTGGGCCATTTAAAATGATAATGAGCAACTTAGGCCTAAAGCCAGATGTCACAAGCTGGTGGCTTGCAGCCTGCTATACTGTGCTTTAAATATACAGTATTTAAAAAATTGATGTTGGTTCCCAATATTTATAAATTGGGAGATATCAGCCATAAATCTAGATCCTCCCCCTCTTTAAAAAAAAAAAAAAAAAAAGACCTGGGAACACTAGGTCTATGTTTGTGCTTAGCAGGAATCGAAAGAGCTGGGTTGTGACCAGGCTCTTTCTTTTAGCAGTGGCAAGCTCTTTTCAGTTTTCTGCTACCCCAAAAGCACCCTAGTGTTTCTCATTGGCCGTGATGCCCATGTTGACTGTAATTTGTCATTGTTCTGAAGGCTGTCGTTTTTTCCACAGAGCCGGCTTTGCTCTTTGACAAAGCTACTTTGGCCTCCTTATACATTTGAGTTCATTGATCCTTAGCCTAAATGATCAGGACACGGCACATTCAGAAGTTTGTATTATCTTGTAAAATCACATGAGCAAAGTCTGTCTAGTAAGTGACATTGCTGGTATTCAGACCAAGATATGGCTGAGAGGAAGCACATACTTAAATTGAATGCATCAGGGATCTTTTGGAGAAGTCAAACAAGAATTCTCATTACCTCTTCAGTCATACCTAAATGCGGATTTCTTCTTGCTTCAGACAGAATTTTTCAAAGATACTCAAAGTATCTCAGCTCTTGTTGTATGTATGTTTTGAAAGATAGGGTTGAAGAAAACAGTGAAATGGTAACAGGGATATCTGTCCCCCAGAGTTGTTCAGGGGATTCAGCATGTGAGAAGATATTTGCAAAGTTTCAGTTCCCAGTCTGGGCGTCAGCTCATTATCCTTAGTCTCTGATATGAGTTGTTTAATGATAAACTTGTGCAAAGCACGTGATCCTATTCAGCATCAGGGATTCATTGTTAAAAGAACACATTGAGGACATTGTTGCAGGTCAGGAAATTGAAGGTAGGGAGTTGAGGGCAAGTCGAAGAGAGTTTCATTCTGGAGTTAGTTCAGTAAACATCAAATGCTCCTGATGTGTCAGACTTTAGGCTGCTACTAGAGGCAGGAAGACAAGACAAAGAGAACATGCAGACTCGAACAGTACGGTGTGGTAAGAGGTGTGCCCATGGTACTGTGCGATTATAGACTGGTGTTGGCCCAATGCAGGGCTAGAGGGATGCTCCATGGTGATGACTGCGTTGAGCCTTAAGGCCCGAATGAGCTGGCCAGGCAGTGATGACAAGAGGGAGAGGGATTTAAAGTATGAAGTTCAGTTTAAGGAACAGAGATGATGCAGGAAGGGCTAACATATGGAAGGCTTTGATGAAGATTTTGGGGAGCCAGGGAAGAAGAGGAGAGATGATCAGATTTCCATTTTGATTGCAATTTGGTAACTGGATTACAGTGTGGCAGAACTGGAGGCTGGAGACCAGGAAGGTTTCAACCAAGTTAGAAAATCCTTTTTGGTTATAGAAGGCAGTGAGGGGCTGGGTATTGTGGCTCATGCCTGTAATCCTAGCACTTTAGGAGGCTGAGGCAGGAGGATCTCTTGAGCTCAGGAGTTCAAGACCAGCCTGGGCAACATAGTAAGACCCCCTGTCTCTATTTAAAAAAAAAAAAAAAAAAGGATGGGATCTGGAGTGGCACAAGCCATGATTTACCCCCTCATTAGGTGAGACACTTTTTGGAAGTACTGACGTTTTGCCATTTTGAAGAACCAGCTTTTAGATGCTCCATTATGGACTTAGATTGAGGAAGGTTGATCAATTTTATTATTTTGCTGCTTACATTTATATTTCAAGAGGTTTTTTTTTTTTTTGAGGAGGAAGGAGGAGAAGGGAACTTATTGTAACATAATTTTGCTACAAGTTTCCCAGAAGTGAATCATGTTTATCAAGATAAATTGTAGAAAGAACAAGTTTGTTTGCTTGTAATATTGTTTCTATAGGAAATCATTCTTCAACAACAAGCAGCAAACTTCCTGGGAGGAGGCACTCAGTATATTCTTCTGCCCCTGAGGAAGTTGAGGATTGAAGTATCTCCCTTGCTTGTACCCTGGGACTAGTTGATTCTAAGCCTCCTTCCAGCCTCCTGCTGTCAAAACAACTTTTCTTCTGTTTATTTTCATATAGGAGCTGCACGACTCAAATGTTCTGTGTTATGCCAGGACCTCGGTAGCAGGTCGGGGGGAAAAGCCCTGCACAGTATTTACTGGGAAAGGATTGCACGTTCCTGAGGCACTGCCTCTGTGGTAGACGCTCCACTGATGCTGCAGCCCATGATAGGCTAAAGAGATTTTGTGGGTACTAAGTTCTATTAAAATTTAGTTCAGGCCGTCATCGTTGTTCTCCAGGAATCCTCATTTCCCTTTTAATTAGCCTCACCCTGATCCATTGTCTATACAGCTGCCAGAGTGATTTTCTGAACTGCACATCCAAGTGTATCATTCTCCTACTTAAAATCCTTCAGCAGTTCCCCGGAGCTAATCCCTGGGAGTGGGAAGGCAAGAATGTGAGTCTCCCTGGTCCTGCAGCCTGTGTCTTTCTACTCTGCCTCACCACTTCCTACAGGACCCGTGAGGCATCCATGCCCCAAGGAAGTCAAAGTTCAGCCCTTACTATTAGGTCTCTAGAAAGCTACGCAGCTGGACCTCATTATTCTACAATCCCTGAAGCCCACTTACTTTAATTTTTGATGCTTGCCTTTGGCTTTTACAAAGTTGATATGAGAAGCCAACTGTGAAGTACAGGTCCATGTTGTTTGTTAAAGGAATCATATGTCTGTTTTGCAATTCAGTGCTTTCTTTAAGGACCTATGAGTAATTGTTAAATGAATAGTTCATATTCTAAATTGCTTTTAGCATTTAGTGCCAGGAAAAAAGAACTTTTCTCATTTAAAAATCTTGTATGCTTCCTTTAAAAAAATCAATTAAAATAATAGGGTATTTGCTTTTTTAAAAAAAGAATTTTTTTTTTTTTTTTAAGAGATGGGGGGTGGTCTCACTATGTTGCCCAGGCTGGCCTTGAACTCCTGGACTCCAAGTGATCCTCTCGCCTCAGCTTCCCGAATCACTGGGACTATTGTGTATTTGCTTTTTTACTTTTGTTGCCAGGAGCCTCAAATCTAAAGATTTGTCATAATAGTCATAAAAGTAGTGATCAACTGGAAATCTGCTGTTTTTGTCTTTCCAGCCTAGGAGCCTTTTCCCCATTTACTCATTTGTTTACAAATATTTTTTGAGGGGTTGTCAGGTGCCGGGCACTGAGAATGGTGTAGTGAATACGATGGGTAGGCAAAAATGGAAGTGGTTGGATTGTGCTCATCCAGGTATGAGATAATAGTGGCTTGGATGAGTGTTTGCAGTGAAGGTGTAGAGGAGTGGGTGGGTTCCAAATATGTTTTTAAGGTAGATGCAAGTGAATTTGCTGATGATCAAAAGTGGGGAGTGAGGGAAAAACAGGAACCCAGGACGATTCCTAGGTTTTGATTCGGTATGTAATACTGACTTTTGCTGAAACTGAGGGAGGAAAAAGTTGAGGAAGAAGGGATGGAGAGCTGAAAACGTTTGGGAAATGTTAATTTGTAATACTTGTTACATATCCAAATGGAGATGTCATTTAGGTTTTCCAGAGCTCAGGGTAGAGATTCTGTCTCCATTCCATAGCACCACCCACCATGGACACATGCATACACACACGCACACACACACACACGCATAAAAGTTAGGGAACTTCTCATGTCCGCGGCAACCATGTGATTCTACTATGGTTTCAGCTTCTTCAGCCACAGAAGACCTAATACTTATGTGCCTGCTGGCCTTTGTGCTGTAGTCTCCTGGCCACAGTGATTAGTCTAGGGGGTGGACATATGACCTAAGAGTCCTTCATTGGGGTCTAGGGAAATACTGCCTTGAAGAGAGAGGCCCTCTCTGTCTGCTGGAGATACTAAATGGTTTACACTCAGATGGCTGTGCTATGATTCCTGCTACGTGGAGGAAGCCCATCTGAATAGTACACAGACTGATGACCTTGCCCAGAAAAGCAGAGATTCTCCAGAAATGTGGAAAGGCCTCTCCCTGCCGTTTGCTACACTGGATCCCTTGGAATGCCAGCTTTAAAGGTGTTAAGTGAATAAAACTTCTTTGGTTAAATAAATTTAAAGAAAGAAATTTCTTGACAGCAAAACTTTTCAGATGAGCCTTTGTAATGAATATGCGGCTGGGCATGGTGGCTCATGCCTGTAATCCCTTCTTCCTCAACTTTGGGAGGCTGAGGTGGGTGGATTGCTTGACTCCAGGAGTTCGAGACCAGCCTGGGCAACATCACAAGACCCTATCTCTGCAAAAAAAAATCAAAAAATACAAAAAAAATCAGTGATGGGTGCACCTGTAGTCCCAGCTACTTGGGAGGCTGAGGCAGGGGCATCGCTTGAGCCTGGAAGGTCAAGGCTGCTGTGAGCCAAGATTGTGCCACTGCACTCCAGCCTGAGTGACAGAGCAAGACACTGTGTAAAAAATAAATAAAAATATGTTTTGTGCTTCTTTAAGAGGAGGATTAGTAAACAGTGTTCCCCAAATCTATTTGACAGTGGAGGTTTTTTTTTTGGTTTTAAATGAGACATCTATAAATACCTCTCACTCGGAACCCAGCTTGAAATATTGCTTGAAATGCTACAACACGTTGTCATGTTTTTGGTAGTCATAGTGGGGATGGGTGAGTTGTTCTTTATTTCTGGGAAAACTGGAAGGCTCCATATAACTATCATTACTTCCTGATCATTTATAGCTTGTTAAGGAGACAGAAGCCTTTTTTCTTCTCCTAGTGTTTTAACATGTTAGTACCAGACATTATCTATGCTTAGGTATGAATTTTGGCTCAGAGATTTTCTCAGCAAAACACCAATGGTAAGTTTCAGAAGTGATCCTAGAATGTACTCTCCCTGTATTCTTTCTCCTCTGCTGGTGTTTTGTGAGTGCACGTGTATGTGTGTGCAGGACAACACTTAAAGTGGTTATTCTTTCTTCAAAGACTCAGCTGAACCCTGGTGGCTCAGGGTTGAGTAGTGATCCTGGTATTAAAGATGAAAAATTAGTTAGACAATTTTGCAGCTCATAGCGGCTACCTGAGGCAGAGGTATCTGGAACAGAGTCAAAGAGGCCACAGGGCCAGAGGCCTTCCTGATTCTGGACACACAGAATACCTTGGTTTCCCCACCCTCATAACATTCACTTAGGCCATCAATTACTTAGAGAGAGTGAATGTATTATATTTATGTGAACTTGTACTCCCTGGCTGTCTCTCTTCTCATGCCTTGGTGATTTGTATTGAGGATAAATTGCTTTTTGGCTTTTATAAATTCTGTTTTCTTCTACCTAACCATTAACATCTCAATGAAATGGGGAATTTGCAGTTATCAGCTTAAATAATCTCCATACCAACACTACTTGCTTCTCTCCCTGTTACTGACCCAGATCCTTGATGATAACTCATTGTAGATTTTGTTATCATTTAAAACCTTTTAAACTAGGTACTTGATCTAATAGTTCTTGTTAATAATTTTTTAAATTAAATAATTTATATTATTTAGTCATTTGCTGAGTTGGTAGACATTTATCTTGTCATTTCTTTTGAAAAAGTCTTAGTTCTGAGATGAACCTTTAACAGCCCCCTTCTGTGGCAGTCTACTAAGCACAGTGTTAACCTGAGGTCTTTGGAAAGGCCAGCTTCTCACAGATCTAAGGGATGCAATTTGCTGGCAAGTCTTTAGATTGCCGGTCTTGACTACATCTGATCAAAGTTGGGAAGTGAGCTGTTGGAGATGGTGACATTTTCTGAAGCATGAACAGTAACAATCTGAAACCATAGGACCTTCACACCTCTTCTGTCATTTCATCTTTGCTACAGTCCTTGGAAATAGCCTGTCTTTACAAAGGTTTCTATATAGGTTAAGATACTTGCCTGAGGTCATGCAAATAAGAGCTGATCTAGAGGAAAAACTCAGTTTCCTGTCTCTTATGTTCATTTCACTGTCCTGCATGGGGTTATGCTTTTTTCTTTCAATGAAGCATAGGAAGTCTCCCTGGGAATCATATGCGCTGATCTCTGTGTGTGTGTTTTAAATTGCAATTTGTGTTGCAACTTGTAATTCCAGTTCTTGTATATTACGAAGGCTTTCTCTATAGATGGGTAGTTAATCCATGAAAATCCCGAAAAGCACGCAGCTCTGTTGAGTTAATTTTGTTATAAGATAGGGAATGCATAATCACTCTGGGTTCCTGGCTTTAAATTATAAGGACGTGTTAAATTATGAAAATGAAATGAGGTTTCTAAAAATTCTATATTCTGGAAAATGCTATTAAGCAATTTCGATTTTGAGGCAATGTGTATTTAAAAAGATATGTTTTCTGAGTATAGTTGTACTGTTATTTCTATTCGCCTTGTGATTTTCCTGAAGCTGTGCTTAAATGTGAACAATTGTTTAAAATAAACCAATAAAGGAGAGAAATAGGATGAGATATTTTACATGTTTTACTAATTCTGACGTGTCCCCAAGTGAGAAATGGTATTCAGAGGCTGTCTGTACGAGAAGCGTTCTTACAGTCCATTTCTAGACTGATTTCAGAGAACGCAGCACCTGAGTGGCCAGGTGAGCTGTGCTCACTGTGGGGTGGCAGGGTGGGTGCTAAAGCCTTCAGTCCATGCTCAGTGTGCTTTCCCCTGCCCCGTGCTGGCATCCAGATTTTTGTTTATTGTCTCTAGTTTCTACATCCTTTGTAGGCAATGAAACTCACTTTATATGGAATTGTACACGTCTTTTATAGGAAGAGTATGTGTGTCTAAGTTAATCACTCCTGGTGGGATCTCTATCTGCTCTATTACTGTGCTGGCCATTGTTACAGCGCTGTTACTGTGCTGGCCCAGTGAAATAGTCTCTCGGCCATTCGACTACTTCAGTTTAGGTCCTAGATTGTTCGCAACTTGCTTCCTAGTTTATCCCCCTTCCACCCATCTTCCATATTCCCAGGAGAAAAAAATAAAAATAAACTTTTAATGTCTCCCCCAACCCCCAGATTTTAGATATTGTTTTCTGCCCCCTGCCCCACTTTCTAGCTGTTTCTCCTGACCTGTTTGCACGCGCCCTTCTCATCTGGCTTTAGGAACCACTTGCTGTCTTGACAGTGACAGGTTTCATCCCTCCATGCTTGTAGGTTGTTGCACCATCCTATGACCAGAATACCTTCCTCTCCCCATTTCAGCCATTAGGACTCAGCTTCTGTATGTACTTCCCTAGGAAGTCCTTCCAGTGACAGACTACTCTACTCACCTCCCCCGTGAGCAGCCTAGGCAGTATGGTATCGAAGAGTGTGGGCTGTGGTCTCAGATTGCCTGGGTTTGAACCCAGCTCCCAGCTGCGTGACGTTGGACAAGTCATTTAACTTCTTTGGGCTTCAGCTCTCATCTCTAATTAATAGTATTTAAGGTTGTTTTAGGATTAAATGAGTTAATGGATGTAAATCATTCATGAAAGTGCACATACAAACATCCTGTTGCTCACAATCTACTATTACTAGCTTCTAAGCCTGGAAAACCAGTCTGATTCCATTTTTGTACCCTCAGGCCCCTTTTATAGTACATAGGACATGGTAGGCACTCAATAAATGTGACTTACATGAAAAAGTGAAACAAAAAGTCAGTAAACACAGAACACTTATTTTAGTGTTTGTTAAATTATGCCCTGCTTTGTTCCAGAAAATGATTTATTTCAATTAGGTTTTTAGATGTACCCCTTAAGGAGCAATGTATATATCTGTAAACTTTAAAATCTATATTTTCCTCAGATTCAGAAGCTGTTTGGAATTTCATTTTGAAATTCTCTATCCACTAACATTTGTAGTTTTGGCACAGTTGCCCTTTAAAAGACAGCGTATCGATTGAACATGAATATATTGTGTTTAAACTGTATGCCTGCTTGAATAAGTGTAGTACTTATTTGTCAGGACAGATGTTATGTTGGAGTATGATATCATGAGGCTTGAGGAAACTAATGCTTATCATTTGTTTGTGCTTAAAACAAAGTAGAGACAGCCAAATGCATTTCTCTACTTCCTTATTGCCATACAGCTCTCCTTCTAAGTTAATAAGTATCTTATTGCACATCAGCCCTGTATCTGTTTAAAATTCACATATTGTTGGTTGAGCTTCCAGTATTTTCTCCTATGTATATATATTTGCACTCAGTATCATTTCCTGAAGATTGCATAAGACCCATTTAACATTTGTGAACTATGAGACTTCCTTGTACATTTCTGTTTCTTTAGTTGTATTATGGTAATCGGGCACATGTCTTCTGAGCTCGGTGATCTCACCTCTATATAACATAAGGATGTTGGAAGACACATGAAATCTAGACCAACTCTAAGAAATTGAATGTCAAGTTAATTGTCTTATCACACAATGGTGTAACCAGTCAGCATCCTCTAAAAGGTCCGTGTCCGTAATGGCATCATTGACATCTGCACTGTATGGTGGTGTTCCCTGAAAGGTGCTATAGAGAAAACACAAGTGTGAAGGGCGATTGTGATGGTTGCGGGTCTGAGGCTCCTCAAGTGGAGTGAATGAGGCCAGCCAGGAATGAAGACAATGCAGTGAATGATTCTTTTGTTGCATAGTGAAATGAAGTACTAGACAATGTTCTCTTAACAAAGAATCGTGTGTGGTCAGAATGGACGTGATATATAGTGAAGAGTTTTTTGCAAACTCTTCATTTAGCGACTAATATTTTGGCTCAGTTAAAAATATGAAAAACATTTTTTAACAAAAAGGTGTTAGTGGCTGGGCATGGTGGCTCACTCCTGTAATCTGGCTTTAGGAACTAACTAGCTGGTTCTGACTAGCATATGAGGGTGGGGTTAGGTTTTCCCTATCTTCCCTCTTCTTCCATGGCACTTTGGGAGGCTGAGGCGGGCAGACCACCTGTGGTCAGGGGTTCAAGATCAGCCTGGCCAACGTGGTGAAACCCCGTCTCTACTGAAAATATAAAAATTAGCCAGGCGTGGTGGCACATGCCTATAATCCCAGCTACTTGGGAGGCTGAGTCAGAAGAATCGCTTGAACCCAGGAGGCAGAGGTTGCAGTGAACCGAGATTGCACCACTACACTCCAGACTGGGCAACAGAGCAAGACTCTGTCTCAAAAAATAAAATAAAGGTGTTAGCATAAAAAAGGGGTACTATATTTTATAGTTACAAATACTCAGTCATTAATGTGACTGGAGTACAATGCTCCATTTGCTATGACAGTGAGCTGCTAAGCTCTGTCTCCAGAACTTTTGTCCCTTGGTAGACTCTGTCTTGCACAGGTTTCTTGTCCGATCGTAGTCCTCATTTTCTGTGTATAAGATGGAAATAGCATGCAGATTATACCACAGATTGTCCTAGTAGCTCTTTTATATGTTTTACTGAAAAAAGCTGGTCCTACTTTTTTTTAATTTCTTGACTAGTTTTGTTAGGAGAATTTACACTTTTGGCAGTAGTTTTGCCATTATGTCATTACTTATGAACAAATGTAAATTATTGCACTTACTTTATAGAGCCAGCTCAGAAAATTTCATTTCAATGAAATTCTTTGTGTTGAGCACTTTTCCAATGAGTGGGCCATTGATTCGGTTATAACAAACTATTTTGATGAATGAGTTGTTCTGTTTATGGAAGGATTTTACACTTAAATATTGCTTCTTGGGTTGTGCTATTTTTTTGTACTTTGAAAGTTACATAAAATGAAAAGAACCAGCACATAAGTTTTATATGTTGAAAGTTGAAGGGTGATCCCATTGTTTCTGAATTTGAGTCTCTGCTAGCATTAATCCTCCCATAGAGGGCCCCTAAAGGCTATATTATAGTTTTGATGAAATTTATACATTCTATGAATGAAAAAAATGTAGAATTTCCTTTTCACGATTTTTTTCTTAGTTTGTTCCCATTTTTGTCCCCATCAATATAAAATAAAATGACTGCAGCAAACTCAAGGAGGTGAAAATCAAGAAATTGTTACTTGTGTTATGGACAGGTGAGTAGCGTCACCTCTCTTGTGCACACCCACTATCTCCAATAAGCCTAGCCTGGGAAGGAAAATATTTTCCTGTCCTAAGCTATTTGAGTCCTCTTGCGAAGTCATTTGAATATGTGAGTTCTGGACATTGCAGATAACTAGCTGGTTCCGACTAGCGTATGAGAGTGGGGTTAGGTTTTCCCTATTTTCTCTCTTCTTCCATAGTGAGATTTGTGGAAGGTCAATTAGAGTCTTCCTTGACACAACGTTATTCCCTTAATGTAGACCGGGGAAGGACGTCTTTTTCCTCTTTATGAATTCTGCCTGATCCTTTTCTAGGCTGACTTTGATTCCTATCATGGAGTCTGTCCAGTTTTCAGTATTCTTGCTTGTTTGGTGGGTATTCAGATAGTAGATATCTCAGATATTCTTCCTTGAGTAGCAAAGTATCTCCAGCAGTGTGGGCTTAGGCAGATTTGTGGTCTTTTTGGCTGTGCTGTCCAGTACTGGCAAGGACACCACATAGAAGCTTCAGTTCTCAGCAGGGTCAGGTTGCCTCTGGCTGGGCAGTGGGTGTCCAGATGCAGGGAAGCTGGTGTAGATGCAGGGCAGTGATTAAAGGCTTTGGAGTTTGAATCTCAGCCCTGCTCAGTGTGACCTTGGGCAAGTTACCTGTGTTAAGCCTCAATAACCTGTGCCATTGGGGCCTTGATAAAGATTAATGAGGTGTAATATAAACACTTCACATAGTCATTTTCTGGCACGTACTCAGTATGTGGTGGAGATTATGGTGATTTTATTAAAATAGAATTCGCTGTAGATGCCCCTCCCCACTTTCCAAGATCCCAACATCATGTCCAGTCTGCCTGCTTTCTTGTGGAGCATAAAGAAATCATCGATTTCGTAATTTCTTCGGCTCCTTATTACTTTTCCATTCTTGCAAACCCATTGCCCATATCCTTAAGATATTTTCTTTAGCCTTACCCTAGTCAGAGACTATTTTCTAAATAGAACTAAAAGAGAAATTTGATTGAGCGTCTGAATCTGACCTTCTCCCCAATTAACCCAGTTGGGCAGACCTTCATTTAGAGTGTCATTTATTTTTCAAGCCACATGGTGAAGCAGAGGGTTCTGCTTATTTCTAAAGTCAATTTCCATTAAAACCTTCAGTGTTTCAGTGTGTGGCTTAATGTCTTCTAAAATGATTGCTATTTTTGAACCAGTGTTTTTGTCACAACGTTTTGAGTATAGAATATTCCTTATTAGACAACCCTCAGCTTGTAGGAGTTTATAAATGGCTAAGAACAATCTGATTAGAATGTATTGCTTTTGGTTGGAGGCCAAGAATATTGGATCATTGGTTTAGGGCACAACACTTAAAGAGACCAAAGAGCAGACTACGTAATGCCCAGATAGGCCAATTCATGTAACTTTGTTCCGTAACAGTAAGATTGAACCCAAAACCCTGGCCACCTATCTTTGAGATGTATGCTGTTGGCCACAGGAGCATTAATTACTCTGGGCAGATCAGCAGACCATGAACTACATGCTACGAGGAGAAATCCAAATGCCTCAGTGTGCAGGATGGTGGGTCAGTAGAAGAAACCTCACAAAGGAATGCTGGAGAAGGCTGTCAATGAAGATTTTTTTTTTTTTTTTTTTAAAGTTGTATAAGAATTGCTAGGTGACAGATCAGAGTCCAGAAGTCAGGAGAGGAGTTAGGAAATTCTCAGATATTTAAATTCTGACCATGTAATAAATGATTCCCTTGTGGAAGATAAGGGGTAAGTACCAAAAGGAAGGAGTGTCACAATGTGGCAGTTTTCTAATGAACTTAGGTCTTAAAGGAAGCACACGCAAGATAGAAGGCTCACAATCAGGAGGGACTGGCAGTGATCTTAGCTCATGTTAACACACTGTGTGTCAGGCAGTGTTCTAAGCACTCGTGTCCTTGTTTGATCTCATGATAACTTTATGAAGTAGGTGGTATTATTATTGCCCTTTTACAGAGGAGTAAACAGGAGGCTCTGGGCTTTTAGGTATTTGCTGTCATTAACACAGCTAGTTAAGTAACTGCGCTGGGATTTAAGTTGAGGTAGTCAGATTCCAGAGACATCTCAGACTTGCAGAAGGTGCCAGGGACAATAAAAAAAGTTGTTGAAAGAAGTGTTCAGAGTCATAAGGAAAGAATATATTTGCATCTTAGTGGAACTGATGGTGGCTGTGGGTAGTTATAGAGCATCGCCTTTTAACTCCTGTTGTCTGTCTATCTTTTATACATAGAAAACTCAGAATGTCGGCCAGGCGTGGTGGCTCACACCTGTAATCCCAGCACTTTGGGAGACTGAGGCAGGTGGATCACCTGAGGTCAGGAGTTCAAGACCAGCCTGGCTGACATGGTGAAACCCAGTCTCTACTAAAAATACAAAAATTAGCGTGGTTGCACATGCCTGTAGTCCCAGCTACTCGGGAGGCTGAGGCAGGAGAATCACTTGAACCAGGGAGGCAGAGGTTGCAGTGAGCCGAGATCGCGCCACTGCTCCAGCCTGGTCAACAGAGCGAGACTCTGTCTCAAAACAACAACAACAACAACAACAACAACAACAAACTCAGAATGTCAAAAATATGTTGGAGAAGTAATAGGACAGACGTAGTTTTTCTAAATGAATTTAAGCCTCTTAGCCTGACAGAGTTTCTCCACAGGGTTCTGAGAACATTGTGGATCCAGATTGTTCAACCAAGTGCATGATGATCTGTGAGGAAGCACAGAGAGCAGAAATAACACTGGAAAGGCGGAGGAGTGGGCACATCTGTACTTGGGTGCGGGAAAGGTTGGGAAGCATTGTTTGAAAGAAGTTGATATCTTTAAATATTTAGGGCTAGTTGCTAGCAACTTACCGTGGCTAGTTGTTGAAAGCTGCAGTGAGTCTGTTCATTAGCTAGTGGGCAGCCCACATTTAGTTAGGCCTGAAATCCTTCTTTATTTTATGTACTTATTATAGTAAGTTTTCTAGCACCTCCCAACTGATGACCAAAAAGTTTCATTTTCACCTTGTTTTTCTCTTTGGATGATTTTTATAAGGGTATTTCTTATAGTTTCTCTATATTTAAATAGTTTCTACTATCTAGAGTATTTAGGCAAAGGATTCAACCATAGGGCTTTTAGAAATCCTTTCCAGCTCTAAAATTATAGGATTTAATTGTTTTTGAAAAAGATGCCTTCTACCTTCCTCCTCCTCCAGCTGCACATGTAGTTTACTGGTTACTGTGGTAACCACACTCTAATAATCCTGTCAGGAAATCTGATGCAACTATTTGTCTGATCTTATTTTCCAGACACAAAACAAGCACACAGCTTCCTTCTAAGAATCCTTCTAAAGCGCTCCAGGCTAAGCACCGTTTCTTCTTGTTCTGGTGTTTTTTAAGATTGCACTTAAAGAATGCACCTCATTGGGTGTTTCCTCAATGTGGCATGTTTTATAGTATCCAGTGACTAGTGCATCACTCTAAAGCGGTGTGTGCTTTCCTGCACTCTCCTGGAGTTGATGAAATTTTGGGTAGTTTGAATTGTAATTTGAAAAAATGCAGAATAGGGATTAGAGAGGATTTAAATTTATTTTGCACATAGAGGATTGAAGGTAATTGCTCGGAAAAAAGTAAGTGTTTTTGCTTTATTTTTTGGACAAGCCAAATTTTACAAAATATCCCTTCTTCAGCCACTTACCTTCCTTAGTAGGGGTCAAGTGGGATCCCTGTGATGCTACTCCTGGCAAGGACCCTCTGTATTCTCAGTCTCTTCACCAATCTCTGCTTGACCCTCAGAAGCAATCTCATCACACTTTTTATTCCCATTTATGTCAGTCACCATAGGAAGCCTGGACTCCTGTGTCATCTCTCACTCCCATGTCCTGATCCTCATTTGCCTCTTTACTTCAGGTTTTCCAATCCTGCCTCCCTCCCTTAGGGAACTCATGAAGCCCCTTCACTGTGCAGTTTGTGTGCTCACCGTCAGTCATCGGCAAAACCCCCACTTCCTCACCTTGTCTGGGAGCCTGCCCTTCACCTTCTTGCTTTATTGGACACTTGGGTCTCTCCTGGTAGTACTGCCTCTCCTTCAGCCCTCTCAAATGGCCGCCCTTTTTCACCTTTCCCATGCGCCATGTGTAGAGCTGGGGTAGCATCCTCTATGCTATTTTCATACTGCTGCTCCTCCTCCTCCTGAAATGCCACCTCCTCTGACTTTCAGGTCTCTGCATAGCCCACTTTGCCTCCTTGTCACAAGTCCTCTGCTCTTCCACGTGGTCATTCCCCTCTTTCTTTGAAAAATTTTGTTTCTGGTTCACTGTTCCTCTCTCCAACACTACTCCTTGGGTTCTCCAGGATTTCAGTCCTCATGTTCACTCCATCCCCCAGTCATATCTTGATCCTCTCATCACCAGTGACGTCAGTGCCTCTATCACTCACTTTGAAACATTCCACTCTTATCGCTACTTCCTCTTCTCTCTCAAGCCTCGTGTGGTACCTCCAACCTCAATAGTCCATTGACCCACCAGGATTTTCAGTCCACTGAATCCATCACATCTTCACGGCCCACCACTCACCTTATGTCCTCACTTCTCCCCTTCCCCAGCTTGAAGTCCATGATCAACCACTGTAATCTCGACCATGGCATAGATCCTTATCACCCTTGACCCCTCATGCTTGGTCATTCTTGCTTGACTAAATCACAGTTCTGGTTAAATCCTTCTCTCTCTTCACCTGTTCTGTGCTTGCACCCATAAGGCCAAATGGGCCTGGAGAAAACCACACCACCATGTTGGTTGTCTCACTCTAAGCTGATCACAGATCTTAAGTGGGCCCTTGATGCCCCCTGGCAGTCTCATTGTGTTTCCACTGTTTCTTCATTCCCACCACTCTTCAGACAACTGTTGCATACTTTCTACTTGCTGTTCAAACATCCATGGTCTCCTTACTCTTGGTTGTTTCCTTTTTCACCAAAAATCCCAGAAATAATCAGTAGAGAATGCCACCAGCACACCCACCACCTGCCTGCGTCTGTGCCCATGCTCCCACCTCCTTGGGCATGACATTCTATCTCCATCCACACGTACCTTCTCAAGGACATTGCTGCATGAAATTTTCCCTCTCTTTCCTATGTCATCAATTTTCTTCTTTCTACCAAATTCCCAGTGGCATATGAGTTATTATTTTTCTTGTTACATAAAAACATCCTCTCTTGACTCTGATTTTTCCTCCAGCTACTAGCCAGTTTCTTTTCTTGCTTTTACTGCAGAACGTTTGAATGAGTCCTCCCGTTCTATCCCGTGTCCATCACAGTCGAGTTTGTACCTTAACTCATCATACTCCACTGGCATTGTGCTTTTGGGGGCCACTGGTGGCATTTCCTTGCTGAAGCCCATGGTCAGGGCCCACTCCCTTCTTACTTTATTTGCCAGCAGCATTTAACACAGTCAATAATTCCCCTCCATGAAATACGTTCTTTACAGGACTGCTTGGACACACATGCATGTCATTTTTTTGGTTTTCCTGGTCTTTCTCAGTCTCCTTTGCTAATTCCTTATCTCTCCAAACTCTAACCAAAGTGCATCGGGGTACTTGTTCCTCATTGTATCTACACTACACTCAATGCTTTAAATATCACCTGTGTGATGACTTCTGCATTTGTATTTGTAGCCTGGATCTCTCTCTTGAACTCCAGACCCCTTCATCTGATTGCCTGATGGACATCTCTCCTGGGATGCGTCTAACAGGCATTTCAAAACATAACATGCCCTATCTCCAATCTGCTTCCATCACGGTCATTCCCATCTCAGTTAATAGCATCCTGCTCTTCCACTTACTTGAGAGAAGACACTTGGTGCCGTTCTTTTATTTCTTTTTTGAGACAGAGTCTACCTCTGTTGCCCAGGCTTGAGTGCAGTGGTGTGATTTCCGCTCACTGCAACCTCCACCTCCCAGGTTCATGCAGTTATTGTGCCTCAGCCTCCTGAGTAGCTGGGATTACAGGCGCCCACCACCACTCCCAACTAATTTTTTTATTTTTAGTAGAGATGGGGTTTCGCCATGTTGGTTAGGCTGGTCTTGACCTCCTGACCACAAGTGATCTGCCCACCTCTGTCTCCCAAAGTGCTGGGATTACAGGCGTGAGCCACTGCACCCAGTCTAGTGTCATTCTTGATTTCTCTTTCTCACAAACCCCATCAGCAAATCCTATAGGCTCTATCTTCAAAATATATCCAGAGTTGATTTCTTATCACCTGTATTGCTATCACCCTGGTCTAAGCTGCCATAATTTTTCATCTGGATTAGGAGAATATCTTTCTAACTGGTCTTTCAGCTTCCAGCCTTATCCCCTTCAGTCTGTTACCAACTGTGTGCAGATTATGTCACTCTTCTTGCCATCTCATTCAGAGTAAAAGCTGAAGTGATTACTGTGACCGACACACTGTGGTGTGCCCTACCCCTCCATTACCCTTGGCTTCATCTCCCACTTCCCGCCCACTTGCTTCCTTGTTTCCCCCCTCTCTGGTCTTGCTGTTTCTTAAAACAGTCCAGGCCTGAGTCTACTTCAGAGCTTTTTGCATTTGTTCTTCCCTCTGCCTGGAATTCCCTTTAACTTCCTGCCCTTTATCCATGTCCTCATGATCCCTTATCCCGCTCCCTCACTTCCTTCAGGTCTTTCTTCAAATGTCACTTTTTCAGTGAGGACTTCCCTGGCCACCAATCTTAACTTTCCACACAACCTCCCGACACTTTCTCTCTCCCTTGCCTAATTTATTATTCCTTAGTATTTAGCTTAATGTAATAGAGTATATGTTTTGTTCGTTTATCTTATTCCTTGTCTCTTTTCTCTCCTACTGGAGTGTAAGTTCCACAAGGCTAGGGACCTTTGTTTTGCTCATTGCTCATTCCCAGGAACTAGGGAGTAGTTTGTGTCATGGTAGGGCGTCATAAGTATTTGTTTAAGAGAAAAATAACTATTTCTTGCTCTAGGCACATTTTGGCTTAAAGTCACTGTAAATCTGCTTGTCACAATGCACTAATAAAGCTAATTGTTTTATTTCATGTTCCCTCTTAAAGTATATTTATTATAGATGTCAAATTAATTTAAAAGCATAATATTAGGCATGACAGAATACAAATAGAGAAGAGTTCCTACAGCTTTTCATGCTGCTTTGTTTAAGTGAGTCCCATTCATGGTACAGTTCTCTCTACATGCATTTGGAAATATGTCAGCTTATTTATTTAAATGTATCTTGACTTATTAGGAAAAAAAAAAGATTTAAGGGAGCTGTTTGGAAATGTGATGATGTAAGGATGTTGCAACTTAATGTGCTGTTTCAAATGTTTAGACCGTACATTATTTATGTCAATAATCTCCTCTCTAAGAGGCACTGATATCTGTCTGTTGTGCAGTTTGCAGCATTCCATGCCAAAGCTTTTGTATTTATTACTTCAGTTCTGCCTCTCTTGTTTGGGAAATAATGTCTCCAGTCCTCTAAATGTAAGCTAATTTATATTATAAGGCAAAAAGCAATTGAGTGGCAATTTCTCAAGGTCAAGTTAATCACAACTACCTAAATTTAGCCATGTGATATTTCACTAACAGCCTATTGATGCCATGCCTCACTGGCTCTTGCACATAACTATAAAGCAAAGGACAGAACCCAGGCTGGTGCACTCTGGTTTTTCTCCTAGTCTTTTCTGGTTTCCCTTGGTCTCCTAGTTAACCAAATTGAAGAAGATTCAGAGCAATTGATATTTCTGCTTCTAGTAAGTTTTCAAAAACATTTCATTAAAAAAAAAACTATGAAATTAACATTTTTGAGTGGGGTATAGTTCTTTGAGTTTTTGAAAAATCATTTTACTTGGAAATTATTTTAGATATATGAAAGAATGGTAAAGGTAGTTTAGAAAGTTCCACGTACCCTTTACTCAGCTTTCCCTAATGTTAACATCTTATTTAACTGTAGTAAATGGATTAAAACCTAGAAATCAACAGTGGTACAATACTATTAACTAAGCTGCAGACTTTCTGTAGATTTTTACCAGTTTTTTCCACTAATGTTCTTTTTCCATTTCAGGTTCTCATCCAGGATATCATGTTTTACTTATTCATTTGTCTTTTAGTCTTACAATCAGTAGTAGCACCACTTTCAAACTTACATGGATAGAGAAAGGAGGTTAAATTAATGCTGTGGTGAAGTCATGACAGTGTACAGTAAGTTCTCACTTAACGTCATCGATAGGGCCTTGGAAGCTGTGACTTTAAGTGAAACATCATGTAAGGAAACCAATTTGACCACAGGCTCATTGACATAAAAAACAATTAAGTTCCTACTGCAGATTTCTAGTTACAAAAGATCATCAAAGTTCTATATAAACACTTAAAGCACTTCTTTTTCTTTTTTTTGAGATGGAGTCTCGCTCTAGGGGGGAGTGCAATGGTGCAATCTTGGCCCACTGCAACCTCCGCCTCCCAGGTTCAATCGATTCTCCTGCCTCAGTCTCCCGAGTAGCTGAGATTACAGGCATGTGCCACCACACCCGGCTAATTTTGTATTTTTAGTAGAGATGGGGTTTCACCATGTTGGGCAGGCTGGTCTCGAACTCCTGGCCTCTGGTAATCTGCCCGCCTTGTCCTCCCAAAATGTTGGGATTACAGGCATGAGCCACCGTGCCTGGCCATTAAAAGCACTTCTAATCTTAAACATGGAAATAAATGTGAGGTATACAATACCTTTAAGAAAGAGCAATAGGCCAGGTGTGATGGCTCATGCCTGTAATCCCAGCACTTTGGGAGGCCGAGCTGGGTGTGGATCACGAGATCAGGAGATCCAGACCATCCTGGCCAACACGGTGAAACCATCCTGGCCAACATGGTGAAACATCTCTACTAAAAATACAGCAATTAGCTGGGCATGGCTGTGTGTGTGCCTGTAATCCCAGCTACTCGGGAGGCTGAGGCAGGAGAATCACTTGAACCCGGGAGGCAGAGGTTGCAGTGAGCCAAGATCGTGCCACTGTACTCCAGCCTGGTGACAGAGCTAGACTCTGTCTTAAAAATAAATAAATAAATAAATAAATAAATAAAAATAAAAAAATAGAAACAAGATAATTATCCAATTTTTGGTGAATCAGTGAGTGATAACAGTCATCTTGGTGATGGGTTAAATCAAGGAGTAAGTGTTTGCAGAATGAAAATTGTAAAGAGTCCTCCCTACCATCACGTGTTTTAAAAACAAATATATTGAGCTTGCTGAGTGCTTTCATACCTCATCTTTATTGTTGAGTATTTGTATGATTATTGTCTACTTGGTGAATTTAAATTTGACAGTAATTTGTATTCATTCCTTCCTTCATTCATTTTTCAACTTGCTTGTTTTAGTTCGAGGTTGAAGGTGGCTGGAGCGTATCCTGGCAGGCAGGGCGCAAGGTGGAACCAACTCTGGACAGGGCTCCATTCCGCTGCAGGGTGCACACACACATGCACACACACACGCACACACACTCTCTCAATCAGACTGGGACAGTTAGGCATGCCAGTGAACTTAATGTGCATGGCTTTGCAATGTAGGAGGAAACTAGAAACCTGGAAAAACTCTGTCAGACATGGGGAAAACATGCAAACTCTACACCAGACAGTGGTCCCAGTCAGGAATTGATTTCTTTTTTTTCTCATCAATGTTATTAACCAAATGAAATGACATTATTCAAGAACCTGCTGTATAGGTTTAAGGCAGATAGACTATTGGGGCTGGGAGACATTCTGATCCAGGGGCTACAGACAGGTGGGCCTGTGGGGCTCATATAGTGTTGGAAATATGATTTGAATTTGCCAAAATTTAATGACTAAAAAGTTTTCCAGAAAAATTTATGTTTTTGGCTTCTCTTTAAAAGATTGGTAGTTCCTGCTGCCTGAGGTCTTGTGTTTACCACCAGGGATGATCATGTGGCCCTGAGGGGGCCCTTCACCATGGGCAAGGATCCCATCCTCCCAGTACTGCCCTGATCTAAACCAGTTCCCTCATTTTTTTTTTTTTTTTTTTTTTGAGATGGAATCTTGCTCTGTTGCCAGGCTGGAATGCAGTGGTGCAGTCTCGGCTCACTGCAACCTCCAACTCCCTGGTTCAAGCTATTCTCCTGCCTCAGCCTCCCGAGTAGCTGGGATTACAGGCACGTGCCACCACGCCGAGCTAAGTTTTGTATTTTTAGTAGAGACGGGGTTTCACCACGTTGGCCAGGATGGTGTTGATCTCCTGACCTCGTAATCCACCCCCCTCAGCCTCCTAAAGTGCTGGGATTACAGGTGGGAGCCACCACGTCCAGCCTCCACCAGCCCCCTCATTTTATAAATGGAAATGCCTCAGGGGACCAGCACAGTGGCAGAAAGCCACCTCGCCTTGTCTGGCCTTTCGCTGCTCCTCTCGGTCTAAGAGCGAGCTGGGCGAGCATGCTTTTGGCTTCTTTGGGCAGCAAAGATGATAGCTAAAAGAGGATGCAGTATTAACTCCCTTCCAGGTCTAGGCCCATTCTTAGTATTTTTGCTTGTGTCCCTCAAATACTAGAGTTTGCAGACTGGTGCCTGGGGCTGCATTGGCTTTGTAGTCACTTCCTGTTCACTTGTATGTGGTTATCTAAAGTATTATGAGTTACTAATGGTAAAAATCAAGTGATGAGCCTGAAAATCCGGGTTTGTGACGTATTTTGATAAATCAGATGCCCTGCAGCACTGGGGCCACCGTCTCACCAGGCATGGGCTCCTGGGCTGGGGTCAAGGCTGCCTCCTCAGATGGGCCCAGGCTCATCTGGCCCTTATTCTCATTTTTGGGGCCCGCCCAGGTTCCTGTGGGCATTTGAGTTTGCAGTGTTTGCCTCAAGTTATTAGGTTGAAAATCAGAGAAGCCCCAGTAGTTTCCTGTTTGTGTTTCTTGATAATAGTTATTCTTGACAAGGAGTTATTGAAGTAATTCCTTTAAGGTTCTTGAGGAGAGAGGGAATTTGGAACAGGGACTTGTAATAGAATATGAGATGAAGTTTGCCAAAAGTCAGCCATCTAATTTTTGTCTTCTCTGCCCCTACTGGCTCTATCTGGATGTGCTGTCAGTTCCCTTCATGTAACCTAAGGTTTAATGATAGATATTAGCTTAGAGTATTCTCCCTTTCGGGGCACTTTTGTTTAAACACAACTTGAAGTAGAGTATATTTAAAGAATTGAGTGGAAGCTACCATGGTGGAATTTCAGGCATTCATTGGATGGTATCCCTGTAATTTCATCCCAGAAGTGTGTCAGCATAGAAACGAGAGTAGAACACTCCCTCTTTGGATCATTAAAGAAACATGGAAGAGATTATTAAGGGGGTGTTGTATGTATGTGTAACTCTTAAGGGTCTAGATCTGTGTGGCCCTGTATGGTAGCTGCTAGTCACATATGGCCACTGAGCACTTGAAAGACGCTAGTCTATGTTGAGATGTGCTGTGAGTATAAAATACACTCTGGATTTCAAAGACCTGCTGTGAAAGAAAGGATGTAAAATTTCTCATTAATAATTTTATATATTGATTACTTGCTTAAAGGATAATGTTTTGGATATATGAGGTTAAATAAAATATTATTAAAGGTACTTTCATCTTTTTAAAAAATGTAGCTACAAGAAAATTTAAACTTCCAGACACAGCACACATTCTGTTTCTGTTGGACAGAGCTGCTCTAGATTCTGCTGTATTTGATGGTGAGAAAGGGTGAGCAGCCTGTTGTCTAGACCTTGGTAAAGCAAAGTACAAAGAACAAATGTGGAGACTGCAAATCGTAAATTGTTTTCACACCTCTTGCCTTTAATAAAGTTTATACTTAACTGTTCACTTTAGGGTTTTTGGTGCATTTAGATGGATGTGAGGTTGCCTTTTCACTTCCTTTGTTGTATTCATGGTGTAGTGGTGTTATGCAATGGTTCAGAACAAGAGACTTGAAGTTAAACAGTTGCTACTTGGAATTCTAGCCCAGCTACTTGACCTTGGGTCAATTATTTTAACCTCCCTGAGCCTTGTTGTTCTTCTCTATAAATAATGGACAGTGATGATGCACCCCAGTGAATGACTATTATGGAAAATAACATATGTAAAGTGCCCTGTGTTATGATTATTATTCCTGACAGTATGAAAAAAAAAATCTTATTCAGCACTTCTGTGTGCTAGGAGTAAGTCTGCCCCCACATTCAGGAAATGGCTCCTTTTTGCTTCCGTGGTGTGATACTGGGTCAATCAGAAACCATTTATAATAAATGGATTTTTTTTTTCTATTCACTAGTTTCATGGCATAGGTTTTTATTGTATCAGTCTCTTTTTGTTGTTGATGTTCAATATTTATTAAAACCCAGCAAGGACTAAATGTTTAAGAAAATATTTGGCACCTTGAATTTTCACAGAAGTTGAAAACATGTACTGGATACAGTAAAAAAAAAAAAAAAACAGTATTCATCTATAGGTGGCTACATAAAGGACCCCAGATAACAGGAACTGGACAATGGAGGATGGGAGCAGTCACGAAAACCATGCTATGGGGACCATCAACCTGGTCATCTTGCGCTTTCTCTTTGTGGTTTTCAGGTACTTATGGGGTACCTTGTTTGTTTTTTGAGGTAAGGCTAAACTTTTATTATGTGTCTTCAAGTTTTTATTATTTGCTTGTGGAACTTATTAAACTTAGTGTACTACTAATGTATATAACTTAGGGGAGCGCCTGTGTAAGTTAACTACTAGAGAAACCTTGACAGGAAAAATAGGATACCAGGAAGATAGTTTCGAGTGGACTTTATCTTTCTCCTTTGATCATAAAAGAATTGGGACCTAGAAGCTTGGAACTTGGGACTCAGAAGGCCCACTGGTGGCCTGCTGACATGTAAGAGTGCACAGACTGGTAAATGTTTTTTAAAGCTTATTTATTTTCTGTGTGTCTATGAAAGACACTACGTGAGTCATTCCCTGCTTCACACTGACGTCTCTTGTACTAATAGAAGGCAAGTCTTATATTTCCCACTTCTTGCCACTTTGCTTGGCAGTGATTTTTCAAGTAATTTAAAAAACTGTCTTGCTGGAGTAGCTCTCTCTTACCTGTAGACAGTCTTGTTATATCCAAATCAATCAGATAGTATATGTAAGAATGCTTTGAGAGCTAACGTCACTTAATAACTACAGTGTTATTACTAACCTGACCATGGCTGCTGGCTATGAAGCTCACTTGATTTCATCCACAGGTTCCAGTCAACCCCTCCTGCCACTACCTGTTGCAGGTATGGATGATGCTTCTGTGTAGCTTCTCCTGCTGCCCTGCCTAATCTCAGGAGCTATCTTTTGGCCATCACCAGCCTGGCTTTACCCATCAACTATAGGTTCTGGCTGTCCTGCTTAGGATATGACAGCTGCTCTCTAGCAAGAATTCTCTGATTCCTGATATATAACCCCTCTTTGTAAATTATGATTATGTTAAATACTATGATATCTATGATTATAATAATAGAAGCTAACAACTGATTGCTTACTGTGTGCTAGATGCTCTTGTAATTGATTTGTTCTGAGTCTCTCAACAATTCTAGGAGAGACGTGTTATTATCCCTGTTATTCAGATGATAAAACTGAGGGGCAGACAGGGTAAATGCTGTCCCAAAGTCTCAGATTAGAACCCAGGTCTATCAGAGTAGATCTTGAGGTTTTAACAGTGCTTGTTTTCTGATCTTTGTTTATGTTGTTTTCCTGATCTCTTGCCATGTGTCTAAATATTTCTAGTCTTCAAACTCAAGTTCTACCTCTGAAGTGACATTTTCATTAAGGACTGTAGGCTACATGTTACGTGCTCTTATCCCCATTGCTCTGAGCCAGCTGAAGGATGTCTTGCTTGTCTCTATGGCTTAGCTAGCCTTTTATAATGTATTTTTTTCTGATTGTTTCTTGTGCATCAAACTTGATTTTCCAAATTTTATTGTTAGTACTTCTAAGATGAGGGCACTTTGTATGTTTCTCTTACATTCTTCAACATACTTAGCATGGTAGTGAGTAAGCTCGTTAAGAAAAATTTAAGAACTAGACATTTAAGAAACAGACATAGAGAATTTGCTACTGACACTGTCGATTGGCTGACCCTGCACCATTCACTGCCCTTTTCATCGTAGATTCTGGAGTGATTAGTCTAAGAGTGCTTCTCCATTAGAAGAAGTTTTGCCCTGCAGGGGACATTTGGCATGTCTAGAGACAGACATTTTGAATTTTCACAACTAGGAATGGGGTGCTACTGGAATCTAGGGGGTAGAGGCCAGAATGCTGATAATGCACAGATAAAAATAGATAATCCACAGATAAAAATATTGTCTGGTTCCAAATGTCGATAGTGCCAAGGCTGAGAAACTCTGGACTAGAGGTAGCAATATGACATGTTCTGGTCAATTAAATATAAGTGGAAGGGTCTGCTGTGGCTTTCTTTTCTGTTTTGGGACAGTATTTTGCTCTGTCACCTAGGCTAGGGTGCAGTGATGTGATCATAGCTCACTGCAGCCTGCAGTTCCTGGACTCAAGTGATCCTCCTGCCTCAGCTTCTGAGTAGCTGGGACTACAGTTGCATACCACCACATTTGACTAATTAATTTTTTTTTGTTTTTTTGTAGAGACAGGGTCTTGCTATATTGCCCAACAGGGTCTTGAACTCCTGGCCTCAAGTGATCCTCCCTCCTTGGCTTCTGAAAGAGCTGGGATTACAGGAGTGAGCCACCATGCTTGCCCTGCTGTGGCTTTCTAGGAAAATTATGCTTTCATGAGAGAGGATTGCCCCTTCATGTTTTCAGCTTCTTCTGCTTTCAACATGAGTTTGAACCTGGAGGTAGAATATCCATACATTTTGTGACCAAGAGGGAACAAACATGAAGATAAAAGTCAGCATGCTAAGGGTGGTGAAGTGAAAAGATAAAAAATGTTTGAGTTTTCTCTCGCTTGTAACCAAACACATTCCTGAGCTAACAGACCACAGAAACTTGAGTTGGGAAGGAATTAAGCCCAGCCTGACCTCATCAAAGACTTCTCCAACGTTTCTGGTGACATAATCCACAGCTTTGGGACGGAGTCTAATTTTGTTACAGATCTGTATCCATTCAACAGTTCTCCCTTACAGTGAGTGAAATTTGACCCCTGAAGCTTCTGCTCATGGACCCAGTGTGATGCTGACCCGGGAGTCACCTGGACAATCACTCTTATACTTTCATAGATGTCAGTGAAAAGTCATCCAGATCAAGCTGGCGAGTCTACTGACAGACACCCTCTTCCAAATACTCTGGAGGGATGTACATCTAGAACATAATACCCTCTCCTTGGGCAGCTCTTCAGAGCCACAGTCCAAAGGCGAGGCCATTAGTAAAACGAAAAGATGGGACCTCTGGGACCCCCAAGTCTTTTGGTTTCCTACGTAGGATTTAGAGTCAACATAAATATACTAGATGCTTCTGATATAACCACATGAATGAGCCAAGAAGGAACTCTCAGTGGCTTGACTGCCCTTAATCTTTCCTCTGTGTCTTGGGCAAGACACCATGAATACTACTTTCCTCCTTGCTACCTTTATTTTCAATCCAGTTCACAAATAAATAAGTGCCTCAAAAACCCTCAGAGTAAGGACAGGCAAAGGTGACTCATGTCTGTAATCCCAGCACTTTGGGAGGCTGAGGCTGGAGGATCGCTTTAGGCCAGGAGTTTAAGACTAACCTGGGAAACATAGGGAGACTCTGTCTTTACGAAAAAGTAAAAAGTTAATTGAGTGTGGTGGTGTGCACCTGCTACTGTGTAGCAGTCCAGAGTAGTTGCGTAGTCCCAGCTACTCTGGAGGTTGAGGTGGGAGGATCACTTGAACCCAGCAGTTTAAGGCTGCAGTGAGCTATGATCGCACCACTGCAACCCAGCCTGGGTGACAGAGCAAGACCCTGTCTGGAAAAAGAAACAAAAACAAAAACAAAAAAACCCAAACCAAAGGAACCTCTCAGAATAAATGCCTGAGAGCTGTTTCTGCTAAATAACTTTCTTTTAATTAAACAATTTTTTAATTCTGGTAAAAAGAAAAACCCACATGAAATTTGTCATCTTAACTGTTTTTAATTGTGCAGCTCAGTAAAATATCTTCACATTGCTGTGCCACAGATCTCTGGAACTTTTCCATCTCGTCTGCTGACTGTCTTTTATGGCAGTGTAGGGTGAGCCATGCCTTTATACGCTTGTTCATTCACTGCTTGCCCTGCTACCTATACTCCTCCCACAAAATGCCCCTAGTTTATAGTGCAAGAAAGTACAAGAAAGAGGTTCCTTTGGCTGGACTTTCCTCCTTCTAAGACTTCTGTGTCAGCCATTCAGTGAGTTTGCTCAAGTCCTCTTACAGTCCTTACCATTTCATTAGTTGAATGCTTAAGTAGAGGTGGGTTTGGAAAACCAGAGATTTGGTTTAAACAGAGGGAATGTCTGGGAGGGGAGCAGCAAGGATTCTATGTGGTTAGGGTGTAAACCTCACCAAGTAACTCAGCTGAAAATATTTTCTCAATTTAGTACAAGGTCCCAGCATGGAAAGATGTACAAGGTTGTTTTTCCTGGCACTTCTCCCTTCCAAATAGCCCATATGGTAGTGCCCTTAGTTCTTTTTTTTTTTTTTTGGGACGGAGTCTCGCTCTGTCGCCCAGGCTGGAGTGCAGTGGCCGGATCTCAGCTCACTGCAAGCTCCGCCTCCCGGGTTCACGCCATTCTCCTGCCTCAGCCTCCCGAGTAGCTGGGACTACAGGCGCCCGCCACCTCGCCTGGCTAGTTTTTTGTATTTTTTTAGTAGAGACGGGGTTTCACCGTGTCAGCCAGGATGGTCTCGATCTCCTGACCTCGTGATCCGCCCGTCTCGGCCTCCCAAAGTGCTGGGATTACAGGCTTGAGCCACCGCGCCCGGCTGTGCCCTTAGTTCTTAATGTCCTATGGCAGCCAAGTTCTTATCTTGGGGAGCTACATCACAGGTGTTGGGTGCTGTTAAATTTTTAGCTAATTGAACTTTTTCCTGCTAGAGTCTTGAATGGTGTTTTCTTGAATTCATGAATTAGTCATTAATTCGTGTTTAGCAGGCAGGCACCCTGGCAATCTGTGGTCTGTCCAGCAGACCTTCTTTTGGACTGGACGGATACTCTTTGTGCAGTCCTTAGTGAATGATGGTGGGAAAAACAGAATCCTCTTCCAGTACCCTTAAACGACTGCCTTTTCTTTACTTCCAGCTCTTATCTTGCAGGTGGGTGTGGGTCTTAACCTCTGAATGGCTACTTTTAGTGGGGTTAACTATTGCAGTGGGATGGAGACTGTGTTCTGAGTCTCAGCAGAAGTGATTGTGGTGGTTTTTTGTTTGTTTGTTTGTTTTTGTTTTGTTTTGTTTTTGTGGCACTCTGTAAGGGTTGAGGAAATTCTGTGATTTGAATGAAATTTTTTCTCAGGAGGACTCACCTCTAAAATAAACTTAATTAATTAGATTACTGGAATGTCCTACAGAGATGGTTGTTGTCAGGTTCCGTTTCCTTGCTACAATTTGAAAGCACTTGAAATTTCAGATTCATGAATTCTCGACTCAAAACAGTCGAGAAGTACATAGATGCTCAAGCCTGTAATCCCAGCACTTTGGGAGGCCGAGATGGGCAGATCACTTGAGGCCAGGAGTTTGAGACCAGCCTGACCAACATGGCAAAACCTCATCTCTACTAAAAAGGCAAAAAAAATTAGCCGAGTGTGTTGGTGCATGCTTGTAATCTCAGCTACTTGGAAGGCTGAGGCATGAGAATTGCTTGAACCCAGGAGACAGAGGTAGCAGTGAACCAAGATCGTGCTACTGCACTCTAGCGTAAGGGACAGAGTGAAATTTTGTGTCAAAAAAAAAAAAAAAAAAAAGATATTTATGGAGTTATTATTCCAATTCTTTAATTTTAATAAGCCTTCAGAAGCTGCAGTTTGCTCCATCATGAGTAGGGATAAACTTTTCCCTACAGTGTAAAACAACCTATAGTTCTGTGGTTAATGAAATACGAAGCTTGAACTACTTTCTTAAGTTAAAAGTGCGTTTTCAACAAGTAGATGGTCAGTGAAGTTAGCACACCTATTTCGACTTTAATCAGTAAGGTGGAAATAATGCAATATGGCAGGTACATGACTTTCGGTTGCATTTTCTAGGTGTGATTATCTCAGAGTTTGAAATCTTACATTTTCTGATTTGGTGTCAGTGCAGGATGAACCTTTTCAGTGATAACTGAGCTGACTGTAAGCATTTAGCCTGACAGCTTGGGCTGACTTATCTTTCTTACTGGTTTTGTCCATATACGGAGTACCACAGAAGTAACTCACATGCATTTTAAAATAACTTTTTGGTAATAAAAATTAATATTGGTTAAGAATAAACTTAGCGTACCTAATGCGTGGGCCAACCATTTCTGAGCAAAATTGTGAGCACAGTTTGTCTTGTGTGTTGGCTGTGGTCTTAAAAAACACTAGCAGACAGTGTTATGTTGACTGTAGTATTTCTTCCACAGAGTAAAAGATAGATTTCATGTCTGGGCGAAGCATTGTAATTGGCTTATACTTTTGTTTCTGGTCATATTATATAGACAGTAGAAAAGCAGTGGGAATATAAAGGTAGGAGAAGCACTACTTCAATGTGATGCATAAAAAACATATGAGTGGGCAATAGAAAAGAAGTGGGAATATACAGGTAGGAGAAGCATTACTTTAATGTGATGCATAAAAAGTATATAAAGTTTTCTATTATTTTGGGGGGTGGGGTTAGAGAACATGCTACAGATAAAGAAGATTCAAAATTAGAAAATTAAGTAAGATGTTTCCTATTGTACTTAAACATTGCAATACTTACAAAGCATATCATAAGGTATATATAAAGCGGTCATTATGAACTTTCTTCACCCAGGTCAAACAACGTTTCTAAGGGGGAAAATAATTTGGTGAATCCCCATACTCTATGATAGAGGATATAGAGCTATTTTATTATAAAGAAGTGATGTATTGCTGAAGTATTAAGTAGCAAACAGTGGAAATGTGTACCATGCATTTCTGAGAAATAATGCTTGGGAATGCACTGCAAAAGAGGTGTACTTGGTATATATGCAATTAAGTAACGTAACAGCTTAAGAAGGATTCAAAGATGGGAATAGCTATCATGTGAATGAAGGCATTGCACTGTAGAAATATCTTACTATGACAGTTTTATTATATGGTCATTGTGGCCAAGAATACTGATCATTTAGCTCAGTTTTGGAAGCTAAATATGAAGTATCATCATTCTGTGTACAATGTATTCTGTGGTGGTTGTGCATTTATTATTGGGATCACAGCGTGTCTTTTTTCTGCCAAGATGGACACTGGGCACCATGGTCACAGGCTTCTTGGGTGCTGCTAATAGAAAGCTCTCTCTTGGCTTGCTCTGCTGGGCAGAAGTCTGTGAATGCCATTATAGCTAAGTCTCTCCCATTCTGGCCAGGAAAGGAAGCCGGAAGGACTTGGACTCACTGGTTTGTGCTGACATCCATTCAGCCTTGCTGTTGGAACCCTTTAATGTGCTTTTCAGTGAGCTGGTGTTTCAGAACCTCATGACAGGGCAGGCTGATTTCTCAGATGCATAATTCTCTGATCTCTGGCTTCCCCTAGCTCACTGAAGCTCGTTCTGCCTGTTGATGAGGTTCTCCTGGCAGATTTGACACTGGACCCAAGAGGGCAGAAGGATCAGCTGTTAAGCTGGTACAGGGCTCAAAGATAAATACGAAGATGCTCAGCAGAGCGTAACTTTGAGGCAAAGGCACACAGCCACTTTCAGTGTAGCGTTTCGGGCATGTGGGTTTGTGTTTGGAATTTGAGAGGAAGCACTCTGATGATCCAGCAGCCTTTGCGCTCCAGTGGCATGCTAATTTTTTTTCCTGATATTGGGATTGCATTCCCTTGACTATTGCAACAGAGAAACTGAAATGGGAATCATTTCCTGCAGGCGCACTGATGTGCACAGTGGGCGGAACCGGGAAGGCAAGTCAGAGGCATTTTTCTCATTTCTGAATCCATGAGTCTGGCTTTTCCCTTAGGGGTATTTGGGCCAATTGTTATCATGTGTCCCACTGTGTAAATTGAAGGTTTGGCCAAGTCTGGCTGAATGGTTTAGTCTTTTGCAAAAACTAAAGCACTTTGTTTTTAAAAAAAGGAAAAAAAGTTTAACTTTTTTTTTTTTGAACATGGTATTATTGGACTAAATGATGTTAGGTGTGTTAACAGAGTGAAAGGGAGAATTTTTTCTGCAGTTTGGCAGGGCCTGTCACGTCATAGGTGTATCAGTGTCCAAATGGGGGATGCCAGCCAGGTAAGACATCATTCAGCCTCCCCGAGGGGTGGGGGAGCAGGTGTGGCACAATACAGTCATTGTTCATTGTCTTCCCCTTACAGTATTGTAAAACCTGCACTGCATTAAAAATCCTATTAATAGAACATTGGATTAGGAGGAATACTTAGGCTTCTCCCTCCTTCCATCAGTTTTAAAAGGAATTTAGAAAAATCACTATTTCTTGTAGTAGGAGTGGGGGAGGGAAAGAAGGAAGAAAAGAGAGCCTGACTTTGTCTTTGAAATGCAGAGGAGAACATCTTGCAGTGAGGAGTGAGAATTTAAAAAGATAACCGGGCTCCTGGTAAGAAAACTTTCATAGACAGTTATTCAGCAGGCAGATTTTTAATTTTCTTGTCTCCAACTTGTTTAGTCTGTGGGGACTTTGATTTCTGGAAGCCCACTGGGATTGCTGCTAAACCTTACATACTTTTTTGTTGTGTCAAATTCAGTTCAACTACCAGAAAATATTTTTTTGGCAATTTTTTTTTCTCTGTCATGTTTTCTGGCCAGTGAGAGGAGAAGGCTGGGATAGCCAAGGCAAATGCTGCTCAAATTATTGCATCCAAGAGGAGAGATTTGGCCCTGTGATACTGCAGGGGGACTGTTGAGAAAGAGTAACGTGCATAGTGGGAAGTGTGCAGCCTGGGCTTCCCAACTGATGTCTTAGCTAATTTGAAATGTTGTGATTAGACCCCCTTATTCATGTTGAGGAATGGATATGCTGACAGCCATATGCATGTGATTTTAGGATTATTAAGTGTAATGCAATGTCCAAACCATCACTCACTTTTACATAGCAACCTTCAAGAACTAGAATGCTTAGGAAGCATGGCTGTCCCAGTTAAGTTAAGGTTTTATCTGAAACCCATTTTGTTTTCAAACATGTTGGAAATGTTCCTAAAAAATTCCTGAGTGTGCTTTGGGCGGGGTGTGCTTGGTGAGTATGCTTTCCTACCCTTGAGTGTTTGAGACTTGTTTTCATTATGTTAGGGGCTTATGATAAAGTCTTCGTTTCCAGAGCTTTATGTAGAAGATAGATTTTGAGGTTTCCCTCAAATCTTGTTTGCATTTAAGAACGTTCTTTTCTTATTTATTATTCTGGTTAGTTTTTCTTTTAAAACTGGCAACATTTTGCAGGTAGTTTATGGTTTTGCAAGTTAGAATATGGGTCATTCCTCTAAATAGAAACAGTGTTTTTGGTCTTAAAGGGCCTGTGAATTAGGTGAAACTAGTTTTATCTTCTACTTCTAGGGAAAAGTTTTTACCTTTCTCCCCCTGTACACTCCTTCCACCCCACCCCTCCAAGCTTGATCTCAGCAAATTCATTGACTTCCAAAATTCATTTATATGACTTTAATCTTAAGTCATCTTTATGAAAATGACTTATCTTTAACTTACTACCTGTTTTAGGAATGGTTGCAGGCAGAACTTTTTTCTTATTTTTCTTGGTATGAAAGGCTTTGTATCCTGCTAAAGGAATTTCAGGATTTATAGTTATAAGTAGGGATATTTTTAGTCATGAGCTTTGCTATGGTTTGAAATTGTCCGCCAAATTTCTTGTGTTGGAAACTTAATCCCTAAATCCACATGTTGGTTGCATTTGGAGGTGGGACCTATGGGACATAATAAAGGTTAAATAAGGTCATCATGGGGGTTCCCATTGATGGTACAGGTGGCTTTATAAGAAGAGAGACCTGAGCTAGCATGCTCTTGCTCTCTCACCATATGATGCTCCCTGCTGTGTTATGACATAGCAGGAAGGCCCTCGCCAGATGCAGCCCCTTGAGTTTGTAAGTGTGGCTTACACCTGTAATTTCCACACTTTGGGAGGCCAAGACAGGCACTTTACCTGAGGTCAGGAGTTTGAAACCAGCCTGACCAACATGGTGAAACCTTATCTCTACTAAAAATACAAAAATTAACTGGGCAGGATGGCACATGCCTGTAATCCCAGCTACTCTGAAGGCTGAGGCATGAGAATTGCCTCAACCTGGGAGGCGGAGGTTGCAGTGAGCCGAGATTGCGCCACTGCACCCCAGCCTGGGTGACAGAGTGAGAGTTTGTTTCTAAAACAAAGAAAGCAAGCACATAATGGGTGAAGAAATGAGGTAGTGAGTACCTGACCGGTGTAGAAAGACTTAAAATTCCAGACTTGGGAGCATTTCTCAGGATGCCAGTAGGTATTAAAAATTGTTTTTGACCAAGTAAATTTGGAGAAAAATGGGTTAAGTGAAGTTGGATAGGGATTTTCTTTTTTATTGGTGCTTCCAAAGGGGGATGGTATATGCTGCATTTCCCAAATTTATTTGACCAGGGACCATGTATTTATTTATTTAGGAGCAGCTCAGAGGATTAGTGTTCTATGGAGAACACTGTGACAAAGGCTGTTCTACACCACGGAAAATTTTTTTGTTTCCTCTCTTTTAGAGGGCTCTTTTATATTGGTGCGTACATGTTTATTATTCAGAGCCAGCAAACTCTGTAAGTTTCTCCACTGGTTATGTAAAAAAGTGTTTGCATTTTCCTTGGGTATTTGTGAGGTTTTGAAGGGCCAGGATAATGACCATTGAGTGAGCTCTTTCTTGGTGCCAGCTACATTGCTGAGCATTTCCTCTAGAATCTCATTAGTGGGAAGTACGAATTAGCAGTTCTGCTTTTTAGGTGAGAGGATAACTTGACCAATATGCCATTTATGGATCATTTCCAAACATGCCAGACATTTTAAGGTGAAGAGATTTTAAAGATCATGTATAGTTTTATACATAGATTGATATATAGTTGTAAGAAATTATACAGAATGATTCTGTGTCCCTTTCACCCAGTTTCTCCCAATGGTAACGTGTTGCGTAACAGTATTACAGTATCACAATCAGGCAATTAACACTGATATAGTCATCAACACTTTAACACTTTTTAGATTTCTTTTCTTTCCTTCTTTCTCCCTCCCCTCCCCTCCCCTCCCCTCCCCTCCCCTCCCCTCTCTTCTTTCTTCTTTTGAGACAGGGTCTCACTCTGTTGCCCAGGCTGGACCGTAGTAGCAATATCATGGTTCAGCAGAGCCTTGACCACCTGGGCTCAAGCGATCCTCCCTCCTCAGCCTCCAATGTAGCTAGCTATGACCACAGGCATGCACTACCATGCCTGTAATTAACAAAAAAAAATTTGTAGAGATGGGGTCTTACTATGTTGCCTAGGCTGGGCTTGAACTCCTGGGCTCAAGTGACCCTCTTGCCTGGCCTCCCAAAATGTTGGCATTACAGGCATGAGCCACTATGCCCTGCCGCTTTTTAGATTTCATAGGTTTTACACACATTCTTCTTGTTTGTGTGTGTACATTTAGTTCTGTACAATTTTTCACATGTGAAAATTTATGTGACCACCACTGCAGTTAAGATACAGAACAGTTCCATCACAAGGATCCCAAATGGTATGCCTTTATAACCATAGCCAACTCTCTCCTTCTCTATAATTTTGTCGTTTTAAGTAGTCTCTATAAATGCAACTAGACAACATGTAACCTTTTGAGATTGGCTTTTTAACATCCTAGCTGCTTTTAATCCACTGTTGCCAATTTTTAAAGCAATCCTATATGAATTTTTTTTTCTTTTTTTTCTTTTTTTTCTTTTTTTTTTTTTGAGACAGAGTTTCTGTCTTGTCGCCCAGGCTGGAGTGCAGTGGCACGATCTTGGCTCATTGCAACCTCCGCCTCCCGGGTTCAAATGATTCTCCTGCCTCAGCTTCCCAGTACTGGGGTTACAAGTGCCTGCCACCACGCCCGGCTAATTTTTGTATTTTTAGTAGAGGTGGGATTTCGCCATGTTGGCCAGGCTGGTCTTGAACTCCTGACCTCAGGTGATCCACCCGCCTCGGCCTCCCAAAGGGCTGGGATGAATTCTTTTTAGTAGATGAGGAAGGGAAACCCCAGAAGAGTACAGTGTCATGCCCAAGGCTATACCACTAGTGGACCAGGAAGTGAGGAGGGGGCCCAAGCACCTCTGATTCTCAGCCTTGACTCCTTTCACTCAGCCTTGGCCTTTCTCTATCCTGATTCCCAGTATTCACATTCTGTTTCTACCGACACAGTTCTCCTTTTCTCTTCCTCTGTACTCAAAATAAAGTCTCTTTTGTTTTTTATAAATCTTAAATTTTAAAAAAGAAGCTTGGATCACATTATTATTTTGGAAGTGCAGAGATTGGATATTTTTTCCGTCCAGCTCTATTTTGGTCTTGTTACCATTTTCAGTGTTTTCTGTGCTGAGTTCCTTCACCACCTTGATGCTGCCACAATGATGAGGATGGTTGTAGGGTAGAGAATAAAGGTAGAGATTCTTGCACATCATTTCTTGAATCCGTGTATAGGCATCTTTGGCTTGCAGCCCATCTGAGTGCTGTATTCAGCCTACTAGCCTTGGTTGCTCTGGTGCTAAACATATTCCCAGTGCCTCTGGGACTTAACTCACTACAGACAAGAAGCTGTCAGTGCACTGAGGGATAGTGGGAAAGCAAAATGCATACATTTCTATTTATCACAGTAGTGCCAGATGCTGTATATTTAAGAAAAAACTTCCAATATTGGAGAAGAATTACCCCCTATCCACCTCACTTTTTTTAAGACAGGGTCTGGCTCTGTCACCCAGACTGGAGTGTTTTGATGCAATCTCACCTCACTGCAACCTTCACTTCCCAGGCTCAAGTGATTCTCCTGCCTCAACCTCCTGAGTAGCTGGGACTATAGGCATGTGCCACTGCACCTGCCTCATTTTCTTTTTTAGTAGAGATGGGGTTTTGCCTTGTTGCCTAGGATGGCCTCGATCTCTTGAGTTCAAGCGATCCGCCTGCCTTGGCCTCCCAGGGTACTAGGATTACAGGTGTACAGGTGTGACTCACCATGCCTGGCCATAAGTCTTTTGAAATTTGTACTTTTGAAATGTATGTGGGATGTAGTATTTAAGATTAGGAAACAGCAAAATGTGTAGATTTTTGTTGATCATTGAACTGCCTAGACATTCTCTTCTTTCAGTGTCCATTTATGTATGTATGTATTATGTATTTAGAGACAGTGTCTTGCTCTGTTGCTCCAGCAACAGTGACAGTATCACAGCTCACTGAAACCTCAAACTCCTGGGTTCAAGTAGTCCTCCCATTTCAGCCTCCCAAATAGCTAGGATTACAAATCTGTACTACCATGCCTGGCTAATTAAAAAAAAAAAAAAAAAAAAAAAAAATTGTAGAGATGTGGTCTCACTGTGTTGCCCAGGCTGATCTTAAACTCCTAGCCTCAAGCAGTCCTTCCATCTTGGCTTCTCAAAGTGCTGGGATTACAGGCATGAGCCACCGTACCTGGCCTTTCAGTGTCTTTGAACTAGCTGTTCTCTCTGCCTGGAAAACTTTCCTAAGATTTCCATGCAATTTGGGGCACTTCCTCACCTTCTTCAGATCTCTGTACAATGTTACCTTTTTTCTGTGTCTGTACCTGACATTTAAAATTGTAACACCTCACCCTCACACCATTTTGCTTTATTTTTCTCCATCACACTTTGATCAGCTTTGAACATGCCCCATGGCTTTGTTATGTGTCTATGCATTGTTTTCTCTTTCGTAGAATGTAAACCTCCTGAAGGCAGGGATTTTTGCCTATTTTGCTCCCTGCTGTATATCCAGCCTTTTAGAATAGTGCCTAGTACATACTAGATCTCATAATGCATTATACAAATAAATGAAAGTTTTCAAGATTAAAGATTTGTTTGAATTAAGTTAACCAACAGCACCCTCTTACAGGACACAAGAGAATAATCATGTCTGCCCCTGGTAAGATGCTCATTTAAAAATGATTGTGTCGGTTTAACATAAGTGTGTTCTTTTCTTGCCTACTTAAATGTATTTCTCACTATGACTTTTCCTTTGGAAAATGATTGACTTTGGGGGAGCTCTTTCAGAGGTAAAGGAAGTTAACTAGCAGATCTAGGTAACTGAACCTTGCATACTATTCTAGAAATGTTTATACTTCTGCCAAATTGATGCATCAGTTCAGTGTTTGCATAACCACCTGTGTAATTACTCATAGCAGCATTCCAGTATGCATTTGCTGAACTGCACTCTTCAATTTTGCAATAAAAGTATTTTCACATGTTGGCTGCTACTGTGAAAATTGGTTTCTCTCAAATGTTCAGAAAAGCTTGTGCTGCAGTTTTGATGTGGGGGTGTGGTCTAGTGCTGCATAACATTTGCTTTTTTGGTGGAAGGGGGATCCGTGATGTAAACTTTTGGTTTCAGTTTCTCTCTTTGGAGCTGTTTTTGTTAGTGCTAAGAATACTGAGGGTATCCCTATATATGCTGGTTAAAAAACAAACAAAGCAATGTTGTCATTGACAACATTTGGTCGAGTGGGATGTAAGCTGTTGAGTGGGGTGAAGACCTGGTCTCCTTGGGGCTGATTTGGGGTTTGGGAGTGGTTTGGAGGGAGGCTGCCATTGAGGAGCAGAAAGTGGGGGTTGCTGCTGTGTCTGGAAGGACCTTCTAGGGGAGAGCTAGCGAACCAACACCACCAGTGCCCCCAGAACACTCAGCTGTGTGTGGTGTGGCTGTGTGTGCCCTTACTGGTACTCAGTCCTGTTAAGGCTTGAAGAGGAAGGTAAGGAGGGTAAGACTTGGGGAGGGAAAAGTTAAGGAGGGAGAATGTTAATACAGTAAGGAAGTAATTCATATGTTGGGACAGGTTCCCGTGTGTGAACACTTGACTTCCAAACAGCCCACACTTGGCTTCATTATCTACAGACCATCTCTCCTGTGCTGCATTCAGACTCTTCCCCCAAACCCTGACGGAGCCTCGGTCTGTCGCCTAGGCTGGAGTGCAGTGGCGCGATCTCGGCTCACTGCAACTTCTGCCTCCCAGGTTCAAGTGATTCTCCTGCCTCAGTCTCCGGAGTAGCTGGGATTACAGGCACACACCACCATGCCTGCCTGATTTTTGTATTTTTAGTAGAGAGATGAGGTTTCACCATGTTGGCCAAGCTGGTCACAAACTCCTGACCTCAAGTGATCCGCCTGCCTTGACCTCCCATTACGGGTGTGAGCCACCGCACCCGGCCACATTCAGACCTTTCCATGTCAGCTGAACTGTCAGTAAAATTCTGAGCACAACTCTGGGAGAAATTCAGTTCAAGTCAGTTGATATGCCAGAAGCAGAGAACCCTGATCCTTACTGGAGTTGACTAGGACACTTTCTCTTTATTAGTTAAAGGTGTGGCTAAATTTAAATAACTAATAGACATCAGACACGACTTGTTTAGTTTCTGAGAGTAGTTGTTAGCTGTCCTTTCCCAAGGGAAGTAAACTAAGCTGAATTACTTAAATCACACTTTTTCCATTTCTTAAAATGATTTACATTTCCCTGCCCTAGGAAAAGTAGGCGGCTGCAGAGAGGTTGTGACAGAATTATAAAGCTATTTGGGTTAAATTAGCCCAGTACATCACTCTTACAGCACATTGAACAGACAGCTAACACCTCCTAATAAGCACCAGCTGCATACAGATCAGTGTTTCCAAGTGAAATCAAAGACATGCTTTCAATTTAGAGAGACAAAACAGACATTACTCCAGAATCTCATAGAACCCCAGATGATTATGATATAACCAATAACGCAAGACCCACCTGATTGGCAGTTCTGTGAATCTCCCTAAAATCTCTACTAAAATGGTTAAGTCCTGTAGTCTTTACTCTGGAGTCCTCTGTCTACCTTTCAGAAATGGTTGAAATATCTAGATGTGGAGTTAATGAGATTTTACATGTCTACACTCTTGCTTTATGTATTTTAATATGATAAATGGCTTCATGTATGTATATTCTTCCTTGTTCCAGACTCGTGTTTTTTGACTAAAATGTTTAATTGGTCAAAATATGTTGTCTTTATCAATATGTTATACAGAATGATGTACTTATTGATTTACTGTAAAGAATTTCAATGGAGGAACTCTGTTAGGAGAGTTCATTTTCACCATTTTAGCAAGAAAAATTTGCCAGTTATTTTGGCTGAATTTAAAACCCCTTACATGATTAGGTCACATGTCTATTTCTACTATAATAGAGGAGTGTAAGTAACTAAGTTTATCCAAACTTTTAGGAGTCTCCTTTCAGGCTCAAATTAGTTAGTCTGGTGTCTATACAGGGCCTTTGTTAAAGGCTGGATTTAAATATTGGGTGGATCTGTCTTGGATCCTGTTCTAGGGAATGCTTCTTGGAAGTCTCAGACGGGGAACTCATCATAACCTGGTTTTACCCCTTAGCATGGCCCTGTGCCATCGACACCATTAGAGCAAGGCTCAGTGTCTCGAGCTTTAGTTTTATTCTCAACCCATTGATCGCTCTTGCAGTCAGCTTAACAGTTGAATGCAATGCTGTATTTTGATTTTTTTTTTTTTTAAGCTAGTCCAGAAATTACCACAGCTGCTTCTCGGTTAATCAGATGCTTAAGACTCCCGTTTCCACATTGCTTGGCTGCTACATTTTTATAACACCACAGCTGTCTGGGTCTAGCTTGTGCCCCTCGCCCCCCTTACCCCTTTCCATCTGCCACCTCTCACCGCTTCCTCACTTGCTGTGTATTGAGGTGGCAAATTCCCAAGTAAACTGCTGACTTTCTTCCTCTGCAGGAAGGCTGGATCTTTGGTTCACAGTAGCCTCTTTCACCAGAACTCTTGTAGGCTAGGAACCAACCCTGGAGTACTGCTGCTCTCAGAAGTGCCCACATTTGCCTCTGGAGCTTGCTTTGTATGTTTGGGTATTGAATTTTCCCCTTGACTTGGAAACTTTTGCAAAGAAACTGAAAGGTGCTTTCAGATTAAGCAGCTGTGACTCCCCCTCCCAGCCACTCTCCTTGTTTTTAAAGCTCAGAGTCTTACTTGAAGTGAGGAGAGAAGGTAGGTAGGTCACAGTCCAGATTTTCCTGTTTGTGAATGATGTTGCTTACCTTGGTTGATTCCTTTTCCTAATGACAGTGCTTCTAGTCTTGGCCTTTTGCCATGTGTGTACCATCCACTGGGAGCTGTTTTCCCTTGTCCTTTAAAGCGTATCCGACTCTATCTTCAGTGCTCTTCTAGCAAGCTGTTACAGTAAGCATAAAAACAAGCGCATTAAACTAGGAATAAAATGCCAAGTTTCTATCTCCTTGCCAACCTCATTAGAAAACAGTGATAAAGTATGTATGCATATAATTACAGTAATTAAACATTTGAAACCAGCTCAATAAGGAACCTTCTTAATGCTTTTATGAGTGTGATATTTTCATTTCAGAACTGGACTCTGGGTGGCTTCTGTTTTATTCAAGACCTTCATCTTTATGGGGGTAGGAGGGGGAAGGTGTTCCTTTTGACCACAGCACCAAGCTTCTGCAAGAGTAGCTTTATTACACATGTATTAGCAGGGAACAGAGCAACCTTTCCATCACTGTGTTTATTTTTGAGGGTGTGTAGCCAGTTGTCAAATATAAAGACATGAATGGCCTGGCTAGTAAAGAAGACATGTGGAAAATAATCGTAAACTGCCTGCCATGATGTGCTTGCTCTTAGGAGCAAAGGACGGGAATATTTTGTCTTTTGTACTGCCCTGATGGAGTCATACAGCCCCTGCATTTGTGTGGGATGATAGCACTATGGGGTTTGTCTGCCTCGTAACTCTTCCACCCTGAGAGCTGTTCTCTCTTAGAAGTGGAAAGTCTAAAGGACTAACTGTAGGTTGAACCAGGAGTTTTGTTCACTAGATTTTTTTTTTTAGTTGAGAGAGAGATATATATATATATACACATACATATATATACATATATATATATATATATATCTGTGTGTGTAAAATTTCAATAGCTTTTGAGGTACAAATGGTTTTTGGTTACATGGACAAATTGTATAGTGGTGAAGTCTGAGATTTTAGTGCACCCATCATCTGTGTATAGTGGACCCAATATGTAGTTTTTTTGTCCCTCATATCTCCTCCCCTCCCCTCCCCTCTTCTGAGTCACCAAAGTTTGTTAAACGACTCTATATGCTTTTGTGTACCCATAGTTTAGCTCCCTCTTATACGTGAGAACGTATGGTATTTGGTTTTCCATTCCTGAGTTACTTCACGTAGAATAATGGCCTCCAGCTCCATCCAAATTGCTGTGAAAGATATTTCATTCTGTTTTATGTCTGAGTAGTATTCTATAGTGTATATAGACCACATTTTCTTTATCCACCATCAGTTGATGGGCACTCAGGTTGGTTCTGTGTCTTTGCAAGTACAAATGGTGCTATGATGTGTGCACGAGTCTTGATAGAATGACCTCTTTTCCTTTTAGTAGATGCCCAGTAGTGGGATTGCTGGGTGGAATGGTATATTTACTTTCAGTTCTTTAAGGAATCTTCATGCTGTTTTCCATACAGGTTGTACTAATTTACACTCCCACCAGCAGTGTATAAGTAAGTGTTCCCTTTTTACCACATCCTTGCCAACATCCATTGTATTTTAACTTTTTAGTAATGGCTATTCTGGCTGGGTGGTATCTTGTTGTGGTTTTAATTTGCATTTCCCTGATGATCAGTGATGTTGAACATTGTTTTGTATATTTGTTGGCTATTTGTATATCTTCTTTTGAGAAATGTCTATTCATGTCATTTGCCCACTTTTTGATGGGATTGTTTTTTTTTCTTGCTAATTTGTTTGAGTTACTTGTAGATTGTGGATATTAGTTCTTTGTCAGATGCATAGTTTGCAAATATTTTCTCCTACTCTGCGGGTCGTCTGTTTACTCTGATGATGATTTGCTGTGCAGAAGCTTTTTCGTTTAATTAGTTTCTATTTATTTATTTTTGTTTTTGTTGCATTTGCTTTTGGGGTCTTAGTCATAAATTCTTTACCTAGACCAATGTCCAAAAGTTCTTCCTAGGTTGTCTACTCTAATTTTTATGGTTTCAGCTCTTAGATGTAAGTCTTTGATCCATCTTGAGTTGATTTTTGTATATGGTGAGAGATAGGGATCCAGTTTCATTCTTATACATGTGGCTATCCCGTTTTTTCAGCACCATTTATTGAATAGGGAGTCCTTTCTCCAATTTATGTTTTTGTATACTTTGTTGAAGATCAATTGTGGTTGTAGGCATTTGGTTTTATTATTGTGTTCTCTATTCTGTTACATTGGCCTCTGTATTTACTTTTATACCAATGCCATGCTGTTTTGGTAACTATAACCTTGTAGTATAATTTGAAGTGATGCCTTCATGTTTGTTCTTTTTGCTTAGGATTGCTTTGGCTATTTGGGTTCTTTTTGGTTCCATATGAATTTTTTTTTCTAATTCTGTGAAAAATGATGTTGGTATTTTGATAGAAGTTGCATTGAATCTCTAGATTGCTTTGGGCAGTATGGCCATTTTTGTGAAATTGATTCTTCCAATTCATGAGCATGCGATATTTTTTCCATTTGTTTGTATTATCTTTGATTTCCTTCAGCAGTGTTTTGTCGTTCTCCTTGAAGAGATTTTTCACCTCCTTGGTTAAGTATATTTCTAGGTAACTTATTTTATTTTATTTTTGCTGCTATTATAAAAGGGATTGAGTTCTTGATTTGATTCTCAGTTTGATTGTTGTTGGTGTATGGCAGTGCTACTGATTTGTGTACATTGATTTTGTAACCTGAGACTTCAGTGAGTTCATTTATCAAATCTAGGAGTCTTTTGGAGGAGTCTTTAGGGTTTTCTAGGTATACAGTCATACTACTGGCAAACAGAGATAGTGTAACTTACTCTTTTCCAATTTGGATGCCCTTTATTTTTTTCTCTTGCCTGATTGCTCTGACTAGGGCTTCTGGTGCTATGTTGAATAGAAGTGGTGAAAGTGGGCTTCCTTGTCTTGTTCCAGTTCTGAAGGGCAATGATTTCAACTTTTCCCCTTCAGTATGATGTTGGTTGTGGATTTGTCATATATGGCTTTTATTATTTTGAAGTATATTCCTTCTTCCCTAGTTTGTTGAGAATTTTTATCATAAAGGGATGCTGGATTTTACCAAATGCTTTTTCTGCATCTATTGAGATGATCGACAGGTTTTTGTTTTTTTAAAATTCTGTTTATGATGTTTCACATTTATTGACTTGCATTTGTTAAACCATCCCTATATCCTGGATGAAACCCACTTGGTCATGGTGAATTATCTTTTTGATGTGCTGTTGGATTCAGTTTGCTAGTATTTTGTTGAGGATTTTACATCTATGTTGATTTAAGGATATTGTTCTGTAGTTTTCTTTGTCTTTTTTTTTTCTGTTATGTCCTTTCATGGTTTTGGTATCAGGGTGATACTGGTGTCATAGAATGAGTTATAGAGGATACCCTCTTTCTCAATCTTTTGGAATAGTTTCAGCAGATTGGTACCAATTCTTTGAATGTCTGGTACAATTCAGCTGTGAATCTATGTGGCCCTGTGCTTTCTTTTTCTTTTTTTTTTTTTTTTTGGCAATTTTAAAATTACTGATTCAGTCTTGCTACTTTTTGTTGGTCTATTCAGGATTTCTATTTCTTCCTGATTCAAGTTAGGAGGATTGTATGTTTCCAGGAATTTGTCCATTTCCTCTAGATTTTCTAGTTTGTTTGCATGTAGGTGTTCGTAGTAGTCTTGAACGATCTTTTACATTTCTGTTGGTTATAATGTCTCCATTTTCATTTATTTATTTTATTTTTTTGACAGAGTCTTGCTTTATCGCCAGGCTGAAGTGTAGTGGTGCGATCTTGGTTCACTGCAACCTCTGCCTCCCTAGTTCAAACGATTCTCCTGCCTTAGCCTCCCGAGTAGCTGGGATTATAGGCATGTGCCACCACACCTGGCTAATGTTTTTGTATTTGTAGTAGAGACCGGGTTTCACCATGTTGGCCAGAATGGTCTCAATCTTCTGACCTCGTGATCTGTCTGCCTCAGCCTCCCGAAATTCTGGGATTACAGGCCTGAGCCACCACGCCCAGCCTCCATTTTCATTTCTAATTGAACTTACTTGAATCTTTTCCTGGTTAATCTAGCTAATCATCTATTGATTTTTTTTATCTTTTCCAAAAACCAAGTTTTCGTTTCCTTGATCTTTTTTATTTTTTGTTTGTTTGTTTCAGTTTCATTTAGTTCTGCTCTAATGAGAAACTCTTTGTTATTTCGTTCATTCTGCTAGCTTTGGGTTTGGTTTCTTCATGTTTCTCTAGCTCCTTGAGGTATGAGGTTAGGTTGTCAGTTTGTGATCTTTCATACTTTTTGATGTAGGCATTTAGTGCTATAAACTTAACTCACAGCATTGCTCTTGCTGTATTCCAGAGGTTTTGATGATGTGTGTCACTGTTATTCATTTTGAAATATTTCTTAATATCCATCTTGATGTCATTGTTCACCTAAAAGTCATTCAGGAGTAGGTTGTTTAATTTCTGTGTATTTGTATAGTTTTGGGAATTCCTTTTGGAGATGATTTCTGGTTTTTCCATTGTGGTCTGAGAAGGTACTTGGTATGATTTTGATTTTTTAAAATGTATTGAGACTTGTTTTGTGGCCTGTCATATGGTGTGTCTTGGAGAATGGTCCATGTTCTGATGAGAAGAACGTATATTTTGCAGTTCTTGGGTGGGATATTCTGTGAATATATTAGGTCCATTTGTTCTAGAGTATAGTTTAAGCTTGGTATTTCTTAGTTGACTTTCTTCCTTGATGATCTATGTAGTGCTGTCAGTGGAGTATGGAAGCCACTATTATTATGTTGCTGTCTATTTCTTTTCTTAGGTCCAGTAGTAATTGTTTTATGAATCTGGAGTTCCAGACTTAGGTGCATATATATCTAGAATTGTAATACCATCTTGTTCGATTGATCCTTTTATTATTATATAATGGCATATTTTGTCTTTTTTTACTGTTGTTGTTTTAAAGTCTGTTTTATCTGATGGAAGAATTGCTTTTCCTGCTCACTTGTGATTCTCATTTACATGGAATATCTTTTTCTACCTCTTTACCTGGAGTCTATAAGAGTCTTTTCATGTTAGTTGATTCTCTTGAAGACAGCAGATATTTGATTTGTGACTTTTTATCCATTCTACCAAAGTATATCTTTTAATGGAGTATTTAGTCTCAAGATGCAAGGTATTGTTCAGTTACCGTGTTGTTACATAGGTACTTGGTTTTCTTCATTGTATTATGGTTTGATATATCCTATATGTTTTATGCTTTCTAGAGGTTCTATTTTGGTGCATATCAACCTTTTGATTCAAGATTAATAACTCCTTTTAGCATTTCTTATAGGGCTGGTCTGGTAGTGACACATTCCCTCAGCATTTGCTTCTCTGAAAAAGACTCCATTTGTAAAACTTAGTCTTGCTGGATAAAAAATTCGTGACTGACAGTTATTCTGTTTGAGGAGGCTAAAGATAGGACTCCAGTCCCTTCTGGCTTGTATGGTTTCTGCGGAGAAGTCTGCTGTTAGTCTGGTATGTTTTCCCCTGTAGGTTGCCTGATACTTTTGTCTCACTACTCTTAGAATTCTTTCCTTCATGTTTACTTTAGATAGCCTGATGACTGTATGCCTTGATGATGTCCTTTTTGCAGTGAATCTCCCAGGAATTATTTATGCTTCTTACATTTGGTTACCTAAATCTCCAGCAAGGCCAGGGAAATTTTTCTCACCTATTTTCTCCAATAAGTTTCCCAAACTTTTTGCTTTCTCTTCTCCCTCAGTAACACCATTGATTCTAAGGCTTGACTGTTTTACGTAATCTCATTTCTTGGAGACTTTGTTCATTTCTTTTAATTATTTTTTCTTTATTTTTGTCTGGGTTAATTTGAAAGGCTTATCTTCAAGCTCTGAAATTCTTTTTTCTACTTGTTCTAGTCTAACATTAAAACTTTCCACTATATTTTGCAATTTCCTAAGTGTATCTTTAATTTCCAGAAGTTCCGATTGATTTTTCTTCAGAATATCTAGCTCTGTAGAAAATTTTTTGTTCATACCGTGAACTGTTTTTTCAATTTCTTTATGCTCTTTCTTGTATTTCCTTGAATAGCTTTAATAATCCACCTTTTGAATTCTTTATCTGGTATTTCAAAGATTTCCTCTTGGTTTGGATCCATTGCAGAAGATCTAGTGTGATCTTTTGGGGTTGTTATAGAACCCTGTTTTGTCATATTGCCAGAATTATTATTATTATTTTTTGAGATGGAGTTTTGTTCTTGTTGCCCAGGCTGGAGTGCAATGGCACGATCTTGGCTCACTGCAACCTCTGCTTCCTGGGTTCAAGGGATTCTCCTGCCTCAGCCTTGCAAGTAGCTGGGCTTACGGTGCCCACCACCATGCCCAGCTAATTTTTGTATTTTTAATAGAGACGGGGTTTCACCATGTTGGCCAGACTGATCTTGAACTTCCTACCTCAGGTGATCCGTCTGCCTCAACCTCCCAAAGTGCTGGGATTACAGGCATGAGCCACCGCACCTGGCTGCCAGAATTATTTTTCTAGTTCCTTCTAATTTGGGTAGGCTATTCTAATTATTCTTGAATTTATTTTTGATTTGACTTAAAAAAAATTTTTCCCCCTTGAGGATGTGACTTTAATGTTTATAGTTTATTATAGCCTAATTCAGCTCTTGGTGGTTTCAGGGGTGAAGACTTTGTATGAGTTCCTTGGTTACAGAGAGTCTTTGCATGATAGCTTTCTCAGATGCAGGTTGTAGTAGCATAGGGCTTGGTTGTGAGAAGGTTCATTGTCTCCTGTGGGGTTGGAATTGCAGAGGTCTCTTAAAGCTGATCTCATTCCCCAGTGGTGTACACGTTTTAATTAATTTATTTTTTTCAGCAGTATTTTATTTACTGAGTTGAACAGCTTAGGCTTCAGGCCAGTAGGAGAGATGTCCATGGGTAAAAATCAGCTGTGGCTAAAGCAGGTTGGTAAATGCAATACTCAGTGGTGGGCAGAGGTCTCAGCCTTGATAGAAGCAGCTGGGGCAGCTCTCAGTGAAATGCACTGAGGTTTTTTCAAGGGAAAGGGAAGAACCCACCTCAGCTTCCCTACTAGACTAGCAGGAAAGTGATCCACCTTCCAATTACACTCCTGACTCAGCGTTCCAGCTATTCAGATCAGGCACCTCTTTTCGTCTGTAGGAATGTTGATGTTCATCATAGAAAGGATTGTACCCCTTGTGCAAGCTTGAACCTAGGGGACATTCTTTCTATGTGGATGCAGCCACCCTGAAGTATCCCAGAAAGAATGTCTACAGGTACATCCATGCTGAGCTCCCATGGGGGAAGCCTCAGCTATGTCGATGGTGGATGAAGGGGAGAAGAAATCACCTTCTTTAAGACCCTTCATGAGCACCAGGGCTGACTGGCTGTTGGGGTAGAGCCACAGACATTTTCTGCTGAGCCAAGCACTGCAACTGTGTCTCTGCTAAAAGAAACTTCCCAGAAATGGAAAGTTCTGGGACTCAAGGCCTGCCATCTTGATTCTTTTGTTTCATGGAGTGCTCCCTTGATGTCATGCATTTCTTTTTCCCTTAGGAGTAGAAGTCCCTGAAGTCCAGACTACTGTGAATGAAACTTTTATCTAGGTCTAGTTGCCTAGTGGGGCTGCTACACTCCAGGGTGGTGCTGGGGGATGTCTTCAAGGGATCCAGTGATGTGGATCCTCAAGTATCCCAGCAGTGGGTACCAGCACCAGTTCTGATGGGGATGGCAGGGGAGTGCTGTGAGATTCCTTGGTTATGAAAAGCCTTAGTGTGTTGGTTTTTTCAAATACTGGTTGTAGTAGTAGATGAACTGGTCACATGGACAGACTCAGGATCTCTTGGTTAGCCAGGGTGTTGCAGGCAATGGTGATTGCTGAGGTCACACATGAGTTTTCTCCTTCCTGCATGCTGTGTTCTTCTGCCTGAAGATGCTATAATGGCCTGTGTCAGTTGACCTCCAATCAGAAGGTGGTGCTTGCAAAAGAGCACCAGCTGTGGTAGTGGTAGGATTTGTGCTTGCCTTATGTACCCAGGGGAGGTACTCTGGTGTCTCAGGCAATTGGTGGGGCCATAGAGCTCCCAAAAGTTTCTGTTCTCCAAAGAACAAGCTAACAGGGTAGGATTGAGGGGCAAAGCCAAGTTGGGGCTGGGTCAGGCAAGTCTGTGCTCTAGCTCTCCATATGCGGGCAAAAGCAGCGGTCCCAGTGAGGATCAGAGGGCAGTTCTCTGGCTGCTGGGGTATATTCAAAGGAAAAGCACAGCTGCTTCTGCTGCACTGAAGAGTCTGCATGGAGAGTGGGGAGTAGCAGGTAGCAGCAAGCCCTACTCAGCTTTCATGCACTTGGCAAGGCAGGTCTCACAGCCACAGGGTACCACTAGCAGCAGCTAGCTGGGTTCCAGATAGTTGGCACTCAGAACTCAAAACTGCCCCAGGCCATTAGCCTTTGCATGGCCTTCAGGCCACATTTCTCTTGGTCTCCCCAAATAGCAGGGGCGGCCAACCCTTGTGCTGTCTTATGGCTGCAGCACACTTCCCATTTGCCCCTCAGTTCTGCCCAAGGGAACTTGTTCCCACTCATATCGTGAATCTCAGTTGAGCTTCTCTCAACCTGTGATTGCTGGCTGAGTTAGCTGGCTGACTTCCACGAGGTCCCCTGTGAGGTAGGATCAGCAGTGGCTTCCCTCTGTCCTTGCTGGAGACTGGGAGTGCACTGAAAGCTTGTCCAGTGCTACTCCTTCTCATATACTCCCCACAGCTCACTGAATCAGCTTTAGTGCTGGATAGGGTTGAGGGCTTCCCTTGTGGCCTGGATAGCCAGATTCCCCAGTAGGAGTGTATATCCTAGAGGCAGTTTATTCTCCTCTCACACTCTGGGGACTTAGAGTTTTCCATCTACCTCATAGTAAGTTCCTATGTTTCTTCCTGAAAAAAAAAAAAAATCACAGTGTGCATCTCTCCATACTATTTTGTCGTTCCAAGTGGTAGAGGCATTCTCACAGTGTCTCCAATCTACTATCTTAGGGGTAAAAAAAAAAAAAAAAAAAAAAAAAGCAGGTTTTATTGGGTACCTTTGGGGTGAGAGTTAGTGTACAATTTAGGAACATTATTCTTGGAACCAGACAGACCTTGGTCAGACTGCTAGCTCAGCCATTTTCTGGTTGTATGGACTACAGCAAATTTAAAACTTTAAGTCTCAGTTTCCTCATCTGTAAAACTAAAATAACACATACGCATAAGATTATTTTGAGACTTAAATAAGATAATGCATACAAAGCATTTAGCACAAAGTTTGACTCAGTAGGTGCTGTTTGGTGTTCGTGCCATTATTAGCTTTGTATTAAAGAGCTATATATTGTCCTGTCTTCTAGGAGCTTACAGTCCAGTAGGGCCGTAAGATACATATTGAGGAAAGAAAGGGAATGTCAGCCTGCTGTGATGTGTTGGGAGAGGCTTTCTTGAGGAGTTGGGATTGGGGCCACTGTGTTGTACAATGCCAGGGGACACCATTTACATCAGCTTTGAGAATGGGTCCCTCTGGAGTAGCACAGTTGCACTGCTTGGAATTTTGAGTGTGACCATGAAGGATGTGTAGAATTTGGGTAGATGGAAGAAGGAGGGTTTTGGGTTTGGGTTTGGGTTTGGTAGGAATAAACAAGATTCTTTCAGAGGACGATGAGATCTCTCAGCTGGCCAGAGAACTTTCTACATTAAGCAGAGGTAGTCAGGCTGTGTATCTTGAGGTGGCTCCAGGGCTTTGCTTCTTTCTGATCACTGAAAGGTGGATGGAATGAACCTTCTGCTGAAATGGGTACAGGTCAGGGTGAAATGCCTTTGATCTCTTCACGTTGTCTTCCTTGAGTCTCCTCAAGGGCTGGGATTGCCATATTTCCAAAAGGGCACTTTTCTGTGAATAGCCTTTTAGCCTGGTTAAGTAAACCAAAAGGCTCCCTTGCTTTTTCTGCTGTTTCTTTTTCTTTAACATTACTCGGAACTCATCTTGTTAAATATCACATTTACTCAATATGTGGAGTGATCAAGATATTGTATGTGTGACCCTGTACCCTGCTTCTACTTTGTATAGCTTTACATTTCTTTCGAACTTCTTTATGCACTTTTTTCTTTCCTTTTCTTACCTCTGTGGAATTTATTCTGCCCTTTAAGGACTCTCAAAGGCATAGTAGATCATGGCATAAATTAGGTGGCAAGAAAGGATTTTCTGTATCATTAGGCTTTTCTTCTTTTAAAGCTGTGTCTTTGGTATATTTTAATTGTGAGGATGTAAATAAAGCCATATGGACCAAAAGTGAATAGCATATCCAATTATCTTGTAAATAACTTTAGCTTAGTAAATCTCCCAAGTTATTTTAAAAACACAGTATTTTATGGGGTATTTGGTATTATATGATACTCTAAAGAAGAAGTCACCAAATGTTTACTCTAAAGGGCCAGATAGCAAACATTTTAGGCTTGCGGGCAGATTCTCTGTTGTAGATACTCGGTTCTGCCATGGTAGTGTGAAAGCAGCCATAGAAAGTATACAAACTGATGGATGTGGTTATTTTGCATTAAAACTTTATTTATAACAATAAATAGTGGGTCACATTTGGCTCTCTGGAGTAGTTTGCTGACCCTTGCCCTCAAGGAAAGAGAAAGAGATTTTGTTGGATTGGGAAGGTAAATGGAAAATTAAAATTACATGAATTACAAAATTTCCAGATAATGAACTCTATGAAAAACTAAAAAAAATACTTATACCTCCTACTGTTTGAATTAGATTTCATGTTTGATATGAATTTGTAAATAAATTCCAAATACCTTTATCGATAGTTCTTCCTTTTTAAAATCTAAGGCCTGTGATTCACAACAAGCCTCTCTTTATTAATCAACCATTTATTGTTTTCTTTGCACCAGGCACTGTGTAGGTCATTGGAAATTTACAAATAACTTAGACACACATTTTTCCTTTAAGGAGCCACAGTCTAGACTGTGTACTCTTTCCTGCCAGATGTGGACTCATGCCTTGGATCACACGAAATATTTGGTCTAAAGTAGCAAGAAACCTGCATTGGAAAAGGGACTTTTTGATGGTACACTCATCTTTTTTTCTCTTTCTGCTGTAAGTGTGTTTGGACTGCTATATTTTTGTTTCTCTTTATTTTCATATTGTTAGAGAAAGTCTGCTAGAATTTATAAATGGTGAGAATATTTTGATAACTTAGTTGCCAAAATTCCTAGTCTTGATTCCAGAGGTTGTGTTTTCCTGCCCTTTAAAATTTTCACTGAGTCGCCTTAATTCTGTTTTTGAGTTTCTTTAAGTTCTGCCTATCAAATTATAAACAAGCACCACCAAATTGCAGAAGGTTATATCTTAATAGTATTGAAATAGGCAGTTATAAAAAATTGTGTCACCTAAGTCTAACGGCTCCTCTAGAATGTTTTCCTTTAGAACTAAGCCATTCTGGCCCTTGCGCATTGGGTGGGTCTGTGATCTGTTTCTACTCACAACACTTCTGACACAAATGGCTGGATTTTTTCCACACCAACAACCAATTCTTCGATTCTGACACTACCCAGAGTTAGCACAGACCCCACAGGTTATGGGCTTAGACCCACAAGACTCTTCTTCACTTTAGATACCAGTTGTAAGTCCAGGTCTCCTATACTTCGACCAAGAGATGATATATCTTGAGTTTCTGTGAGCCCCACTCTTTAGGTTCAGTAATTCTCTGTAAAAAGTCTCACAGAACTCACGAAGTCACTTTACTTCCTATTACTGGTTTGTTACAGAAGTTACAACCCAGGAGCAGCCAAATGGAAGACATGCACAGGACAAGGTATAGAGGAAGGGCATGCCCTCTCTAGATGCCTACCCTTTTAGCACCTTCATGTGTTCACCAATCCAGAAGCTCTCTGAACTCTGTAACTTAGGGGTTTTGTGGAGCTTCCATTACATAGTCATGGTTGACTGCATCACTGGTCACTGGTGATTAGTTCAATCTCCATCCCTTCTTCCCTCCCCAGAAATGGGGCAGGGGCTGAAAGTTCATTCCTCAAATTTCATGGTTGGTTCCCCTGGCAACTACCAGCCCTCATCCTGAAACTCTCTAGGGACCCACCAGGAGTCATCACATTTGCCTAAACTCAGGTATGATTGAAAATGGGTTTATTATGAACAAGAGACACTCTTCTCATTCCTATTGCCCAAGAACTTCCAAAGGTTTTAGAAATTCTGTGCTAGGAACTGGGGATGAAGACCTTATTTTTATTTTTTTTGAGACAGAGTCTCATTCTGTTGCCCAGGCTGGAGTACAGTGGCTCAATCTCAGCTCACTGCAACCTCCACCTTTCTGGTTAAAGCGATTCTCATGCCTCAGCCTCCCGAGTAGCTGGGATTACAGGTGTGCATCACCACGTCTGGCTAATTTTTGTATTTTTAGTAGAGACGGGGTTTCACCATGTTGGCCAGACTGGTCTTAAACTCCTGACTCCAAGTGTGTCTGGAGTTGGTTCCTTCCGGTGAGTTTTTGGTCTCACTGACTTCAAGAATGAAGCCACGGACCTTCGTGGTGAATGTTACAGCTCTTAATGGTGACACGGACCCAAACAGTGAGCAGCAGCAAGATTTATTGTGAAGAGTGAAAGAACAAAGCTTCCACAGCGTGGAAGGGGACCTGAGTGGGTTGCTGCTGTTGGCTGGGGGTGGTCAGCTTTTATTCCCTTATTTGTCCCCGCCTATGTCCTGCTGATTGGTCCGTTTTACAGAGTGCTGATTGGTGGGTTTACAATCCTTTAGCTAGACACAGAGTGCTGATTGGTGCGTTTTTACAGAGTGCTGATTGGTGCATTTACAGTCCTTTAGCAAGACACAGAGCACTCATTGGTGCATTTTTACAGAGTGCTGATTGGTGTATTGACAATCCTTTAGCTAGACACAGAGCGCTGATTGATGTGTTTACAATTCTCTACCTAGACAGAAAAGTTCTCCAAGTCCCCACTTGACCCAGGAAGTCCAGCTGACTTCACCTCTCACAAGCAATCTACCTGCCCAGGCCTCCCAGAGTGCTGGGATTACAGGCATGAGCCACCATGCCTGGCCTTATATTTCTTATTATATCATAAAATCACAGGGGAGTTGGATGGGGGTGAGGGAAGGCAGTATATGAACGAGAGAAGCTCTAAAGTCCAAATGAAGGCAGAATGTGGACTTCTCTGGCCCTGAGGAGTGGGTTGGGTTGAGTAAAATGGGGTGGTTTGATTGGACAGGTTCTGATGAATCTGGTAGTGGGTACCTCAGGAGCCATGAGGACATTTAAACGTAACAGTGTCACAGAAAAGATAGAAGATTGTTCCCTAACTTGGGTAGTGGCATGAGAAAGTGGGTCTGCTGTTGGGAATAAGGTAGGCTCGGATTGTGGTTTTTGAGGGTGCCAAGAAATGTCTTTATAAGGTTTCAAACGTACATAGATGTAGAAGGAAGAATGATGCCACTCTAAAGTTGTTTTGAAGTGAAAAACAAAAATAATATATTTTAAAAATACAAATAATTTCCGTAAACATATAACAATCCATAGAGAAGAGTGTAGTCTCCTTCTGGTGACATTAATTGAGATACTTTATGCCAGGGTGGATGAAATCTATGTTTAAATTACTGGTATTAGTATTTTGGTATTTTCTCTTCAGTAAGATAACCTTGATTTCTTGCTTTTTGTGTTCTGATTACCTTGAAGTTAATATCTTGAAATAGAAAAACTGTGGTTCTTGCTTTGGTAGCACATATACTAAAACTGGAGCAATAAAGACATGAATATGGCCCCTGTGCAAGGATGACATGCAAATTTGTGAAATGTTTCATATTTTTTAAAACAAAATTGTGGCTTGTGTGTTTTTCAAACTTTGTATTATGCAAAACTTCTTGAGAACAAATAATTATGGGAACTTTTAAATACACGCAAAAATAGGATAATAAACTTTCCATCTACATTTTATTTATTTATTTATTTATTTAATTTTTGAGATGGAGTCTCGCTCTGTTGCCCAGGCTGGAGTGCAGTGGTGTGATCTTGGCTCACTGCAACCTCCGCCTCCTGGGTTCAAGCGATTCTTCCTGCCTCAGCCTCCTGAGTAGCTGGGATTACAGGCATGTGCCACCACGCCCGGCTGGTTTTTAAGACGTGAAATTTCAGAATGCTTGTTTTTAAGAAAGACAGCCCAATTGCCCCAATGCTTTGTTTGAGGACAGAGCCTGAGACACAGGAGGACAGCATGGTGGAACATTACTGGCACCACTGCCAACACAGCCCACACGTAGCAACAGCACATTTTGTTGGTTTTGCCAGCGTTGATGCTCAGATCCCTCTGTGGCCACCAATACCCAGCACCTGTGTCAAAGTTGGCTGCCTCAATTAAGACACAAACCAAAAATTCTAATTTTATAGTAGTTTCTGTGGTACCAGCCATGTGTACAACAGGTTTCATTTGCTTTTCTTCTGCCACAAGAGTGGCCTTGGACTCATGTGTCTGTTGGGTGATGGTTGAGGTTGCTCTGAGCCAATCCCCTCTGCTGGTTCACTCAATGGAAGCTGTGTATGCCCACATGGCGCTGTATGGACACCAGCTTGTTTTCCTTAAAAACATTGCTGTTTTTAGATTTGCTTTCGGAATGTGACCTATGAGGCAGAGAATCCAAGAATGTATAGCTTCTACCTCATTGCCTTGTTCTCAGGGATATCCAAGCCTCACTGCCTTGAGAAATAAGCGAAAGTTCCAGTAGGTGCTGTCTTACTTGATGACTATAAATTCTATAATCTTTGCTAATAATAGAGTGTTTTGTTCAAGCCACTTACGTTTGTTTATTTTTTCCTCTCGGCAAGCCTAACATCATCATCCTCAAAAGCATGGTTGACTGTGAATTTCCTTTTGAATAGATGTAATACTATTTAATTTCTCCCACCCATTCATCTATCCAAGCATCCAGTAAACATTTATCGAGTACCTACTATGTGCCGAGTACTCTTCTAGATGCTGGAGGGACAATGATTAATAAGATAATCTTTTCATATTCGTTGAGAGAGGAAAGCTGGACATTAAAGCAGATAGTAATGTGGTGAACTAAGTGCAGCTATAAAGATATGTACAACTTATCAGGAGAACAGTTATCTAAGACATCCAGTTCATAGAAGGGAGGAGAGAACACCATGTAGGCGAGGGGAATTTCACTATTATTGCCATATATTCAAGACCAGGAGTGGTGAGAGAATGGGCTGGAGATGTAACAAAGGTGCTCTGTGACAGAGTTTGAACTTCAGTTTGCTGGTGACGTGTGGGGAAGTCTGAATAGGATTCAAACAGTAGAGTGGCATGATTATATTTGTGTTCTAGAATAATCCCTCTGGTGGCTCTGTGCAATGTGGTTTTCAGGGAGTGAGGACTGGAGACAGAGTAGATAAGTGAGAATGCTGAGGGTCCTAATGATTCATGCATGCATTTCATTTAGTAAACATATATTGAGCACTTACTATGGACCATGCCCTGTTCTAGTCATTTGGAATTTATTTTCACATAGATAAACAAAAGAGATAAATAGTAGTAGCTTTTTTTGGATAGATACCAAATAAATCACAGGGTTTGCTTTGATCATGACAAACTTTTGAATACATGTTTTCTAGAGGAATATAATGATTTGGTGGTATTTTTATTTTGGATTTGGATCAGTCAGCACTAACATAAAAAATGGCCTCTTTCATGGTGCAAATTAGTAAGGCCTTAGTTTCAGCTCTTGAGTTTTTCTAAGACTGATTATTCCAGTCCGTAGATTATTCTGAGCCTTAGACTCTCATTTTCTGCTCATTAGCACCCCAAAGAATGGAGAGGAAGGGAGAGAAACTTCTGTCTGACTTGCCGCTTGTTAGAAGATTTGGTAAAGAAGGTGATGAAATTAATATTTAGGTTTCAAAATCAGGTTACAGATTGTTTTTGGGCTTGTTCTTGCCTGCAGTTCTTGCTTTCTCTCAACCGTAGCTAACTTGCTGTCTGGATATATCTGAGTGTGTGTGCCTCATGCACAATGAAGGGTAGGATTAACTTTGGAAATTTGGTGTGGGCAAATAGCCCAAGAATTAATACATTTAATAATACATTTAATTATTTTACCAATCACACTGGTTATTTGCAGTGTCAAAGCAGTTACCTTGGTAGGATATAAGGACATGGAATTAATTTTGTTGTTTATAATCTTTGTGTGTGTGTGTGTGTGTGTGTGTTGGGGGATGAGGATAGAATCTTTTTCTGTCGCCCAGGCTGGAGTGCAGTGGCTCAATCTTGGCTCACTGCAACCTCCGCCTCACAGATTCAAGTGATCCTCCTGCCTCAGCCTCCCAGGTAGCTGGGATTACAGGTGTCTGCCACTACACCTGGCTAACTTTTTGTATTTTTGGTAGAGATGGGGTTTCACCATGTTGATGAAACTCCTGGCCTCCAGTGATCCACCTACCTCAGCCTCCCAAAGTGCTGGGGTTACAGGCCTGAGCCACCATGCCTGGCCTGTGGTTTATAATCTGATATCTTGCTACTTGTACTTTGTTAGTATAGTTTAGGAGTAGGAATTTTCAAATGAAAACAAACACCCCCCAGGACATTGAGGGAATAACTGTACCCACTTCATAGGGTTGTCAGGAGGGTTAAATGAGTTAATATAAGCGAAGACTAATGTCCAACACATAGTAAATGTCATATAAACACTGGTCATTTTTATTGAGTTTACTTTTGAAAGTCAATTTGAATTTGCATGAAAGTAATAAGCAATAGGTGAAAATCACGATACTACTAGATAATAGAAGACATCACAAGGCCGGCTGTGGTGGCTCATGCCTGTAATCCTAGCACTTTGGGAGGCCGAGGTAGGTGTATCACCTCAGGTCAGGAGTTCAAGACCAGCCTGGCCAACAACATGGTGAAACCTCATCTCTACAAAAATATAAAAATTAGCTGGGCATGATAGTGGGTGCCTGTAATCTCAGCTACTTGGGAGCCTGAGGCAGGAGAATCATTTGAACCCAGGAGGCCAAGATCGCACCATTGCACTCCAGCCTGGGTGACAAAGGGAGACTGTCTCAATAAAAAAAAAAAAAGAAAATCACGACAGACTAGATTACACTCTATGATGTCACTAACAATGCATTTAATGCGTTGTTAGTGCGTTGTTCACTAACAATGCATTTAATGTACAGACTGTATACATTTTTAAAAGCTCTGGTTCAAGGAAAGTTAAAAGTATTTATAGTTATAGGTCTACATTTGAAAAATACTTGTTATGAACTGAGGAATAGGCAAATCCAGCATTTGGGCCACAACCTTTCTTTGATAGTTCCCCAGATAATAGTCTGGAGAGCATATGCAGAGATTTAAAAGTCAGTAAGTGGATAGCTGAATCTGTTGAACACTATGCTCACAGTTTCTAGTTCAAGACAAATGAAACATTAACGTAAATTGTTCTGAATTTTCTAAGTGAAGAATTCTACCCTTCCTTAAGTTAAAAGATTTATAACCTTTTAAATAGTAATATATATTCTGCAATTCAGCAGCTTTTCTTTCTGTGATTTTGAAGACCATCTTTTGAAGATGCAGAATTTAGAATTCCTACTTGGGGGCATTTCTTCAATTCAGTGAGCCATTCATGAGATTCAGCCAATGGAGATATTAAACACAATGAGGGTGAGGAACGGAAAGTGCTTTGTTTTTTAGTTGCAGTGACTTCTAATTGAAGCAAACCAGCTATACATGTGGATGGTCATGACTTTATAATTACAATTAAAATATTTTCAGTAGAAGACTGAGGCCCCAGGGAAAAGCATCATATGAAATGGAGAATAATCACCAGATGCGATTATGGGCCCCTTTTCCTAGTGGGTAATGATTTCTTTGCCTCTAGCTGTGAGTTGGCAAATGGGCTCTGTCATTATGGGTGTCTGTTGGAAGAAAGAAAAGGATGGAACAGAACTATGAGAGAAACAGTTCATAGGAAAAAAAGAGAAAAAGATCTTGAGCAGATAGGTAAGTGGAAGTCAAAGTCCTCACTGCTTGGGTCCTCCAGACCTTGTTGAACCATGTTACGATTGTAGCATTACACCTGCAATGTGTCTGCAGGTGTTCTGGGTGTTTTGAAACCCATTTGATGGAGAAGCATTTTTTAATGTCCTCAAGTTGATAAATGTTGGAATTGGCATCATTATTCTCTCTACAACAGGAGGGTAAAGGCTGGAGAGTACTGAAAAGCTAATGTTTCTTTTGGTGATGTCTGCCTTAGTTAAAACAGTTACTATTATGTAATAGAAATGAAAGTAGTTAGCACAGACAACAGTTTTATTACGTTTTCTCTTTTAGATGTGGATTTCTCTACTTTTTTTTTTTTTTTTTTGAGACGAAGTCTTGCTCTGTTGCCCAGGCTGGCGTGCAGGGGAGCGATCTCAGCTCACTGCAACCTCCGCTTCCTGGGTTCAAGCAGTTCTCCTGCCTCAGCCACCGGAGTAGCTGGGATTACAGGCAGGTGTCACCAAGCCTGGCTAATTTTTTTGTATTTTTAGTAGAGATGGGGTTTCACCATGTTGGCCTGGCTGGTCTCAAACTCCTGACCTTGTAATCCAGCTGCCCTGGCCTCCCCAAGTGCTGGGATTACAGGCATGAGATACTGCACTTGGCCTTTTTTTTTTAAGAGACAGGGTCTTGCTCCATCACCTAGGCTGGAGTGCAATGGCATGATCATAGCTCACTGCAGCCTGCAACTCCTGGGCTCAAACAGTCCTTTCACCCCAGCCTCTCAAAGTAGCAGCTGGGACCACCACACCCAGCAAATTTTTACAATTTTTTGGTAAAGTTGTGGAGGCTTCTCTTTGTTGCCCAGGCTGGTCTTGAATTCATTGCCTCAAGCGATCTTTCTGTGTTGGTCTCCAAAAGTACTGAGATTACGGACATGAACCACCACACCTGGCTCTACTTAACAGGCACAACCAGGAGAGTAGGAATGACTGCCCTAAGGGGAATTAGCTTTCACTCCTTATTGATGGGGATTTCCTGCCTCTACTACTAGAGAAACCCATATTTCCATGTTTTACATTCAGTGCTGACCAAGCATTTCCAAGTGCCCGGCACTGTGCTTATCTCATCCATAGATCCTCTGCCAGTAGAAAATGGAATGGTTTTAATTGAGAAGACCTGAGGAGGACTTCTATTTCTTAATCGGAGTCTATAAGCAAACTTGAAAAGAATCTTTCAGCTTCTCATTGGTTTAAAAATTATGATACTGTCTATTACACGTTTTGCATAACTTTAAATCTTCTTTTAGTCATATTGTATTGTTTTCTTTTTTGAGATGGGGGGGTCTTGCTGTGTTGCCCAGGCTGGCCTTGAACTCCTGAGCTCAAGCTATCCTCCTGCCTCAGCCTTCCAGGAAGCTGGGGATACAGGCATGTGGCATAGTCAAATTGTTTTGCAAAAGTGTTAGCTGCTTGAGATTTTAGGCAGATTGGAAGTTGTCGATCACTTCTTTTCTCCAAAGTGTAAAATGGAATAATTGCTGGAATTGGATGTCAGTGTGTTTTTATTCTAGATACTATGAAACATGACTAATGATGTTAGGAGTACTTGAGTCAGCATGTGAAAAGGAAAAAGCAATGAGTTATTTCTGCCCAGTGATCAGAGCCAATTAAGCAGGCGAAGGCAAGCTAATGTTGGTGTGGGCCGCAGCAATGAAGATTTTGTCTGCGTTGTTCTGTGTGTGTAGGACTCATGATAATTACAAGAGGGCATGCAATATCAGCAGAATACAGTTTAGGAATGAAGAATCAGGAGACACTGAGCTTCCTGCCTAGGGAAATTTTCTGTGTGAGACTAGCCACTGGTGTTGAACTACGTGCTAGGAAGCATTTTACTCTGTTGTTATACATTCTGAACTAATCATCTGTTTAAGATTTTTCTGGTGGCAATTGCCTAGTTAAAAAAAAAAAAAACAAATAGACTTTAAAACATTGCAAAAGTAAAGTATTGTAAAAATAATAATACTTTCCTAGATGCACTATGAACTTCCCGAAATTAGTTGTGATTAGGCAGCTTACTGCCCTTTCACATGTGCTATTTTGAGATCTCATCCTTTGGTGCTAGAATGATCGATATTACTAATATATGTTAGTAAATTTGTTGCCAAGCTTCTCTTAAGCCTCTGGAATATGGCTATTATTGACATTACTTAGTAATTTTTTAAAAATAAATTTTTCTAGACATATATGTACACACAGATATATATATGTACACACACATATATATATATATATATATTTTTTTTTTTTGAGACAGGATCTCAGTCTGTCACCCAGGCTGGAGTACAGTGGCACAGTCTTGGCTCATTGCAACCTCCGCCTCTTGGGCTCAAGTGATCCTCCCACCTCAGCCTCCCAAGTAGCTACAACTACAGGCACATGCCAACAAGCCAGGCTATTTTTATACATTTTTGTAGAGATGGGGATTTGCCATGTTGCTCAGGCTGGTCTCCAACTTTTGGGCTCAAGCAATCTGCCTGCCTCAGCCTCCCAAAGTGGTGGAATTACAGGCGTGAGACACTGCACCCCGCCTAGATTTTTTATATATGTTTTAAAAACAACCTAGGCAACTCTTCAAAAAGTCACACTTTTTGGCTTTTTAAAAATTTTTATTTTTTTTTTAACAGTCTCGGTATGTCAGCCCAGGCTGGAGTGCAGAGGTGTGATCTCGGCTCATTGCCACCTCTGCCTCCTGGGTTCAAGCAATTCTCCTGCCTCAGCCTTTCCAGTAGCTGGGATTATAGGCGTGCACACCACTACCTGTAATCAGCCTGGCTAATTTTTGTATTTTTAGTAGAGATGGGGTTTCACCATGTTGGCCAGGCTGGTCTCGAACTCCTGACCTCAAGTGATCCACCTGCCTTAGCCTCCCCAAATGCTGGGATTACAGGTGTGAGCTACTGTGCCCAGCCACTTTCTGCCTTTTTTTTTTTTTTTTTTTTGCTTTTATTTATTTATTTTTATAAGTCCAAGGGGTACATGTACAGGTTTGTTACTTGGACGTGTTGCATAATGGTGAGGTTTGGGCATCTAGTATGAACTTTCTGGCTTTTAATATTTGTGTGTTTTCAAGCTTGTGAAAGAACTTTTAAAATTGGTCACGTGATTTGATTTGAAAGCTAAAATAAATCGAATGGTTTCCTTCATAAGAGATAGTTAACTAATTTAAAGGTAGCTATTTGTACTCTACAAGAAATAGTATTTTTCAATAATGTTCACTAATTATTCACAGATATTTCACTAATATTCCACTAATGTCATTATAATAGGGTAGCTGGCTGGGTGGGGATAATTTCCATAGGACATTGTTCTATACGTGTCATCTTTTCAGGGAATGTTGATAAGTACACTGCTATACTTGGCTGTGTATCCAAACCTGGACAGTCAAAGGATAAAAGGGCACTGGGCTGTCTATCCTAGGTTATGGGAGTGATAATGAATGGGCTAGACAATAGCTGACAGGAGCCCTAAGGACCTTCTGAGGTTGAGCCTCAGATTTTTTATCTTTTCCTTTTGTCGCAGTTGTCTAGATGGTATCGAGATCTTGCAGAAGATGATGGGTTGAGGTTGGTCTGGAATTTGACTTTCTTCTTCAGTGGCCTTGTCAGCAGTAGTTACTGTTCAATGTGATAGCCACTAGCCACATGAGGCTGCTTGAATTTAATAAATTAATGACAGTGAGATATAATTAAAACAATATTTAAATTACAAATTCTTTTGTTGCACTAGCCATATTGCCAGGACTCAAAAAACCACATATGGCTAGTGATAAGCATAGCAGTACAAGTTCTATTGGACACTGACATCTACAGAGGTGTGGTGAATTGTCCAAAGTCATGTGGCTAGTCAGTGCAAACCAAGTGTTTGGACTAGTTTAGCAGTTATTCTTTTATGTCATGCAGGCTTTCAGTTTTGGGTAGTACAACTTGAACTAAAAAATTTGTCCCTGGCATGCCACGTTCTTCTTCCAAACTGTGAGAAACTCAGTGACAGAGTTAGAAATTAATTATTACCACATAATTTTAGTTTTACAAGGATCTGTGATTCATCTTAGGCTGTTTTTTTGTCTGTGTGCATGTGCATGTGTATGTGTGTGTGTGTGTATGTGCATGTGTATCACATGTGGTATGGTGGGAGTTTGCCACCTGTGCCATACATTGCTAACCTGGTATATATGATACCCAAACCATAGATATATATATATATGGGATCTAGAATTTCAGGGTATTGCAGTTGGACAGGACTTTTGAAGGTACCTAGCTTAACCTTGTACGTATGTGTAGTACTCCTGACAAGGTTTTTCATGGTGAGAGCCCTGCCTTATAAAAGAGTTCACTTCTTTCCACAACTTCAAATTGATCTTGGAATGTTCTTTATATCAAGCAAAAATCTTTCTTCCTATAATTTCTGTACATTGTTCCCAGTTGGCTCACAGGAAAATATTTATTCCCTCTGACATATGCAGCCCTGCCAATATTTGAAGTCTGTTTTCCTGTCATTCTTATGTCTTTTCTCCTATAGGATAAGCAGACCTAGTTCCTTCAGCTTTTCCTTATGTGACATGTTTTGCAAACTGCTCACCACCCTGCTTGCTTCTTCCTGGACCGACTCCAGGGGATGGCTCAGATCTGTGTAACTGAACATTTCGCCTTTCATGTGAATGGATGTCATACTAGATACATTTGGAAAATCTGAATAAGTCTTGAGGCAAAAAATGGCTACCACTATCCACGTGTAGGAAATATATTGATTTAGTTTTCTTTGGTAAGAGGAAATGTCGTTGTCTGTAATAAATGTGTTGTTTTTATAATCAGAAACTCTTATACCATTTTGATAAAAGTAATACCCCTCTTTATAATTACTGGATTGGGTAGAGTTTAGGTCTAGTGGATGGGAAAAAACAACAGTGTTCCTGATCTTCCTCCCTCCATTTTTCCCTCCCTTCATTCCATCCATTGAGTAATCTTTGTGTGCTTGTTATATATGTCACTAACTGTGGCACTAGGGTCACAATGATGAAGAACAGAGTGGTTTCTTTCATGGTGAGAGGCATGATATGAGTGATTTAATTATTCTGGCAATGGGAAGAATGCAGTAGAACTCTGTTCAGATCTCCACAATAACTTATGAATGGCATGATCCTCAGTAGGTCTTTCATTTTATTCTTGTTTCTGAATTTCTGAAATGTCAATGATACTTGGAGTAGCTTCCTGATGGGATTGTTGTAAGACTTAGAAACAAAATGATAGGTGAGATTTCTATAAAGGTCATGGTTAGACCAGGCGTGGTGGCTCACACCTGTAATCCCAGCACGTTGGGAGGCCGAGGCGGGCAGATCACCTGAGGTTGGGAGTTCGAGACCAGCCTGACCAACATGGAGAAACCCTGTCTCTACTAAAAATACAAAATTAGCCAGGCATGGTGATGCACACCTGTAATCCCAGCTACTCAGGAGGCTGAGGCAGGAGAATTGCTTGAATCTGGGAGGCAGAGTTTGCAGTGAGCCGAGATCGCAACATTGCACTCCAGCCTGGTCAACAAGAGTGCAACTCCATCTCAAAAAAAAAAAAAAAAAGAAAAAAAAATCATAGTTAGGTTGTTATGTTGGGCATGGTGGCTCATGCCTGTAATCCCAGCATTTGGGGAGGTTGAGGTGGGATGATCACTTGAAGCCAGGAGTTTGAGACCAATTTTGGCAACAAAACAAGGCCTGCTCTACATTTTAATTTAAAAAATTTTTTTAATTAGCTGTAGTTCTAGCTACTTGAGAGGCTGAGGCAGGAGGATCGCTTGAACCCAGGAGTTGGAGGCTGCAGTAAGCTGTGATTGTGCCACGCACTCCAGCCTGGGCAACACAGTGAAACCGCATCTCTTAAAGAAAAAAGAAAAAAAAGATCATGATTATTGTTGCTATTGTTATTCATGAATAATACTTTCTTGGGGAGGTAGTGTGGCTGATCTTCCATGCTAAGTTCCCTTTTCTTTTTCACCTATTTCTCCCTTATGCAATTCTTTTGCCATTTTCTTATGAAATTTTTCTAACATATGGAAAACCTGAAAGAGTGTTACAGTGAGCACCCACATACCACCACTTACTTTCTACCATTTACATTTTACTTGCTTTATCACATATCTCTCCATCCCTCTGTCATTAGCCAGTGTTTACACACTTGTATTTACAGAGAAAGATGCATGGTAGTTATTTTCCCTGGGAAATGGAGGCCTTCCCACTATGATTTTGTTCATCTTCTTGGCCGTGATAATGATGGTTATGACGATAACACAGTAGCCAGCACAAAGCAGCACACTATTAACTCATTCAGTCTTCTAACAACACTAGAAGACAAGTGCTAAAGTGCTAAAATTAATTCCTGTTTTACAGAAGAGGAAACTGATGCACAGAGAGGTTAAATCATCTACCCAATATTACACAGTTTGTGAGGGGCTAAGTCAGAAATCTGGTAATCACCTGAGTAAGCCTTGTTTGTTTGTTTGCTTTTAATCTGTAAAATTAGTGAAAAAAGAAGTAAGACACCATTTAGGAATAGGAAAAATAACCACTGCAGCTCTTTGTGATTCAGGTTGGTTTAATGACTCCTCTGTGGCAGTTGTACCAAGTGCTGGGTTTGTGCAGGTGGTTAAGTCAGGGTCTCTCCTCTCAAGCCAGTCTAATGGACAGAGCCACTATGAGTTGTTGGATTGATGTTTTAATATAAATAACCTTACAGAAAGTGTTAGAAATGAAGGGTTTCAGTAAAGGAGAGTTACCTATCTAATTTTACTTAAATGTTTATACATTAACAGATACTATTTTGGGGTTTCTGTGAGAAGATTAATTATTCCAGCACATGAGTACTACCTATTTGGAAATGTCTCACTGTTCATAAGTAAATACGTTACTTATTTCCTTTTGCCTTAGAGAAAAATAATTTGGAAGAAATACACCCAGGAAACCTTAAAATATATTCCAATTAATGGTAACTCTTAGACTATTTAAGGCACTTTAAAAAATATTGTCCCTTCAAATTTTTTCCCTTTATTTCTCTCCATGATTTTGTCTAAATTTAGCAGCACATCACGAAAAATGAAAATTAAAACCCTACTGGGGACTAGAAGCTCGTTGAATTGGCCATTACATCATTGTAAGCCATGTAAGCATGGGCGTATTTCTGTGCATTGCTGTCCCAAGCCCATGTGCTGTAAGAATATGCATTGTTGGGACGGTGGTGCAAGGAGAAACATCCTGGAGAGGATGTACAGCATACAGAAATAAGTCACTGCTGTGACATCATTAGTCAACATTGGTTGAGTGACAGAGTAAATAAGGCATCTTCTGTTATAAATGGTTGACACTGCTGAAAATTTAGAAACATCTTGCTCCAGTAGCAGCATTATTTTCTTTGGACTATGCAAATCTTTTTAAATTAAAAATTCAAGTTAAAAGAAACTATTTTTAATTGACTCTCTTTGTGGCCATTCCTTGATCAATATCTCTGTGAATAAGATTGTTAACTGAACAATGTCTATTTCTGCATCTTCTGGCAGAAATAGAGATAATGACAGTTTTGTTTTCACTTACTTTTCTTGTTACAAAATTTAAAAAATAACATTAATTTTTAAAAGTCTCTTTGTTATACATAAGTTACATTTTGGGACCTTCTTTAATGATTGCTCATATAGTATTGTTCGCTTTTTGAATCAGTGACCTGCCTACGCATTTGCAAGTCACTCTTAGCATTCCTCGAAAGTTGCTGTTATAAATGATAGTTTTACATAGAGGATGGAGGAAATGAGAAAATTGCATTTGTCTTCCTATTGAGGTAAGACATAAGCAAGTGGAAAGGTGGTTTCCTGCTGGGGAATGAAGCCTGTTGTTCATACTGTTGTGTGTTGACTTGTCCACTTGGATGGCTCCTAGGATCATGGGGGTCCTTGTGACTTCCATATGTCATAGATCCTGCATATAGTTTCTGTGCCTTGCCCTCCTCCCAGTCTTTTCTGCCCTGTGGTTATTTCTCTACTGCCACTGCAGGGTGGCACTCAAGCTTTTCCTTATATGAGATTCATCCTCTTCAGGGCATGCGGACTCCCTGTGAAAAAGCTGAGCAGGTTTATTTTGATAGCACTGCCTGGAGGGCTTGCCCCATTTCTTTCCAGGAAAATTTAAAATTATTCTGCATTTTTTTTTAAGACTGTCTACTTCATTTTATAAGCCACAACATTATAAATACATCTAAATTTAATAGTAGAATTGTAACATTGCTTTCAAAATTTCTCACTGGCTCACAGAATTACAGAGCTGCAGAGCTGAAAGAGATCTTCACCAGAAGCAAAACCATTCTGGGAAAATAAATAATCATGTTTTAATCTTTCTTTTTTTCTGTTTGTGTTTTTTTTTTTTTTTTTTTGAGATGGAGTTTTGCTCTTGTCACCCAGGCTGGAGTGCAATGGCATGATCTTGGCTCACTGCAACCTCTGCCTCCCGGGTTCAAGCGATTCTCCTGTCTCAGCCTCCCAAGTAGCTGGAATTACAGGCACCCACCACCATGCCCAGCTAATTTTTGTATTTTTAGTAAAAACGGGGTTTCACCATGTTGGCTAGGCTGGTCTGGAACTCCTGACCACAAGTGATCTGCCCACCTCGACCTCCCAAAGTGCTGGGATTACAGGGATGAGCCACCATGCCCGGCCATGTTTTGATCTTAAGGTAGTTTCTCTAACTCGTGGTAACTTCGTTTATTTTTTTGTATTAACCTTTTCTGTCAGTAGAAAAGTACAGTTTTCTGTTTCTAAAACTGCCACAGAATAATAATGGAGCCACAGCGTCCTTGGAGAGGGCATTTTTCACTCTGTGCAGAGATGTGGAAATGGGCTCAGAAAGGACAAGCGGCTCACCCAACACTAAATGGCTATTTAATGGCAGAGTGGGGATGAGAACTTGTCTTCTGATTGCCAGTCCAGTAACACACGGGGCCACTTATTTTAAGCCATTGTGTCCCCAGCTGATTAACAATTTTCATGTACAACCTAGCTCATGAGAGCAGCATCATGGAGGAGGTTGCCATTCAGCAAACACTTGTTGAGGGGGGATACCAAGATGAAAATGATTAAGACACTGTCCTGCCCTCAGGCTAACACTCCAGAAAAGGGTTTGCAGGCATATTTACAGCTAAGTGCCACAAAGAATTAAACCTTCTTAAAGTTCTTTCTAGCTCAGTCATTTGAACTTCTTTTCCCAAAAAACCCTATATTTCCCCAACTCCACAAAAGCAAGTCCCTCTTGGTTAAGCCCTAATACATGGTGAAATGCTGGTGTCTACCAAGGGGGCCTTGCAGGCTGTTGGGCTAATTGTGGTCCAAATCCCATTTCAAGAGGGCATCTTCAAACAGGTGGTCAGAATAAAAATCTTGATGATTTTGGTAAATGGCAGCAAGTAGACCATGGAGGACAAGCAGTCAATAGGAATGGGGACATCTGGTGCATGGGCTGGGGCAGATAGGGAGTCTGAAGAGGTAGAGGGTAAGCAATGAAAGTTGTGGCCATAGCTGCCAAACAAAGGGTATTTTTACACGCAGTTTTGCCACTGGTTATCTAAGGAATCTGCCATCACAGTGCCTGTGAAGAGGCCATTATTTGACACATGAGGGTTTTCAGTCAAGTGAATAGCATGGTATTCACAGGGCTGCTTAGAGAAGTGCTGTTATCTGGATAGAGGATGGTGGTGTCTGGATTAACTCTAGTATAGTTTCTTCCTTGGGACATCATCTCTTTTCCACTAATGGACTCCTAGGCATTCCATCACTCAGCTTAGTTTTCTCAGAGAATCCATGAAATGTGAAATCTTAATTTTAGACATCTAAAATTGGGCAAATAAGCTTTTTAACATATACATAGATTTAAAATACAGTTAGGTTTATTTTTATTCAAATAGCACATGCTTTCTGTGTTTGTGTGTACATGTGCATGCAGTGAGGAGATACTGACATCTTTTCTGGATTTCACTTAATATTGATGTTATTTAATGCAAATTTGGAGGATTTAAGAATATTAGAGGGGAAAAGATTGCAATTTCTAAAGAATTAGAAAAGTCGGCCAGGCACGGTGGCTCAAGCCTGTAATCCCAGCACTTTGGGAGGCTGAGACGGGCGGATCACAAGGTCAGGAGATCGAGACCATCCTGGCTAACACGGTGAAACCCCGTCTCTACTAAAAAATACAAAAAACTAGCCGGGCGAGGTGGCGGGCGCCTGTAGTCCCAGCTACTCGGGAGGCTGAGGCAGGAGAATGGCATAAACCCGGGAGGCGGAGCTTGCAGTGAGCTGAGATCCGGCCACTGCACTCCAGCCTGGGCGACAGAGAGAGACTCCGTCTCAAAAAAAAAAAAAAGAATTAGAAAAGGGGCCGTATCTCTGAATGTTGGGTTACTGCAAAAGAGAAACAACTGGGTGAAGAACTATTTAAAAATTAATGAACAAGGTAATTTTATATTTTTCTGATATGGGTGGATTTTTGTACGTCCTATAGTAAGACCCAGTGATGTCATGACTAGGACCTCTTCCACTAAGAGCTCTCAACTAGGGATAATTCATTTGTTTGTATTCAGAATTCACTACTATGATAAGCCTTCTGGATGACCAGTGGCAAAGAAACATCATCAGTGATGAAAACTCACAAATAGAGAAATCAGCAAGTATGTTAAAGTAATGGATATTTCTCTTCTCCCCCAAAGGTCTCACATACAGTTGTGTCATGAGTGTTCTTGATTCTAGTTAATCAGTTTCTTGTGTAAAGTGCTTATGGTGATAAATCAATGTGCGTTTTAATTACCAACTAGCCTGTCAGTGGGTGGGAAGAAGCTTGTTTTCCAAAGCTTGGTGTTAGCAAGTCCTGTTTATGTGATAATCATATGCAGAGGACAGAGGCTGGCTATATTCTGGCTATGGGAATAGAAGAGTTAGATCAGACAATTGTCTTCTTTATAGCAGACACTGTGCTGCGTGAAGTGTGACATGAACAAGCCCTTCCAGAATCATGCAAATTATTGCTCCCCATGAGAAGACTTTTATGAGTAAATAATGTAACCAAGGATATCAGCCCTAAGAACTGGTCTGTGGTATTGATGAGAAGCATTAGCAGGGAGAGGCTCACCCCATGGGGTGCTGCAGGGATTGTGGCTTTTGAAGCTGATAATTGAGGGTTCAAATTCTAACTCTTATCAATGTTGTTGGGACAAGTTAAATTATTATAAACCTCTCTGAGTCTTGGTTTCCTCATCTATAACAAGAGAATCATGGTACCTTCCTCACGGGGTTAAATGTGGTAAGGTAAGTGCCTTGCCACTTCTGGTTTACAGCAGATTTCAAAAACTTCCCCCTTTTCTTCCCCACTCACAGATGGTTCAGAAAAGGAAGAGCTATTGGGAACTTGTGTGTGGAAAGAAGGCGTCTGGAAGGATACCTTTTGATACTTATGTAAGCGATCCAGGATGCACAGCCTTTTGTGGCTAGAAAAAGGCCTTAGGCCCGTGGTTTTGCAGGTGTAATACAGATGGTAGGGGCTGCACAGCTACTATGATAGTCATTCCAAGTGTTTCTGCTCAGGATTCTGGACTTCCCATTGTCTGGCTCTGCCAGAATGTGGTTGTCTACCTGCCCAGGTGAGGATGCAACCCTTGCATTAGAGAAGACTCTCAACAGCCATGGTCTCTTTGACTAGGGAAGCTAATAGGAGACCCGAACTTTCTAAGTCTGTTGTGGATGGTTGTATGTTTGGTGACTGGATGTGAGGCAGATTTCAGGGAATGGTTGCAAATTGGTCAAGTTTGGCAAAAATATCAGAGGCATTGAAACCAGATATCAAACTAAGCCTTAAGGCATTCTCAGAAGTGAAAAATACAAGTTTTGTTTAACTTACTGAATTCAAAAATGACACTAATGAATGTGAAGGGATGATTTGGATAGAACCTGTTCTGTGTGGGGCCTTCGTGTAATCGCTAGAGAATGTGTAAATCAAATTATGCCTGGAGGAAATTTTATTTCCAATTTCAGTTGCTTTACTGATATGTTAAGGGAATTAAAAAATATTTAGCTCAGCCTTTCAGAGAGCTGTTATTACTGTTTGAACTGTGACTGTTATTTTAATTCTCATTAGATAACTAGTATCTTTTAAGTTGTTGTTAGCTAGGCTGTGTGCTGAAAAGTTTTTATATACATCCTCTTGTTTAATCTTCATGACACTTATAGGAGGTAGATACTACATTATGTGTTTTTACAGCCAAGGGTGAGGTGTAGGGGATCTGATAATTCGCTCCAAATCACACAGCTGGTAAATGGTGGAGCTGGCCCAGGCGTGTCTGTCTTGAGAAGCGCTGTACCATCCACCTTACAATTACATCTGTAGGTATTGTCTGACTTGCAGAATCCATGCAGTACATCTGTGCAGCTTCCATTCTGTCCTTAGCCTCAATTCCTCTCTGTCTTTAGTTCTCTATCTTTACCTTAAAATCTCCATGTAAATCATGCTAACCTAGCACAATCTGTGGTGCACCCACTTGACATTTTCAGGGAAAAGGGATAAGGCCTATAAAGAAAAGTCCACACCCAGCTCCTGGTTCTCCCTGTGCCCATTCTGACTGCTTTATCTTCTGTGCTTTAGATGAATGTGCATCTTCCTGGATGCTTTTCCTTCCTGCATGATTTGGAAGAATTAGAATCAGTCTTCCTTCCATGAGTTTCCCAGGGAATCAGAGGGACTTTTTAAGCATAATGATGGAATTTTTACTAATCACCTTTTATTGTAAAATGCTCTATAGATGAGAAATAAACAGATTATATCCATCCCCCCACCAGCTGTGCTTAATGGTATTGGCCAAAAAAAGTTCAGAATTAAGACTGGGAATTTTTTGCATTCATATCCCAAAGCTCCTTTAAAAACTTCTAACTTGGGGAACTAAAACAAAGTCATTTTAGAAGGAAATGGGTTTTTCTCTAATAGTGGCCATCAGAATGATTACCCAAGTGATGTCACACAGCTGGCAACCTTCTTAAGGAAGGTAACCGATAGCGGAGGAAAGTCTGCCTTTCTCTACGTTAGCACTTCAAAAACCAATCGTCCCTAGAATCTTCAGTGTCATCATGAAACATATATAAAGCCTCTGTCTATTGTTTGAATGTCTCCTCTCACTGAGAGGAACCATACGCTCAGACTTGCCTGGACTCATTAAGAGGACCAGGCTAACCAAGCCATCCCTAAGAAATCTTTCTAAATTCCAAGAAGCAAAAGAATTTTTTTTATTATTAAATAGCTAACATACTTAGTTTAGATTTATGATATAGTTCTAGTTTTAGGGTTTTCCTAAATATTGTATGGTACTTTTATCTCCATATGTAACATATTTAGTACATTTATGCTTATTTCACAGGCTCTAATAACATTTATACAGTTTTGAATTATTTTGACGGTTTACATTTGTTTCACCTTTGCTTTTGTAACATTGTTATGTCTCAGCTCTTAATTAATAATGTTGTTCAGGGATGAAATTGCTAATTTTAGTATCTCCCTCCGGAAGAAAGGTTTTTTTTTATATATATATATATACACACACACACACACACACACACACACACACAAAATGTGTATGTATATATACATACACACACAAAATGTATGTGCATATAGATACACATATATAAAATGTGTATATGACATTATGTGTGTATATATATTGGAGTAAAAAGCAAGGATAGTCAGCTCCTATGTTTGCTTATACAAGACAGGAACTCAAGCTTGCTTGCTTGTAAAGTGAAGAAAATTTTGTTCTTATGCAAGTGTCACAGTCTTCCTGGGACTCAGTTTCTTCATTCTCAAAGAAGGAATTTGATGAATTCAAGGATCAACTCTAAACTCATTGAATTGCCTTATTAATCTTTTGAGTCATGCAATTCAGCGATATAACTAGGGTTAGCCTGAGTGTTTCAAAGCAAGATTAATGGAAGCTCATTCTCCAGCTGTCGGGTTAGGAGATTATTCACAAATGTTGCCCTGTCATTTGAATCTGGTAGGGTTTGCTGATGAATAAATGAATCCCATTATACTGACAGCCACCTCGCTAATCGATCCCAACTAAACCGCCTTATCCTCTTCACCTTCCAATTGTGTAGCCAGCAACTTGCCAGACCTCAGGGACATTGTTGGGACATGTGGAAGGTCTGAGACGGACAGCCGGAAGGACAGACAATGCCACCAACTCTATTCATCAATCCGCATTTCTCAGACCTAGCTCTCAGCCTAATGAATTTGACAACCAAGGATTTGCATGTAGTTTTTTTTTTTTTTCATTTTCAATTAATTTCCCTTTTTATGCCTTCCTAATTTCTCTTCTTCTTTTCTAAGCTATAGATTTACACTGTGAAATTGACTGTCATTAATCTTTTTCTGCCTTGATTTCCTCAACTGAAAAATGGTTAAACTAATACCAGCCCTTTCATTCATGGTGATCTTGGGAGGAAAAAAAAGAGATACCTGATGTCAGAGAGCGCTTTGAACTTAAAGCGGGAGGGCAGTTCAGTTATAATAAGACTCTTCTATCTTTATTTTTATGTGACATTTAAAATGTTAGCATTGAACATGCATCAAGGAAGAAAATCCCATTTTGAATGACAGTGTTAGAATGATGGCCTGTAAGATATTGGAATTGCATTCAAAAACCAAGAAAATGTGTTTAAAAACTGTTAAGACCAAGGCAGCTACTATTTCTTTTCAAAGAATATATGTAGGAATAGGAGAATTAGGTGATAACTCTAGGGCATAATAAAAAACAAGAACATGTGCTTTCTGATTTGCCAATCTATTTTGTACTTACTTTATAATTCAATTTTAAGAGGAAAGTATAGTGTATGATTCATGAATGTTTTACTGTATAGTAATTTTTTCTTCTTCTAGAGCTGTGTGGTCCATATGATAGCCACTAGCCATAATTGCTATATTAATTTAAATTAAATAAAAAATTTAGTTACTCACACTAGTCACACTGCAAGTGCTTAGTAACGACATCGTGGCTGGTGGCTCCTGTATCCAAATGTGCAGCTACAGAACATTTCCAGAAAGTTCTGTGAGAGAACACTATTCTAGGAGAATGGAGAAAAGGAGAAAGGATATTCCCATTCCCATTGTCCCTTTTCCTCCTTTCCCCAAAGTTGCTTTTTAGAATTTAAATAGAATCTCAGGTTATATATTATAGGTATTATATTTACAATATACATTTGAAATTAAAGCATGAAGGTGGTGGTTGAGCAGGAAAGCACAACTCCACAAGATCATTTTTTCCCCTAGTGAGGACAAACATAATTTGATAATCTTCAGAATGACCCTTGGAAAATTCTGGAACCAGCTCTTTCCTCTCAAGTTGCATTGCTTCCATAAAAAGTTTTTTTTTTTTTTTAACTTTACCTAGGTAACCCAGTACCTAGACCAATCCAGGAGTCACTTAAATTGAATTGCTATGTAATTATTTCATGGGTGTAAACCAAACTGTTACCTTTAGCAAAATAACTAGTTTTCTCTTATATTCCAATTTCACTACATCAGCAAAACCAGTGAGCTCCATCATCAGTGTATATCCGGTCTGACCACCTCTCAGCACTCCTGCTAACTCCTGTGGCTTAACCATCACCATCTCTCTCAAGCTATTGCTGTTGGCCTCTGTCTGGGCTCCCTGCTTCCACTCTCCTTCTGTCACCTACTTTTCAGTCTGCTTACAACATGGCAGTCAGAGATTGGCCTTCAGGCAATTATCAGTCAGAACAAAGTGTAGTCAACAGCCTATAAAGCCTCATAGACCTCCCGGCTCCCCTCATCCCCACCTTACCACCCCTCTGACCTCCCTTGCGCTTACTCCCTTCAAGCCAAGGCTTCTTTGTTTTTCAGTTGCTACAGGCATATTCTTGCCTCAGGGCCTTTGCATTTGCTATTCCCTCTGGCTGGACCATGCTTATCCCAGATAGCCATATGGTTCATTCTCTTACGGCCTTTAGATCTTTTTTTTTTTTTTTTTTTTGAGACGGAGTCTCGCTCTGTCACCCAGGCTGGAGTGCAGTGGCTGAATCTCAGCTCACTGCAAGCTCCACCTCCTGGGTTTACGCCATTCTCCTGCCTCAGCCTCCCAAGTAGCTGGGACTACAGGCGCCCGCCACCTCGCCCAGCTAGTTTTTTGTATTTTTTAGTAGAGACGGGGTTTCACCGTGTTAGCCAGGATGGTCTCGATCTTCTGACCTCGTGATCCGCCCGTCTCGGCCTCCCAAAGTGCTGGGATTACAGACTTGAGCCACCGCGCCCGGCCTTAGATCTTTTTCGACCTCACTTCATAATTACATCTCACCAAGCTATTTCAAAATGCCACCCACCTAACCCACGACGCCTCTCCATAACCCCCAGGCATTAAGCGCTCTCTCTTCTCTTTTTGTACTACATTTTTCTCCATAGCACTTATCAGCATAGCTATACCATATGTTTTACTAATTTTTCCTGTATAATCTCCTTTGAGTGAAATATAAGCTGCTTGAAGGCAGAGCTTTATGTCTTTTTATCCTTGGTGCCTACCACAAGGTAGACACTCAGTAATTATTGGTTGAAAGAATTACTCAAATATTTAATGACAGTGTTTGAAAACAAAGAGTGCTAATCTAATTGAAATTCATTTTAGCAAGAGATAGAGAGTCAGGAAGACATCCTCTGGTGTAACCCTGCCTCCCCCACCACTTCTAAGATTACTCTGGTTTCAGGCTCTGCATTCTGCCTGACTCAACAAGGGGCCTCTCCTGCTTGCACTTGAGGAGCTCTCCTGCTTGCACTTGAGGAGCTACGTAGAAGGGAGTTTGAACCAGGGCTTCAGGGAGTTGTCTGTGGACAGCTTCTGAGAGAGGGAAGTTGGGGCTTCCCGTGTTGACTGGTCCCTTTGCTGGCAGGCCAGTCCTTTGCCACCATGCCAGCATTCTCAAAGGAGGCAAGAAGGGATCTTATGGGTTTTGGAGCAGGGCCGCTTTGGGTATATGTTTGTTTGGACGAAGTAGGGACCGTGGGTAAAGGACCCACCTGGAGTTTGCTGTCTTGGGAGGGGAGGTGATGAGCTTTAAAAATAATAGAGGCTGGGCGTGGTGGCTCAGGCCTATAATCCCAGCACTTTGGGAGGCCGAGGTGAGTGGATCACTTGAGGTCGGGGGTTTGAGACTAGCCTGGCCAACATGGTAAAACCCCATCTCTACTAAAAATACAAAAATCAGCCAGGCATGGTGGCGCACACCTGTAGTCCTAGCTACTGAGGAGGCTGATTCACAAGAATCGCTTGAACCCGGGAGGCGGAGGTTGCAGCGAGCTGAGATCGTACCACTGCACTCCAGCCTGGGTGACAGAGTGAGACTTGGTCTCAAAAAAAAAAAAAAAATAGAAGTGCAGTGTTCTCTGCTTCATGCTAGGAAGTGGTTAATGCCAAACTGGGGCACCCAGCCTGTTTCTGGCAAAGTGCAGGGGAAGGGAAAGCTTGGAAAGGGATCTGTAGCAGTAAAGACAGAGGAGTCACTTACAGTTTGTTGGTTCCCACCGAGGCATGGCGGAGGAGGCACAGCTGTGCAGAGAGCCCGGGTTGCTAATTTATATATTGAAAGGTGGAGCAGCAGCAGTGTTTATGACTAAACCCGTCAACATTTCACTTCCTCCCGTTGTGTGAAGACCGGCTTTGGCTTAAAAAACTGCCTGAACTTTCAGTTTCTCTTGAAACTTGGAGATGTTTGTCAAAGTACTGGATGGAGTTATTTTAGTAAATCAGTGATGTTTCTATGTTCCCTGAGCGAAACACTAGCTGATCTCATTTACCTGAAGCTTTGAGAAAGAAAATATTCTCTATTTTTAAAAATAGCTTTGCTCTCTTGAGCATGCCCTTTCTGTATGCCCTGGCTTTAGAAGATGGGCTGCCTTATGTTTGAGTTGTCTTATTCATTGCCACTGAAATAATACATGGTGATTTGTATACCTCATATAAGGTCTGCCTCATCAGTACCCTGGCCCACCCTTTACTAATTATTTAGTTTTGTGGATTTAACCCTGTAGTCCTATTGGCACAATTGAGGGCAAAATGAAGATCCAGAAAGTCATCGGATACCTGAAATCCTTTATTAAATTGGATTTTACTTACCCTACATCCATTGTTAGAAATGACATTCCCAGATTGTTAGAGCTGCAGAATTCTGGAACGGGAACCCTATCTTTCTGTAATGAATTTGTGAACGAAGAAGTTCTTTGAACACAGGAGGCAAAAGGCTGGGATGTCAGCACTTGACACTTCTATGCCTTTCCTCTACTAGGCTATCTTTTTATTGTTCTATTTCTTTTCCTTTTGGCAGGTGAGTTGGGAATTAGCTAGCAGATCTGTTTTAAGTGGGTAAACTGCAAACAACAGATTTTTAGGTATTTCCCTTATAGGATATGGCTGTTAAACAGGAAGGATGTGTCAATTATGTGGTAGGCAGCAGAATAAAACAGGCAGAACAGAATTATTATCAGATTCACAGACTGTAGCAACTTTTTGCTTCTAAACTCCTGAATTTTCAGAGATGGAAATAGGGTGAGAAAGATCAGTAAAACTTGTTGCATTCATTCACTTAACAGATATGTGAGCGCCTGCTTTGTGCCAGTAGTGGGCACTGAGAAATAGAGCTTTGAATAGGACAGATGTGGTCCCTGCTCCGAGGCACCTTGTGGTCTAATGGGGCTGGTAGATACTAAATATGTAATCCCACTGTTAATTAAAACTGTGATAAGTATTCCTAAGAAAATGTGCACATATGGTGGGAGTATGTAATAGGGAGACCTGGTATAGTCTGGACTTTCTTAGGGAAGTCCTTTACCTGAAGGATGAATAGGCATGATCCAGGTGAAGGTAAAGCAAGAGGGGGAAGGGAGAGCACCTAAAGCAGAGGTAGGGCAGGAGCCTTCCTCTTGGGAGAGCAACAGAAGGCCAGTGTGGCTGTGTTGAAGTGAGGCTGGAGGTGGAGGCAGAGGCCAGTGTAGTGGTGCAGAGCCACTGAAGAGCTTAAGCAGAGAAGGGACATAATAATGGTTGGGTTTTTAAAAGATCGTGTTCAGATCCTACACGAGCAGGTGATTTGAGGGGGCAAGAGTGGATCTGTTAGAAGGCTGTTACAAGTGGTCCAGGAACAAGATGGTGGTGGCTTGGAATAGTATTATAGTAGTAGAGATGGAGAGAAGTGAATGGATGTAAGAGGTATTTAGGGAGGTAGACTGCATTGAACTTGGAGAATGACTGAGATAGGAAGAGAAGGGGACAATGCTTGGATTTCTGGCTTCAGAAACCATATGGATGACCATCCTTGTTCCTGAGCCAGACCTACTGTGGGAAGAGCAGATTTTGAAAGAAAGATCATGGTTTAGTTGTTGACATGCTGAATTTAAGGGTTGGAGTAACATACAGGTGAAGTTAAATCAATAGATCTGATGATCGAAGGGAGATCTGGGCCATGCACAAAGTTGGGAGTCGTCTGGGATGGACTGAAGTCATGAGAGAGAATGAATGGTAGCAGGGAGTGGGGAATGGACATTCGACTAGGAGTAACGAGAGAGACCAGTTGAAAATGTATGGAAATGATAACATCAAGCATGAAGGGCCATGCCCAGTGCTAAGGAGAAATCTGGTTGGAAAATGCATGGATTTAGCAGCCATGAGGTTGGATTTAGCAACCAAGATTGGCATCTCAAGCAGGAGCAATTTCAGTGGAGTTGTGGGGACAGAAGCCAATTTTGAACACTAGATGAATGCATTGGAGGCAGGAATATGAAGACACTGAGTATGGATACCTTTTTTGAGAAGCTGGGCTCAAAGAGTAGAGACAGAGGAGACCTGCAAGAGGTGTGTAGGATCCAGGCATATAGCTCTAGATCTAAACGTCTCTACGTTTCCATATTTAGAGATGGAAGGGAAAGCATATTTAGTTGCTTAAGGTTACTGCGAAGACAGGTGGGATGTAACCCAGAGCCCATGTGAAGGGACGGACATTTATCTCCAGCATTCAGAAGGAGAGGAAGAGGAGGGGGTGGATACAGCTGCAGGTGCAGGCAGATGTGGAGGTTTGGAGTGGGATGGTAAGTGATACGCTTCTGAAAATTTCTGTTTTCTCTGTGAAGTAGGAGGGAAAGTCATCTTCCCAGTTGAAGGGAGTGGAATCAGCTTGCTGGGTAAGATCAGTTCTCCAGCTGTGCTTGGCAGCTACCACTGCAAGCATGGAATAGGCCGCTAGGTAAGTTCAGCCAAGCTTGAGGTTTTACTCTGTAGGAATAATAAAAGGACAAGCAACACGAAGGCTAAGGACATTAACACATGGAGGAATGGTTTCAGTGGCGTTTCAGTGGAATGAAGATAGGTTAATGCTGATGGAGAATGACCTGGCAGTGTCAGGGGGCAATAAACAGGGTAGTGGGAGTACCTGAATAGGGAACTAGCTATGAGTGCTTCTCCAACTGTAATGCTAATGTGAATCACCTGGGGATTTTAGTAAAATGCAGATTCTGATTCAGCAGGTGTGGGCTGAGGCCTCAGATTCTGCATTTCTGACAAGTTCCTGTCATGCCAGCCTCTCCCGCCCGTGGATCACACTTTGAGGAGAAATTAAAGGGTTGTGAAGGCCAGGTGTAGTTGTGCATGCCTGTAATCCAAACACTTTGTGAGGCTGAGGTGAGAGGATCACTTGAACTGAGGAGTTTGAGACCAGCCTGGGCAACGTAGACGTCATCTCTACAAAAATTTTAAAAATTACCTGGGTGTGGTGGCTCGTGCCTGTAGTAGCTACTTGAAAAGCTGAGGCAGGAGGATCACCTGAGCCTGGGAGGTCGAGGCTGCAGTGAGCCGCGATTGCACCACAGTGCAGCCTGGGTGAAAGGGTAAGATCCCACTGTCTCTTAAAAAAAAAAAAAAAAAGATTTCGGGCAGAGACTGGGATGCCTGAATTATAAATCCTTTGAAATGGCATAATCTCAAGCGATAACTCACATGGCCCAGGGTATGACAGAGTGAACAAGAAGGCCTAAGAATTAAAAGGCTTCCTGATCATCATCTTTAGGGATTAATGATGACTTGCATTGATTATCGCCAACACTTTTCTAAGCACCTTGCGTGTATTACCTTCTTTAATCCTTATGACAGCCTCCAGTGAGGTATATTGCGATCCCATATTCTACACATGAGGAAAGTAAGGCACACAGAGGTCTTTCTCAAAATCATGCCTGCTTGTACGTAGTGGGGCCAGAATTCAAACTGGGGTGGTACAGTTTCAAAGCCTAGTGCTCTGTGTGATTGGATGCCGTATTGTCCTCGGATGAGAGAAGTTGGGGCTGTATAGAAAGTGTGAGGTGGGAGGATCATTTGATCCTAGGAGTTGAGACCAGTCTGGGCAATATAGTGAGACCCTGTCTCTACATAAAATAGAAAAAGAAAAAAAGAAAAAAAAAAAGAATTGTGAGCCAGATATTAGCATCACCTGTGAATGAAGTTCAGCATGTCTAGGAGAGTGCTAGGCCCAGTACTACTAGGCTTTTTACTTGTTATCCCATTTAATCCCCACAACCGTCCAACAGAGTCTATTTCATACCCATTCTACAGGTAAGAAAAATAAAATTTAGGAGGTTAGGTAGTTGATAAATGGAGGAGTTGATAATTTGATCTAAATTGGTCTGGATTAAAAGCCCATTCTTCCTTTATACCGAAGTTTATCCCATCACCATATAGAAATGGAAAGTCTCTTCTAATTCTTAAATAGGTTATAGTTACCATGGGAGTAATCTCCCCCTTGCACTGACTCAAGCCACATACTGAAGATGATGTGTTATGAACAAGATGGAGACCAGGCTTCTGGGCTCGGCTCTGTTTCTAACTAGTAAATTTGCACACTATCTCTGTAGGTCTCATACCTTTGTCCCTGTAGATCATTATCAGAGCTATATTTTATAAGTTTAAGGACAATTATTACGGCTCTTTTTATATTAGTATCTACTGTATGCTCAGCGCTTGATAGGTTATCTCTAGTACTTACACTAGGATACAGATTGTCACCAATTTAGAAGTAAAAAAGCTGAGGCCTGGAGATTGCAAGCAACATGCCTAATACCTCTCAGTCCACAAAATGGCAAAGCTGAGATTTCTCCCGAAGTGTGTCTGACTCTAAAGCTCATGTTCTTGCCATCTTACCAGCTGCCTCATCCTTTTCTATAGCCTCATGGTGGATCCTGCTTACAGGTGCATATGGTACCATATGCTGGTATTTATCAAACTTTCAAAACCTGAATCCAGAGTGAGGCATGCATTTTATATTGATTTCGAAAAGTGTGCACACACACATTTGCATATGAGTACCATGTACATACTGACATCACTCAAACAAGTTTTATGAAATAATGCTTTTGTTTTCTGCTTGCTGTGCCTTGGCTTTCTTTTCCTTTTCACTTCAGTTTAGTCAGTTTGTATTAATATGCTCGTTAAACTCTAATGAATTGATTTAACCATCCACCGATGGGTTGTAGCCCTCAGTTTGAAAAGCACTGCTGCAAATTATATGCCTACCTTAATTTCTTGATATGATTACCCCAAATCTTCCATTCTCCTTCTCTCCTTATTTTTTAATCTCTGAATTTAATGAAGACTATCTCTCTGATTATATATGTAATGGTGTTAAATCTAAATCAACCCTCCCGCCGCCATGTGGCAACGACCTTTCTACCAAGTGGGAAACTATTTTATTACTTTGTTCTGAGAGAAGGAAAGAAAATATGTATTTTTTTCATTTGATGAAAATGCTAATATGACAAAGGAGGGAGAAAGAAGTGACATTTGTGTTTCCTTGGCTTGAGAAGATGAGAATGTAAGGCCAGGAAACACAGACAAGTTGAAACGTAGGCTGGGGAGGGACTGCGGCAATAGACTTACAGTAAAGGAAAAGTGAAACTGATTTCTTATTCCAACTCTGCCATTTAGCATTTATTGGACTCCTTCGTGTGCCAGGTACTTGTATTTTGCATATATTCTCTCAGGTGAGGAGACAGAGGTATGGAAGGCCAAGTTACCTGCCCAGGATTGCATGGCTGGTAGTGAGTGGTCTAGCAGGAATTCAGACCCAGACTTCTGGAGCCAGTGCTCACTGTCACTAGGCCATAGCTGCCACTTGTCTCCACTTTTGAGTAATTCCATGTGGTCTTTATTGGGTGCCAGGCCCAGGACAGGGGACTTTTGCCCCCTAGGTTTTGAATCTTGGGAGGGATCATGCTAGAGAGTGAAAGATTGGAGTCAATTCGTTCCACAAGGGCAGCCAGAGGAACTCCTTATTAGTCCCTGCTTCTCCCATCTTTAGAGTTCATTTGGTTTCTGTCTCTATTGAGTTCTGGTTGTTCTTTTGATTACAAGAACTACTCCATTTCCTTTAAGTAAATTTATTTATTCTTAAAATTCTGTTGCTTGAAACTAAGAATGAGCCCTAATAGGCACAGAGGAATAATTTAACTCTTCCTGTTTCCTCATCTGTAAAATAAAGGAAAAGGGCACACGTATTCCCTGACCCCTCTTAACTCTCTCATCTTTAGCTAGAATTGGGTTCTAGTGATTCTCAAATGGACGTGCTCTAAAAGAGGCTGGCTGGCCCTGTGTTGGAGAAGCAGAAGTTTTAGTAATTAATTAGGTTAATATGAACTTTATAGTTATATTTTTTCTGTATTCCCTGAAAACTGTGACTCTATTATTTGTGAATTTATTTAAAACATAAAAATGACAGTGATGACTAGATGAGGTCTCTTAGCGCACATGCCCTATGCAGACCTGTGAGTCCCCTGCTCTCTGCTCACTCAATAGTTGAAGGCCTGGGTAGGAATTCTGCCACATGTGAGTTCTTAGCATAAAATCCTTATGGACCCTGTGGGCCTGGAGCTGGGTATTTCATTCATCTTCACACTTGTTCTCATGCTAAGAATTATCATCCTGCCACCACTTAAAGATGCCCATTCATGTTTGTGTGTCACTGCTAAAGTGCTGTCATTAAAGAAGATGTGTCATTACTCTGACTTTAAAACACATTGTTCTAACAGAATCACTATGGGAGATTCCAGACTTCTGTATCAGCTGGTGCTTTGAAAAGAGGATCTGATCTGTACTGGCCCCTGTGTTCACCTGTGGGGGAACATTAGACATGTTTGTTTCTTTTATGCTTTGATAACACCTTACAACTTGCAATAGTGGGACTTTGGAAAGACTGAAGTGATTGTGTCTGGCATGCTGTATGTAAACATTCCATTTCTACATAATGTGAAAAGGAATGAATTAGGTGAAAAGAAATGGATTTGCACAGGTGTTAGAGTACATAGATTTCCTCCGAAACTAGACATCAGAATAGAAAACCGAACTCAGTGACTTCTTGCCCTGCTATTGAAGGAGCACCTGTTGGTCCAGGGAGCAGAGACCTAAGGGGGAATTAATTCCTCTCAGCAAATATTTACTGGGGGCTTGTCATTCCTAGAAGTCCACCCAAAAAGAGTGGGGCTAGAGGAGAATCCCAGAGAGGGTGTAAGTCATGGGCTCAAGTGTAGGGAGGTGACTTCGAGACCTGTTTCAACCAAACCTCTTATTTTAAATTTGGGTGAAGTAAGGTCTACAGAGATTGTAACTTGTTCATGGTTAGGCCACTTGGCTAACTTGAGGCCAGACTCAGGCTAAATCTCAATAACTCTCTTCTTGGTTTAATACCATTATGGACATAAAATTTTATTATGATATTAAAATATAAATAACAATAACAGACACCATGTAGCACTTCTTATGTGCCAGCACTCTTCTGAGCACTTTAGGTATATTAACTCATTTAACCCTCATCATTCCATGAAGTAGAAATATTTCTCTCATTTTTAGAGAAGAGGGCCTGTTGCAGTGGCTTGATGGCCGATGCCTATAATCCCAGTCCTTTGGGAGGCCGAGCTGGGAGGATTGCTTGAGGCTATGAGTTTGGGACCAGCCTGGGAAACATAGCAATACCCCATCTCTGTAAAAAATTAAAAATTAGCTGGGCATGGTGCCACATGCTTGTAGTCCCAGCTACTCAGGAGGCTGAGGCCAGAGGATTATTGAAGCCCAGGAAGTTGAGGCTGCAGTGAGCTATGATCATTCCATTGCACTGTAGGTGACAGAGTGAGACCCTGTATCTTAAAGAAAAAAGGAGGAAATTGAGGCACAGAAAAGGTTTAGTAATTTGCTCTAAGCCATGTATATATTAAATATACATGGCTTGGTTTCAAACGCAGGCAGTCAAATTCTACAGTTTGTTCTCTAAACCACTAGACCAAGGGTCGGCAACCATATCTTGGGCTTTATGAGCCATAAAACACTGCGGGGGGTAGTGGGAAGAGGCTGGGTTTGGCTTATGAGCTGTAGTTTGCAAACCCTACACTAGACTGTATAGCCTCACTGGGGCACAACCATTAATATCAGTGTATCCCACAGCTGCCCATGAAGAGTGAAACTCTAATTTTAAAAAGGATTGGAGGTCAGGAATTACATTAAAATGTTGTACTTTTCTGGTGTTCCTTTTGGGTGAAGCGTCCTCCTGCCAGAAAGGATGGTGTTCATCATAGCTGAGTATTGTGTTGGGAGGCTCAGAGCCAGGGGAGTGGTTTTATTCTCTTTCAGTTTTCTGGGTGACCTTGCGTAAGTCCCTTATCATCTGCCACTTATAACTCTCTGCAGTGGTGATAATGAGCCTCACCACCTGCCCTTCTCCCTCACCTAGGTATATGTCTTGGATTAATGAGGTTTTATCTGTAATGTACTTAGAGCTGGGAGTTTGGAAGGGGAAAGTATTAAGAAGGGGAATGACGGCATTCATCATTTAGTTTGCTTGCAAGTTAGAGAGTGCTTCAGGGGTGTAAGACCGTTTGTTGAATGTTTGGCACGTAGAGTCCAATTTTAAAGGAAAGACACTCCTGGTAATCTGCATGAGAGAATATGGATTTAGAGAGCATGAATGTGTGGATTGCCTGTGCTGCAGCAGGCTTTAGGCAATGGAGTTATTTAAGATGGTATTTATTTATTTCAGTTTCTAATAAGTGTGCAATAAGCAGATTCCATAGTTGACCTCTATGTCATCTCCATAAGAAAACGTAGACTTCTCTGCTAAACTGTGAGTCTTAACAGTAAGGAGGACTTTTATAAATGTTTCTAAGTGAAATTACAAAGTTAACAGTTGAACCAAGAAGTCTCAGAGGGAACTGGCTGCTGCTTGCATTTCAATGAAAGGCAGAGGAAATTCATTACAGAGGTTGAAAATGTGGTTTGCATGTTAAGGCTGTAGTGGAAAAATGGGCCTTCCCAGGGGAGGTGGGAGGGAAGTTGTAGCTTACCCTTTGTGGTGAAGGTTCCTTGGCTAAGCACACATACTCCATCTGATGCACCCTAATTTTTTTTTTAACTTTGCAAGAAAATTCTTCTCCTTCAAGGCCAAAGATGTGCATTGAACAGAAAATTTCAGCCTAGGAGAAGTTTCAGTATCTTTGTATTTTTTGTTTGTTTTGTTCTCTTGACAAAAACAATTATTTAAAAATTCAGTAGGGTGAAACAACTTAATCGTACTTTGCGAAACTAAATCTAAAATGCTATTAGTTAAGTTATAAGAAGAGCTGGTATTTAGCAAAGACATGTTAGAGTCTGGGGTAGGGTAAAGCCCTACCCAGATAAAGTCTGCATTTGTATCTTATTTAATCCGCACAACAGTAACAGTCTGCAGAGGAATATTCTTGTTTGAGCACCTCTTGTATGAGGCACCTCAGTTTGCTCATCTGTAATTCTGTAATCTCTGACTCTCTAGAGATCAACAAAAATCTATTAGGTTTAAGTGGTAGAGCCAAAATCTGAATATAAGTCTTTCTGATTCCAAAATTCAAGCTAGTAGATTGACCAACAGTCCCAGTTTCCTGGGATGCGGGATTCTCAGCCCTGAAACTGGAAACGTCTTGTACAAACAGAGAATTGGTTACCCTATAAGCAGGATGCCTCCCATCCCAAGCGCTGAAGAAGTACTCATTTTCAGGAAACACTTTTTGGTAAGTCACAGAGGATGTGTCCTATGCAACTTCCCCGACCCTGCTAGAAACCATGTGTGTGCACTATAAATCCTCTGAAGCTTTAAATCCTAGGGCAATTTTGGAGCCAAACAGAGAGCCTGGGAGACTGAGTTCACTGGGATTTCTAGTATGAATGCAGCCCCATTAATTGGCTCAGTTTGTGTTGATAAAACAAGAGTCACAATCTGGCTTGTAACAGTAGTATTTGTAATTTTCACTCTTGCTTTAAAATATTGCTGCCCTGTTGTACCCACAAGTGGGTACAGTCTTAGGAAAACTTGGAAGATTTCATCTATTCCAACCCCTATCCCCTTCCACATTTTCTGTGAACTCTTTGTGCCTCTGGAGGCTTTCACTGACCACCAGAAACGGGGACCATCCTGCACAAAGCTTTTGTGGCTTATCAGTCTTCCTTCAAAGCTTGGGCTCCCTTATGGATGTGTTTCTTTTCAGACAAATTATTTTAATCTGTATCCAACTTCTGAAGGACACTGTGTACTTCCACTGCCTGTAAAATACTTTTAAAGAAAGGGAGTTGACACAGAGGGTCACAGATCATGAACCCTATTATTACAAAATTAATCTTTACTCAAAAGATGAATCCATATGAACATTCTGATTTCTTTTTTCTCCTTTTTTTTTTTTTTCCTTTTTCTTTTTTTTTTTTTTTTTTTTTTGAGTTTTTGAGTTGGGTTTTTCTTTTTTACCCAGGCTGGGGTGCAGTGGTGCCATCATAGCTCACTGTAACCTCGAACTCTTGGGCTTAAGAGATCCTCCCACCTTAGCCTCCTGAGTAGTTGGGACTACAGGTGTGAGTCACCATGTCCAGCTCTCCTCTTGTTTTAAATATTATGACCCTAGTTCATACCCTGTCAGTGGCCTCTAGAAACTTCCTATGGTGATTGTTCTGGAAAGGGCAGGTCAAGAGAAGACAAGCAGGTCACCTAACTCCATCCCTTCTCCACTCCCCATCCCCCCCCCCCCCACTGCCCCACTGGTAGTGGGAGAGTTATTCCCTAAAGTACAACAATTGTCAAAGAGTGGAATGGCCGGCTGTTTCCTTGTGCTAGTGATTGCTGTTGTATTTCAGTTGTTTGGGTGCATGTTTGAGATTAGTTTTTAAGACTTATTAATTAGATTCACACAGGGGACCTTGTAATCACTTAATTACCAATGTGCTTATTGTGTAATGATGTCAAAAGGTATCTGTTTTTGGTTCATACTTTGTTCACATTTTTCTGTAACTGTGTTACAAATGAAATACTTTTCCAGAATGCGATCTTTCTTCTGTGATTGGTGTCTATTGTCTTGCAAAAGGCATAAATAAAATAGCAAGTTCTCAAGTGATTCTCATGGAGAAAGGGCTGGGGAATGGAGGGCAGAATGAAGGCAGGGGAGGAGGGCTCTGGAAGAGAGAAAGGAGATGGAGCAAGATAGGGTGGGGTGTGGGGGACACTGGCAGCAGTAGCAAAGAGGGGGGTCAAAGGAGGAGTGGGGAGCCAGTGAGGAGAGGCACACATAGACTGAGAGATACATATGTAGAATCATATAGACAGATACAGAACAGAGATTAGAGAGAAATTCAGAGAGATAGACACTAACAGTTGATAGGAGTGCATAGAAAGAGACAGAAGGAGACACCAGACCAGTAGGGATTGATCCTTTTCCTTATGATATCCAAACATCTCTCATTGTACTGCTAGTCATTTTACATGTTTGCTTCTTTCTGGCTTTAAAGCTGCATGACTCATCTGTGTTTCCATGTGTGTGGACTATTGAGGAATCTGTTTTTTGGAAAGGTGAGATTTGACAGCCAGTATAAGTCATTAGGAACACCGTCTCTGGAGCCAGACCATCCAGGCTTGAATCCCAATTGCCACCAACTTGCTGGGTGACCTGCACAAATTACATAATCCCTATGTGCCTCTGTTTCTTCAGTAGGGATTATAATAGTGTTTTCCTTATAGGGTGCTGTGAGGATTAAATGTGGTAACATATGCAAACCTATTAGAACAGTGTACTCAACAGGTACTGGCAATTATTACTATGTTTGTGAAAGGATCCTGGATTCCTTTGAAGGAAAGTTCACAGAGTTAAATATATTTTTATGAATACTGAAGAGGCTACAAGTTCCTATCTGTGGCTTTTGGCCTTGAACCTTATTGCTCATGTTAGGTGAGAGTGGAGAGTTAATAGACTGAGAGTGAGGAGTTGCAGCTTCTAGTTCCAGCTCTGCCACTGACTAGCTGTGAGATGATGAGTTTCTCTGGACCTGCTGTCAGATTATACACAAACTCAGGGAATTTTAGGTCTTTAACCATGTGATATTGGGACCTTTCTGGCATGCGAGTTTTAGGATTTGTCTGTTATATCACCTCTAAGCAGAAGTTTTGTGGACCTAAGCTTTTTGGAAAGATTGGGGATTGATCATACCAGTACTCCTGGGAGAGAGAAATGTGTGTGCTGCTTTGTAAATAATAAAAAGGGAGAAATGGTGAGAATAGGGGACTGGCTTCCTATAGCCATGCTTATGATCGTGGCTGTCAGCATTATTATCTTATTTCTTTTCTTTTCCACTATGGGGGAGGAGCAATATTTGAAAGAGGGGTCATATCCTGGTACTAAAGTGGAGTAGAAGGTGCTAGATGCACTGTGGAGCTTAGTTCAGGGAAGGTGAAGATTTCATCCTTTAAGATGAGTTCTAATCTCGTATTCCGCTCCCTAGACCTAGGCAAATGGCAGTGCAAGCTAAGCCTCTCTCTAGTGCCTTTTATCTCCCTTTCCAAATTCCTCTTTATTACTGCCATGCTTCTTTTGATTATCTGATGCCTGTTACCCAACCCTGTGTGTCTCATGCAACAAAATGCTCTCTTGCCCTTTTGCAAAAGGCCTGCAAACTCTTAATTCCCTGAGTACTGCTGTATTAGCCAAAGATTAACTAGTGCTGATGACAGAACAGTTCAGTTCTCCAGGGCATACTTGGATTTAAAAAGAGCATTTTAAAAACTGTTGGAATGTTGAAAAAGGTACTCCTTCAAGCTGAGAGCTTTGTGGATCTCTCCCAGTCATGGCTGCCCTGGGCTATCCCTTCCTGCCTTCACTGCAACTGATCTTCCAGGGGCTAGAGCATGAGGAAGCAGGATTGAGTAGTAACATGTAAATATAGCCTAGTGGTTAAGAACATCAGTTCTGGTGTTAACAAAGCTGTAAGATTTAAATTATACTCTTCTTAAGAACCTTTTGAACTCTGATGCTTTTATAAACGATTTCTGCTCTAATTGAATGACCTTGAAGTGAGTTCGTCACTGAGTCTCAGTTTACTCATTTGTAAAATGGGAATAATGACATCAAATGTATTTGTTGTGAGGATTAAAGTGTGCCACTCTCCTCAATGATATTCACCTATTCATGGCACATAGGAAATGCTTGATAAAGAGTAGCAACGACTCAGGGACAGCTTTATGGCTTGCAATCTGTGCAGTTGCACAGGACACGTCTGCCAGCGTCTAGAGCACAAGGAGGCACGATTGAGTAGCAATATATAGATATAGTGTGGTGGTTAAGGACACAGGCTTTGGTGTTAACAGGTAAATGCAGCCAGAAAGTGGCAGAGCCAGAATCTGAATGTAAGTCTTTCTGATTCCAAAATTCAAGCTAGTAGCTTGACCAACAGTCCCAGTTTCCCGGGATGCAAGATTCTCAGCCCTGAAACTGGAAACATCTTGTGCAAACAGAAAGAGCTGGACACCCTACAAACAGGATGCTTTCCATCCCAAGCATGTGAATTCTGTTTCTCCCCTAATTATATGACCTTGAAGTGAGTTCATCATTTCCCTGCATTGGGTTAATGCCTTATTGTTATCGTCTTGAAATTCTTAATCATATTTGAACAATGTCCCTACAGATGATGTAGCCAGTCTTGCTACTACCGGGCTACACTTGACCTCCACACACTCATCCTGGCCATACTTCTTCCCTGTCCCTCTCCTTTCTACTGCCTGGTGCTTTGTCCCATTTCCTTGCCCCCAGGGCCTTAGTAGGGTATTAAAAAAAAAAAAGGATAACTTCCTCAGGGAAAAGCTGTGATTTGGCTCACAGCGTATGGAATATTCAAAGATAGACATCATCTGTTACCCACACTTTTATGAGACTGACACACTGCCTGTAGCATTGAGAAGGCACTTGTTGCCTGCACTTTTAGAAGTCATTTATTAATGGCTTCCTAGGGCATGCCAACTCTAAAATCAAGCTGCAAAAATGATACCAGGTAAAAATTGATCCTGTGAATGACTGTGATGGTGGCATTTGGGTGAAAGGTCTTGAAATGGGCTCTGTCTTTTCCCTCAATCTTCCCCACCTGCTCTTACCACATTCTCCCAGCCAGTGTCAGATTACTTCTCATCTGTCTCATAAATGGTTCTGACTTGAATTATCCCCTACTGTGATGACATACGATTATTCAAAGAAAGATTTTATAGAAAATGCACTGTTTCTATTCAGAGTTGGGAGACTAGGGAAAGGCATAAAGCACGCCACAGGGGCACAGCCTTGATTCATTTTCTGTGCTCAGCTTAGCCGTTCCAGCCCGGGGTTGTGTCTGGGTAAAGCTGTTTGACTTTGGATAAGTCCTTTAACAACCTGAGGTCCCAGTGTTCTTGACTTTCTACAGTTTTGTTCTAATCTAGCATTCTTAAAGTAGCACATAAGCATAACTTGCTAAATAAGCACCACTTGCTAAATACAGGCTTAGTGACAAGGAAGTTATTTGGAAAATGAAAAAAGGGCAATTCTCCCATCAGGGCTTGAGAAGCCTTGGAGTTTTCTTTCTTTATTGAAAAGACTCATGAGGCCTGCCCAAATCTCAAAGTTGCAGAATGGAAAGTTTTGCAGTAAGCTTCATGGATGTGGGATCCTGGCTTAAAATCTGAACTCCTAGCTCAGCCCCTTTGTATTCATGAGGGCCTCTGCTAAGTAAAGGAGCCTATAGGCATATGGGACCCCACAGGCTGTATGTATGTTCTTAGCTGAGCATCAAAAAGGAAACTTCCATAAATGTTCTAAGACTGAGAGAGACACAGCTGAGAAGCAAAGTTAGGGATGATTTTTTGGAAGCTTAGCCTGATTTCGCTCTGTGCATTATATAATATGTATATTATATAATATATATATAAGCCTGATTTTGCTCTGTTAGCTGGAGTACAAAGAATGGAAAGCAAGAGGGCAAATGTGGGTAGTGGTTGTAATTTGGGAAGTGCAAATGAGTACTTAGTTGTTTTTTTCCATTAAGTTTACTGTTGATATAGTGAGACTTGTGACTATATATCTGCATTTTAGTATCACAGAGACCTGTTTTACTTAATCTGAATAATCTGTTGGGTTTTTGGGCTGCTGACAGGCTTCTCCTCTTGAGATTTCACCTGTGATTTGTTCTAAAAGAACTTTGATACAGGAACTCTTTAAGTTAAAACTAATTCTATGAGACCAAGAAGCTGTCCCAGGTCTTAATTCTTCTTACATGACAGGAGCCAAGCCACGTGGCCTTCTGAGGCTTCAGTATCATTAAAGCCCCGTGGAAACACCAAAGCCCGCTGGGCCCACTTTTTGGCACATACTGATGCTGCTGCTTCTGTCTTACAGGTGCTTACATCATGCCGAGCCTTCCTTGTAACAGCGCGAATCCCCACCAAGGTAGGTGTTCATGAAGTCCTTCCTTCAACACTCATACTCACTCAGTGCAGACTCACACATGCACACTCATGCATAGTCACTCATGCATTCTTAAACATGTGTGCACACATACACACTCACATACTGCAACACAACACACACACGCCTCACTTACATAGACTTTTGATTTAAGCTGTGTTCGGATTTTTCTTAGCACATTCAAGTTTTCCTTACTTCTTCCCAGAAGCACCTAAAGGCTGTAATGACAAACATCTTTTTTACTCCTTTGTTCCCTCTCTTTGTGTAAAGGCATCCCAAGAAAATCAGTGAAGGATTTTGTGCTGTATGGCCCTAAGGCTCCATGTCCCAGTTATTTTTCTCTCTCAACTGGGGCTTGATTTCCACTTTATTCAGGTCTACTTCTTATTTCCTTTGGATCAGTACTGGCAGGTTTTTCTAAGACTGTAGACATGTGGGAAATAACCTTCATAACTCCAAAGAGTACATTACCAGAAATGTAACCATCTCAGCTGTTCTCCATCTACTCTGATGTTGCCTATAAGAAATAACAAGGCGCCACTCTGTTCTTTAAAAGAGATATATAACATTTTTCATGAGATGTCCTTCATTACTTGGTGCGGAATTCAAACTGATAGTTTGTGAATTAATCATAATAATGACTTACTTTGTTTGTGTTAACTAAAAGGAGTTTATCATTTTTATAGGATATGGACTGAATGGTCATAGGAAATTGGGATTTTTTTCCTAAAAAGGTGATAACATTTACTGGGGTGTTGTTTTAGTAAATAACTTGATCCTTAACAGAATCTCATGAGAACCATAAGTCTTATTATTATCCCTTTTATTGATGAGAGAACTGAGGCCCAAGGAGGTTCAGTAACTTGACCAAGGTTAAACTTCCACTAATACGTGGCACATGAGTGATTCTAATCAAGGGAGGCTGGCTGCAAAGCCTCTGCTTCTGTTGTTGCTAGAATCTAATAAGTTATTTACTAAGTATATAAGTATACAGTCTCATTTAATTCTCACAGTAACCTTGTAGGTGAGTGATTAGAAAATAGCTAAAAGATGCAAAGTTGGCCAGTCTAAAGATTCACAAATAATGAATGGGAGAAAGAGAAATTAGACTCACCATGTCCTACTTATCTCGACTTTTTACTGAGCTGAACTGCTTCCCCTGCCGGCATATCCAGGAACATGGGTAAGGTCTGGTAGATGCTTTCAGCCTTATCGTGCTATGATGTTTGGGCCGCAGTGTTATTTGCTCATTAGGCTTTTCTTGTTTCTTGAAATTTAACGTGTAACCACTGTTTTGTAAATTCTGACTTAGGTGCCAAGTTAGGGCGCTATAATGTTATTGGTACAAATGAAATGGATCTTTTGGGACTTGCAGTCTTATGATTTGCATGATTTGCACAGACTTTTGGGAAGATGCCAATGCAGTGTTTGCTAGTTATAGGCTTAGGATATCTGTGGCCTTTTTTTTTCTTTTTTTCTGATCATACAAATGTTAACTTTTATAAAGTTTCTCCAAGAAATGAGGCTTTTGGCCCAAGCCCCTTTAGATAATATAAAGTGAGCCTATATGTTTATTATGTTTTTTAAATAAATTATTATGTCGATGAAGTTAGACTAAACTATACATTAAAATACCTGAAGGCATGATATGAGGACTTTAATTAGACATTATCCCACTGGTAAGAAATTAATTACAGAAGGAAATTTTATGGGCTTAGGAAAATATTCAAGCACCCTATTGAATAGAAGACCCCTAAATAATATGCATACCCTAACACGCTGTGACACAGTGGAAGTGTGTTACCTCTTGTGAAGTCACCTGCCTGCCTTCTGCTGGATGACTTTATTCTGCTGCCTCCTTGCTCTGCCCCTGAGGAAAGGCTTGGCTCCGTCCTGTGATATATATAATGTTTCAGAGCCAGCCCCTGGCCAGGGTAATTTGAACATTGGTTCTGATTTCTGATATTGTTAACATCACAAATAAAGAAAGGCAGATTTTCTTCCAAAGTGATCTGCCTGCAGCTTTGCAGCTTTCCCCCTTAGAAAAGGCTGGTTTTAATGTGCCACCTTATGTCTTGACTGAGAAGTAAAACCAATGTCAACAATAATAATTTTCTGGAGAAATAATTATATTTAGAACATTAGTGTAAAGCATTGACTATGACATATATGTCTTCTCTTTGGGAGCTGATTAATTAAACATGCTTTCTCTTGTCATTTTATTGTGAAATATACAACATGTATAGTCAAACGCACAAAACAGAGATGTACATCTCAGTAATTAACTACAAAGCAAATACTTCTGCAGTCACACCCAGATAAGGAAATAGAACTGTCCTGTCATCCCAGAAGGCCCTAACTTTTCTTTCAGGGGGTGGGTAATTATGAGATCAAAGAAGGGTTTGCAGAGAGGGCGGGTTGAAAAATCACCCATCAGCCAGGCAAATAAGGGGTTTTATACTGATCAAAAGGCTTAGCAGTTTGGAAGACCACAGTGCATTTGGGGAGTTGGAGTGCGGGCTGAGGGTTGTGGAGGAGGCAGTGGTGGGAGGGAAACAGCTCAGCAAGGCAGTCAGGGTTGAGGCCTGGCTGAGGGGCTGAAGCGTGGACTGCTGCCTGGGGAAGAGCGGGAGTTACTGAAGACAGCCTCTTTATCATATTTAGATCTGCTCTGTTGCTTGTGGGATGGGCACTGTCTTGCCAGGGTGTGGGTGTGAGGTGAGCAAGAGATTGGTGGAAAGGCTATTGACAATCTGGGTTAAGTTTTTCCTCTTATCTAATAATTCATTAATTTCTGTGGTGATATTTAATGAGTATAATTTCTAACTGAAAAATGTCCTCAAGTCTTCTTCATGCAGCCTACGTCTGCCTCAGCTTCTTCTTAACTAGTCTTCCTGCTTCTTCCTGCCCATAAATCTAATCCAGTGACATTGTTTAAATTGTCTTTGGGTGGGTTGAAGTGGAGTGGATGATGGGTTGTGGGGACTAGGAGCAAAGGCCTAATAAAAATAGCCATAGGTGAGATAAGAGAATGATTTGAACCTTTCCGTGACGTCTTTCAGTATGTTTTAGAGACTTCCCTCCCCACTATTAATAATAACCCGGGACTTCGACTAATCACAGACTCAGCCAGTCATCCTTATTGATTACTAATACTGCAGGATCTGCTCCTTTTAGTTTCTTCCTTGTCCTAGTTCTTTTAACACCTCAATGCCTTTGCAAATTCGTTTTCCTCTGCCTGAATTTCCCTCTGCACTCCATGTTTGCTTGAGGAACTTGAAGTCATTCTTCAGGGCTTAGATGAAATGTCACCACTCTTTCCTGCCTCCCCAGCACTTTGTTATTCTACTCCAGGGAAAGCACTGAGGTACAGTAGAAGCATCTTAGTTGACCTCCAACTAATCTTGATGAGCCAAATTGACCAAAGGTGGCCATTCCTATCCCTGATGATGCTGACTGATGCTGGCTGCATTTTCATAGCTGTTAGCATGTAAGAGAGGGTACGTGCTCACACCTATTCACACCTGCTCCCTTCCACTGAATGAGATGCTCATTGAGGGTCATGGGTTTATTCCTAAAGCAGTTATAATAGCAAATGTTTTTAGTGAAACATTTTAGTGAAAGATATTTTATGTAGCAATGAAATATGAGTGCAAAAGAAGAATATCTATGACATTGAATATTGATAAAAATGAATTACTTAAATTGCTGTTTTAAAGACTAGACAACTTTATAGTTGGGGGAGGGGTGGTGAGGAGCATAATAATTGAGAAAATGTCTGCCGTCATACTGCTTTGCAAGTATTTTGCAGTTCTGCATTTTTAAAGAGACTTAAATTGGAAGCTGGAAGCCATGTTTGTGAGTATGGCTTATGCAGAAAGGCCACTGGAGGGCCAGCCAGTGGGCTTAACTCAAAGAAAAACTTTGGCGCAATATTAAAGGATAGTGAATGAATATTTATTCATAAACTTTAAATTAAAATAAGGAAGGTATGTATACTTTTTAGAAAATAATTCCCTGCTTTAAATGACTTTTCAAAACCAAATTATGTATAAATCTTGATAATCATAGGTAAGAAAACTTCTACTCTAATTTAATGCTTTTAAATGTGTGCCTTAAATGCTGCATTTAACTCTTGGAGGACAAAACAAATGTCTCAATCCTCTCTGTATTTCCAATACTGGCAGACAGTAGGCTTTTCCTAAGTGTTTGTCAGTTGACGAAGTGAATAATGAATGAGCGAGTTCTCTTTCTACTTCCAGAGCTCATCTGTATACTTCGTGATGTTTAACTGGAGATTCAGGGGTTTTCTGCCCAGTATTTACTTCCCTCCCCACTATTAATAATAACTTCATCAGTATACTTTGAGATGTTTAACTGGAGATTCAGGGTTTTTCTGCTCTAAAATTTATTCTACCAATGTATCATGGTACAACATGCCACCAGGGAGCAGAACTAAATCTCTTGTGGGTTTGGTTCTGGATGTGTTCTTTTATCATTATATGTTTAGGTTTAATGTGGGAGGGTAAAATAAATTGATTCAACTTGGTCCCCCGCTGTCTCTAGCTCCATGCTCTGTGATTATTTGCTGAAATGGGAAAAACTGGGAAGAAAAATTAGTGGCTCTTTATCAGGAAAAACAGGTAAAGAGTGAAAGACTGGGGATATTTTAAAGAAAAAAAAAACGCTGCTGATTACAGGAGAAGAGAGGGGCACTTGTTAAAATAGAAAGGATACAAACAATCATTTGTTTACATGCAGAGAGAGAGGACTTTTGTTTAACTCTGTGCATTTCATTTAAGCACAACTTAAAATTCCTGAATATTGTATTTGTGTAAATATGGATTTAATTTGGGTAAACATAGATTTATTTCTCTAAATCCATTCAAACTGTGAATTTTTATGGAAGACAGTAGAAGGATGGCTGACTCTGATAAGTGGTCAGAGTGTAACAAATAGCTAAAGGTTTAGAAAGAAGGGAAAACCAACATTGACTTTATCCTGATAGGACTTTCTGAGGCAAAATTTTGAAGTGAAAAAGGGAAAAAAGTGTTTAGATGGTTCCTTCCATACATTCATTTTTCAGTGAATAAATAGTGTATAAGTGCAAAAACTTATTAGGTTTGTGCAGAAGTAATTGCGTTTTTTGCTATTACTTTTAATGGCAAAAACTGTGATTGCTTTTACACCAACTTCTACTATTGTGTTTGTCTCTGGATAAAGTTTTAAAAGTTGGGCATGCAGCTTCCTTTCTTTTCTTTTCTTTTTTAGTAAAGTAAGTAATACTTTTTCTGAAATTTGATAAATCATGTTTCTGTCTTGTTGAATGAATGGAGATATTAAACCAGCCCGCCTTCAGAAGATGCCCGATGTCTTATTTGCTCTTGGACTGTTTCTAGTTGTAGGATTTGTTTTTTACCTTGAATTTTATGTTTTAAAACCCTCATTACAGGTCTTTTCTTTCCTCCTTTCCCCTCAATTGCAGCTTGAGTTAACCTTCAGCTACTTGGAGATTCATGGCGTCATCTGCAGCAAGTCAGCTCAGGTGAGTGTGAAAAACAGATCACTGCAAGGTCATCTTTCTTGAATTCCTGAAACCCTAAAATGTTCCTTGAGACAATGTGGATAAACAAGGTTAGGGAAGATTAAATTTTCAAAATGAGAGACTAAACACTGGCTGTGTGGACAGGAGTTGGAAATTCATTCTGATAAGGGAAACACATTCTCCATAACTCAGTTTGTGAAGAACTAATTAGCTCTTATAACTGGCAATGTAAACGTGAGAGTACTGTTCCTTATAGAGTTTGTACAACATGCTTTGACACTAAAATTTCATAGCAATTACATAGTACTATATAAGGTTTTAGTGGGAATATAGTGATAATTTTTTGGAGTTAATAAAATGCAGATTTTAAAAAGTAGCTTTATTGGGCTATAACTAACTGCAGTAAACTAAAGTGTACAATTTGATAAGTGTTGACATATGTATGACTCTCTCGGCCCTCTTCCCCATCTGCAGTCAATCTGCAGGTATCTACTTTTGATTCCTGTAGAGTAGTTTGCATTTCAAAAATTTTATATGAATGATGTCATACAATGTATACTCCTTCCTGTCTACCTTCTTTCAGTCAGTTTAATTATTATTATTTTAATTTTTTATTTTATTTTTAGTTCTGGGGTACATGTGCAGGGTATGCCAGTTTGTTACACAGGTAAATGTGTGCCAAGGTTTGCTGCACCTATCCACCCATCACCTAAGTATTAAGCCCAGCACGCATTAGCTATCTTTCCTAATATTCTCCCTCCCCCAACCTCAGTTTAATTATTTTGAGATTGATTTATTTTGTCGCATGTCTCAATAGTTTATTCTTGTCATTGCTGAGTAGTGTTTAATTGTGTGGCTGTATTACGGTTCGTTTATCCATTCACCCGATGAGAGGGACATTTGTATTGTTTCCCATTTTGGCTGTGTTGAATAAAGCTGCTATGAATATTTAAGTACAAGTTTTTGATTGGACATGTACTTTCATTTCCCATGTGTAATTACCTAGGGGTAGAATGGCTGAATCATATGATAGCTATATGTTTAACCTTTTAAGAAACTGTCACACTTTTCCACAGTGGTTGTACCATTTTACATTGTCACCAGCAGCATATGAGAGTTCTAGTTCCTCCACATCCTCCCCAACACTGGTATAGTCAGTCTTTTTAATGTTAGCCATTCAACAGGTATGTAGTGCTTTTTCATTGTGGTTTTAATTTGCATTTCCCTAGTGACAGAACATGTTGAGTATCTTTTTATCTGTTTAATTGCCATCATGTATTTCCTTCTGCCATTACAAAAATTGGGCTGTTTGTTTTCTTATTGAGTTTTGAGAGTTTTAAAAAAAACACATTCTGGATACAAAGCCTTTATCAGATATCTTCTCTCAGTCTGTGGCTTGTCTTTTCATTCCCTTAACAGTGTCTTTCAAAGAGGAGAATTTTTTTTGTTTTTGTTTTTGTTTGAGATGGAGTCACTTGTTCTGTTGCCCAGGCTGGAGTGCAGTGGTGCCGTGGCGGGATCTCAGCTCAGGGCAAGCTCCGCCTCCCGGGTTCACGCCATTCTCCTGCCTCAGCCTCCTGAATAGCTGGGACTACAGACGCCCGCCAACATGCCTAGCTAATTTTTTGTATTTTTAGTACAGACGGGGTTTCACTGTGTTAGCCAGGATGGTCTCGATCTCCTGACCTCGTGATCCACCCGTCTCAGCCTCCCAAAGTGCTGGGATGACAGGCGTGAGCCACTACGCCTGGCCAAAGAATAGAAGATTCAAATGTTGATGAAGTTCAATTTATCAATATTTTCTTTTACGGATTGTGCTTTTAGTATCATATTGAATAAATCTTTTCTTAACTCAGGGTCACAGCATGTTCTATATCTTCCAGAAGTTTTACAGCTTTAGGTTACACATGTAGGCCTATGATCCCTTTGGAAGTAATTTTTGAATATAAAGCTATGTATAGATCAAAATTTTTTTTAGTTTGTCTTTTTTTCTCGTATTTATATTATATTCACTTGTTCCAGTAACATTTGTTTGAAAGACTATTGTTTCCTCACTGAGCTTGTTTTCACCTTTGTTGAAATTCTGTAGTCCGTTTAAGTGTGAATCTGTTTCTGCACTCTTTGAATCCCGTCTCTTTGCTACTATCTTCATGCCACTCTTGTACTCTATTATTGTGGCTTGTTTACAACAAAGTTTGAAATCAGAGAGTGTTATTCCTCCAACGTTTTTCTTCTTTTTCAAAATTGTTTCAGTGATTCTAGGTCCTTTGCAATTCCATGTGAATTTTAGAAACATCTCCGTTTCTATAAAAAGCTGGCTGGAATTTTGGCTGATGTTACAATGAATTTTTAAATCACTTTGGGGGAAGAACTGATGTAATGTACAGTCTTCTGACCTAAGAAAACTATATATTTCTCCATTTGTTTAGGTCTTTTTCAGTTTTTCCTGAGTGTATTTTGTTGTAGCTTTCAGTGTACAGGTCTTACACATCTCTAAATTCATTCCTAAGTGTTTAATATTTTTTGATGCTGCTATAAATTGTGTTATTTTTTAATTTCAGTTGTCCCTTGCTGGTATTAGAAATATAGTTGATTTTTGCATGTTGACCTTATATCCTGCTATCTTGCTTTACTCGTGTATTAGTTCTAGTAGCTTTTAAAAATAGATTTCATCAGTATTTACAAAAATGTCATTTGTGAATATGGATGGGTACCTTTTATTTTTAACATGGGTGTCTTTTATTTCTTTGTCTAGTCTTACTGCTGTTGGGAGATATTCCTCTATTGGTGTCATACTCCTACATATTTTGCTGAGTATGCCAGGAATTTAGTGCCATGACTACTCTTTGCCCAGGCTATTTCTCAGGGTTGATTGCAGTGAGCATCCTTGTGGGATGGTGGAATAGTTCCCTGTTGAACAAAGAACAGGCTTGCTTACTTCTTACTATGAAAACAGTAGATTTCCAATGTCCAAGGGTTCCTTTCTTGTAAGCAGCCTACTGTGTGTGCAGGCATCCATCTGAATCCCTTCATGTCACCATGTGGGACTTTGAGGGCAGGGGAATCTATCCAAATGTGGTGCACATGCCTTTTGTTGTGCCATTAATCATATGTCTCTGACCCAGGTGTCTCCTGTCTTCGGCAGCATCAATGAAACAGTAATAGGCTAACTTACTGGCTTACAAGTAGGGTAAAATCTCAGACCTTGACAATTGTTCTGGTACCTACAAGACAGTGCTGAATGGAAGTGGCAAGATCAGACCTTCTTGGTCTTTTTCCTCGTCTTTGAGGGAAAGTATTTATTCTTTCACCATTAAGTGTGATGTTAGCTGTAGGTTTTTAAAATAGATGCCCTTTATCTGTTTTAAGAAGTTTCTTTCTATTTTTAGTTTGCTGAGAGTTTTAATCAGGAATTAGTGTTGGATTTTGGCAAATGTTTTTTCTTTGTCTATTGAGATTATTGTGTGGTTTTCTTTCTTTTTTTAAGCTCCTTAAAATGGTGAATTATATTGATAATTTTTTTTAATATCAAATATTTTATTCCTGGGGTAAGTCTCATTTGGCCATGATGTATTATTATTATTATATATATATTTTTGAGATGGAGTCTCGCTCTGTCACCAGGCTGGAGTACAGTGGCACAAGCTTGGTTCACTGCAACCTCTGCCTCCTGGGTTCAAAGGATTCTCCTGCCTCAGCCTCCTGAGTAGCTGGGACTGCAGGTGCGCGTCACCAAGCCCAGCTGATTTTTGTATTTTTAGTAGATACAGGGTTTCACCACGTTGGCCAGGATGGTCTCAATCTCCTGACCTTGTGATTCGCCTGCCTCGGCCTCCCAAAGTGCTGGGATTACAGGCGTGAGTCACGATATATTATTCCTTTTATATATTGTTGAATTCCAAGTGTTAAAATTTTGTGAATAGTGTTTTGCATCGATGTTTGTGGGAGTGATTGGTTTGTCATTTTTTTTTTTTTTTTTTTAACATTTTTGGCTGGCTTCTCTATTAGAGAATCATGGATTTATAGAATGATTCTACATATTTCTTCTCTATAGAGGAGGAAGTAGTTCCTCCTCTTAAATTTTTTCTGTTGAGGTGGTAGGTGGTATTAATTTTTGTCTTAAATGTTTGGTTGAATTTACTGGTGAAGTTATTTGGGCCTTGAGTTTTCTCTTTGAGAAGGTTTTTTTTTTTTTTTTTTTTTTTTTTTTTTGTGAGACAGGGTCTCACTCTGTTGCTCAGGCAGGAGCCGCAGGGGTGCAATCTCGGCTCATGGCAACTTTGGCTTCTTGTGTCCAAGCCATCTTCCCACCTCGTCCTCCCAAGTAGGGACTACAGGCATTGCACCACCATGCCCGACTCATTTGTGTATTTTTTTCTAGAGACAGGGTTTCTCTGCATTGCCCAGGCTCGACTCAAACTTCCGAGCTCAAGCGATCAACCCCCCTTAGCCTCCCAGAGTACTGGGATTACAGGCATGAGCCGCTGTGCCTGACCAGGGAAGGTTTTAAACTGCAAATTCTATTAATATTCATTAATGATATAGATCCATTTGTATTTCTCTTGTTGAATGAGCTTTGGTAGTTTGTGTCTTTTAAGAAATTTATTTTATGTAATTTGTTGAATTTATTGAAATAAAGTTGTTAACAATACCCACTTGTTATACTTCTAATACCTGTATAACAAGTATAACAGTATTGGGAATATCATTCCCAATACTGGTAATTTGGTTATCTCTATCTCTTTCCATTTCAGTCAGGTTAGAGGTCTACCAAATTTTTTGATCTTTTCAAACAACTTTCTTTTTGGTTCCATTGGTTTTCTTTATTGATTTCATTGATTTTTTATTTCCTATTTCATTGACTTTTGCTCTGATCTTTATTCTTTCCTTCTACTGTTTGTTTTAGCTTTTAAAACTACAGTGTGTGTGTGTGTGTGTGTGTGTGTGGAGTTTGTTGGTAATGTTCTTTAAAATTGTCAAAATCGTCACTGTGTTTTTTGAGATTTCATACAAACTTTTGGGACTTTTCCACAGTTCATCTTAAAGCAATGTTTTATCTTACGTGTTTATCATTTTCCAGAAACTGGAGTTTGAAAGAAAAATCACAGCAACATATGTTTGCCCAAATGGTCAAACATATGCAGAAGTGAATGATCACTCATGAATGATGACATAATGACATAACCAGGGTCTTCTTGCTAGTCTTAATTCAGGAATGTTTATGTTTATGATTTGAGAGCTGGGATGGGAGCAGAAGGGCATTAGCGAAATGTTAATGCCAAGGTTATGTTCAAAATATGATTTCACTGTGCTATTTAATTATGAGAAAGGGTGTTGATGCAGCAAGACTAATTTTCCCATGTGGCTGCCAAAATTGGTCTTACCACACTTGTAGTCTTGCCCCTTTCAATATGCCTACCACTCCGAGGAACTGTGTATAAAGCCGTCTGTCTCAGCCCCTGTCAGTATCAATACCAAAAGAACAGATTTACAACAGTGCTTCAATTTAACTTTGTCCCACACTATGGACCTTTGAGATGAAATTATAGTGGATATTGGCACTGCTTCTGTAAATGGCCTAGCAGTTCAGAGACTGGCAATACCAGTAACCTAATGGTATTCAAAATTTGCTGTGTTTTGGAATTGCCTGAGATTATTTTTAAAAATATACTTTCAGCAGTACCCTTCTCTCTGTCACATCACACTTCCTCATCCTCCTCATACACACACAGCATATACATAGGACAGTTAACGATAACATACGTCTGCGGTGGACCTTTTTTTTTTTTTTTTTTTGAACAAGTGTACCATTTGATTCTGTTGCATTCCAAAGGTTAAGAACCAGTGACCTGTGTAACCACTGGTTCCTTGAAGTCTCTAGTTTTAATTTTCTTTTACATAAAATCATAAGGATGGGAGTGTCTACCAGTGGCACTCAGAATCTAGCCTTGATTAGGAATTCTTTTATAATGTTCTCTGGGATTTATTTTTTTCTCCTTGCTATTTTTTATTATCATTTAATTATAGTTCGTCAACTCGGAAAAAATTCCTGAGACTTACCCACTGCATTGTGTGTAAGAGTGAGTGATTGCTCTATAGAGTTAGTGAAATGTGACTTTTACTGTTGGTATTTTCCCCTTTCTTCAGAAATGTGGGAAACCTTTATCTTATTTTACAAGTCTCTATGCCACATTATTTTCTGGTGCTCGACTTCTGTTGCCTTCATGGTATTTAAGTTGAGGCCAACAGTTATATAGTTTTGTAGTTATACAATTTTTGGACCCTTATTTTGTACAACTGAATACCTGCTATGATTTTTTTTTTAAATTATAGGGTTAATTGTTTGCTATGTCACAGAATGATATTGATAAGCCACCCACCACCCATGGGTATTTCTTTTTTCTTTTTTTCTCTCTCTCTCTCTCTCTTTTTTTTTTTAGACGGAGTCTCGCTCTGTTGCCCAGGCAGGAGTGCAGTGACATGATCTCAGCTCACTGCAAACTCCGCCTCCTGGGTTCACCCCATTCTTCTCCTCAGCCTCCAAGTAGCTGGGACGATGGGCACCAACTGCCACGCCCAGCTAATTTTTTGTATTTTTGGTAGGGACGGGGTTTCACCGTGTTAGCTAGGATGGTATCGATCTCCTGACCTCATGATCCACCCGCCTCAGCCTCCCAAAGTGCTGGGATTACAGGCGTGAGCCACTGCGCCAGGCCCACCCATGGGTATTTCTGATAGAGGAGAGAAAAACAACTCACAGGTCTGTTAGCTGGGGATTAGTAAAACGTGCTGCCCTTAAAGTTTAATCAGGTTGTTCGACCTTAAAAAAGGCGGTAGAGTGGGGTGGGAAATTTGAATCATACATAAGTTACTATGGCTTATGTCTCTGATTATTATTTTAAATGTGTATTAGATATCATGGGTTATATCCTGCTAGGTGTCTAAGGAAAATGTGTTTCAAACATTCTGTTCCTCTCCAGCTGAAGTGGGAGGGAAAAGAGTATTTGATAGGAAACTCTTTTTTTCTTTTTTTGATGAGGTGACTTATTGTGTTGGTTTCACCTCCATCACTTTGTTGCAGTCTTTACATTATGCAAAGGTGGTGATATCTTACACAGGGTTCTGTGAGTGCTTGCTTGTAAGGTTGAATTGAAGGCCTCATTTCTTCCTCCACCTGTCACCTTTTTTCCTTCTCTGTCATTCTATTCAAGCCTGTGCAATTAAAGATGATTAGGTGTTAAGATTAAGTGGAATTAGAATAAGCTAATTACTAATTACTCGCACCCAAACTGTGAACTGAATAGATGCGCTAGATGTGAAGAATGTAAAAGTACCCCTGTAGTGAAAAATATAATTACCCATGGTGGGAAGATTGGGGGTGGGGTGCAGAGCATAGACACAATGGCAAATCAAAAGTGTCTGGCTTTTAAAAACATGCGTATGCACAGATAATGTGCATATGAAAATTATGAGCCTAATTGCACTAAGTAGATTTAGTCTTACTTAAAACATCTTATAGACTACTGGGTTGTTTAGTCTCCAGGTACAATAATGCTTGGTGCCTTTTGCAAGAGGAATATCTCTTGAACCAGCTTTTAGAAGACAAATGGAGCCTTTGCCTAGAGAATTTTAAAGGCTTTGCCTTTCATTTCTTGAGGAAGGTGCTGAAAAATAGGAATTTTAATTTTTTTTACGTTCAACTAACTAGCACAGAAGTGGTGTTTATTGAATACTTATTGACAGATTCTTCTGGAGGTATTTATGAAAAAGTGACATCTTAAACATTTACATTATTTATGTCCTTTGATCTCATCATTTTGACATACCTTGCATTACTTTTCCTTTTAACAGGCATATGTTGAAATACTTACATTATTATTATTTTCAGTTTGGGCTAATTTTAGGAAAATCTAAGGCAAAATCTAAAAACTGCATTGCACATTATAAACAGTGTTCTCCATCATATTTTTGTATAGATAAAGTAAGAACAGGAAGTAAATGTGTGAGGATATTTTGATAAGTGATAATCTAAGAGGATTGAATTTTATGGGAATTTTTTGTGGGGTGGGAAGATGGGGTTTTACTATGTTGCCTGGACTGGTCTTGAACTCCTAGGGTCAAGCGATCCTCCTGCCTCAGCCCCCTGAGTTTCTGGGATTACAGGCATGCACCACCACACCCAGCTTACATGAGTGTTTTTGAGATTAAATAAAATGGCATCTTTTTTTAAGTGGCTGAAGTTCTTATTTGTAATGTGTACATCTTCAACCTCTTGCCCCTTTTGTGACCTGCCCTCCTTCTCACAAGTTAATTTATACTTATTTAGAGGACTAGCTGTCTCAGTCTCAACATTTTTTGACATGTATTTTGGACATCTCCAGCAATTAATTATAGGAATGAGTCTTAGCCTGACACTAAACCTAACACCAAACATTTTATTAACATGTTACCTTAATATTCCAAGTATCCCCTCTTCTTAGAAAGATCGAAACCTTTTTGTTTTTGTTTTTGTTTTTTTAAGGCAGGGTCTTGCTCTGTCATCAGGCTGGAGGACAGTGGCACGATCTCGGCTCACTGCAACCTCCACCTCCTGAGTTCAAGTGATTCTTGTGCCTCAGCCTCCTGAGTAGCTGGGACTACAGGCACGCATCACCACACCCAGCTAATTTTTTTTTTTTTTTTTAAGTAGAGACAGGATTTCACCATGTTGGCCAGGATGGTCTCGATCTCTTGACCTTGTGATCCACCTGCCTCAGCCTCCCAAAGTGCTGGGATTATAGGTGTGAGCTCACCACCACACCCTGCCGATCGAAACTTTTAAAAGCATTTCTCTTTTGCTCCCAAGAGCAAAAGGTTTTAACATTTTATTTAAGCATATTATAAGGTTTCTTGTTTTTAAAATGTGTGTGTGTGTGTTTTAAAGGTAGCTTTTAGATTGCCCATGGGTACTCACAGAAAGATATAGCCATACTTATACTGCATAGCAGGGATATAAAAAGTTTGTAATACTGCAGCTCAGGACAAAATCTTGGTAAAAGGAGAGTCATGTTTGAATGTGGGAATTCAGTCTCTATCATATGGGAGTCTATTTGAATCTGCCAGCTTGGCCCTTGGAAACACTTGCTTCAGTTTCTAGATGTTTCTGACAACACCTACACCCGCTACCCAAACACTTCTTTGAGTCTTAAATTAAGTGTGTCATTTTAAGGAAGTGCTTCTTGAAAAGCTAATGCTGTGATTCTTTTGTAGTTCATGAGCGTGATGGTTGGGTGTTCACGCACGTATGTGAGATGTGCTACCCTCGAACCTTGTTAAAAGAAAAAACAGCTAATATTGTATTAGTATATATCTGTGTGACTATGTAGTTTACAGTACTGAAAATAATTTAAAACGGAAGGAACTGGACTCATTCTTAAGAAGTGTCCCACCCGGTTCTTGCAGATGGTTGTGGAAACTGAGAAGTGCAACATCTCCATGAAGATGGCATCGCCCGAGGACGTGAGTGAGGTGCTGGCTCACATAGGCACCTGCCTGAGGAAGATATTTCCTGGCCTCTCTCCAGTGTGAGTTTCCCTGGGCAGGGTGAGGAGAGCAAATAACCTGTTCTTCCTCAAAACGGCAAATACAACAATGCTTTCTTTTTACCCCTTCACTTAGTTCCTCTCTCAGACTTTCTCCTCCTCTTAAACATTAAATATCAAAACCCTTGTGTTTTGGTCTGAGGATTTCTACAAGACTGTGTCTTATTCTTCAAAGAGCTTGAGTGATGAAGGGATTTGGCAATCCTTTAACTTCGCATAAGACTAAAACAGTAACCTTTTAATATAACTCCAGATTTACACGAGTGTGAATTTTACTCACAGCTTATTACCAGAGTGCCAGGGGCTGCATACTTTGTATTGTGGCACCAAATATAATGTGGATGAAGAGAGAGAGGGCTTTATTTTCTTTGCTTTTTTATTTTCAGTAACAAGAAACCTAAAAAAATTGAATGTAAAAATCCCTTTTTTTCATTGTCCTCTTAGTGTTCTGAAATACCCATCAGGCGTATTAGTAAATTTTGTTCATCCATGCCCTCGTATTTTTTTTTAAGCTTTTAAAGTCAGGATTATGGGCTTGGATACCTGAGTTTGTAGTTGTGGGGTGTGTGAGTTGCTGGGATGCGGGAATTAGATTGACTGAGGTGAAAGGCAGAGAGATGCTTATGTCTGAAAGCTCCCTAAAATAATAGTTATAGTCAAAATACCCTCCTGAAAGAAGAACAGGATTCACAGATGGCAGAGAATTTCCCTCCCATTGCTCTCCCAGAAGGCAGAAGTATATACAGGGAAGGGCTGGAGGCCCCTTGTAGACATGTGTAGCATGGTAGCTGTGTTCCTTGCATGGTGGAGGTGGGAGGGGAATTTTGGGAACAGTTGCCCTTCATAGAACATGCTCCTCCTGCCATGCCTTGCCTGCAAGTTGAGGGACAAAGCAGCAGGAAAACCTAGACTTTTAGTCATTTAAACCTTATGGATGACTAAAAGTGGCTCAGTGGGGACAGACACTCCCTTTCAAGCTCTTTGGCCCTACTCAGTTCCCTTCACAGCCCTTCGCAGGGCTCTCTCTCTTCCCCACGTGGTGGGAGGTGAACGCACCAGAATGGAAGGCTGGCCCTGTGCTTGCTGGTTGTTCACCTTGGGCTCCTTCCTTCTTGAAGCTTAAGTCTTGTGGTTCTCTGATTATCAGGGTAGCTGGTTGCTGGGGGAGCTAAGTGTCTCTAGCCTCCATTTCAGTGGAGTGGAGAGGGTGAGCTGGGACTGCCCTCTGACTCCTGCTTGGCTAGAATTTCAGGTATGAGGTGTCTTCAAGGCAAGCTCTCCTGGTCTCTAATCACACACACGGGCAGTTCTGGAGAAGAAGTGTGGGCAGCAGTGGGTGGCAGGATGAGGTAAGAAGTGAATCCATGGTGGCAATGGGAATTGCCAAGAAGCAAAACTTTCTTAGGAATGGTTTCGACATCATCCTTAGAGCCAACAGAGAACTAGCTGGGGTAATCATGAGTTAACAATAGCTACAACCCATTTTCCTTAAACTACATTTCAGTAATGTGACTTTGTACATGTGTTTCTTTATAATGTGCTCGCTTTCCTTCTAAATTAACACTGATGAAATAAAAAAAAAATTATTAAGCACCACCTTACTTGGCAAGAGCTTATAATACCCTGGACTTTAAAGACACTTCAGAACAATATTTAGAATCTCTATTTTCTTTAAAAGGCAGCCTTATTTGTTTAGTATTGTAGGATTTTCAGAGAAATTAACCATTTTTATTTTTAGTTTGGATTCTTCCATTTTTTTTTCTTCCCAGAGAACATTGAGTAAGAATAGTATTTTCACTTTTAGCTTCCATTTAACTTCTTGTTAAAATCTTCAGGCAAATATTAAACAAGTATTAATCACCTCTGTTTCTAGGAAGAAAGTTCCCATGTGTATGTTGATTTCTAAATCTAAGACCTCTACTGTACCCAGGTCTTCATCCCCACTTACCAGCTGCCTGTTGGGCATCTCCACAAGGATAGCCCCAGGCACCTCACACTCACTATGTCCCATGCTGGACTCCTCACTTTCCCCCCTAAAAATTGCTTATATTCTGTATTTCTATCTCAATTAATGGCATTGTCATTCACATAGTCTCACAAGTTAAAAGCTGAGCCATGTTCATCTCTTGGTCCTTACTGTCATATTCGATTGGTTGCTAAGCTTTTAAACATATTATCTTAATATCTCATAGTCTGGTTCTTTCTCCTTGTTTTCATTTCCACTGCCATAGTCACTTTCTTCCTTGCATCTTTCTAGTTAGTCTCCCTGCTTCTAGTTCTTCTCTTGCAAGTGATCCTTCATACTGTCATCAGAGTTATCTTTTTATAATTCAAACAGTATCTGTTCTTTGCCTAAGCTCTCAAATGGCTGGCTTTCCTGATAAAATGTAAATTGTATAGCCTGACACAGAACACCATGGTTTTCCTCTTCCTGAACACAGTCAGGCTCTTTCATATTTTCAGCACCATTATCATAGCTCTAATCCTGACAAATTCCAAAAGATTTAACTCGGGTATCTTCTCATCTGTAAAGAGAGTCTTTATTCATGTTTCCAAAGAACTTTGGATCATTTCCTGCACTAGTACACATCATACTGTGTTGTAAATGCTTGTTCATACACTTAAATATTCCATGAGTATTATTGAGTTTCTACTATATGCTAGGCACAGTGCTAAGTGTTGAGGTCCAGCAGTGAACATGGTCCCTGCCCACATGGAACTTACATTTTAACTTGGGGGAGGGAAATACATAAATCAAGTAACAGTACCTTTGAGTAAGTGCTATGAGAGTAATAGATGGGACTAATATAAAGAATAAACTTCTGTCTCCAAAGGCCTCCCTGTGGCCATGATAACTTCAAAAGACCTAGTGGAAGAGAAAGTGCCTGCCCTATAAAAGGAGGGCAAAGAATATTATCTTCCCAGGGCTTTTGTTCATGCTATTTCTCCTGCCTAGAAAGGGGTTGGTATCTCTGAGGAACTGAAAGATATCCACTTTGGCTGGGGCATAATGAAGAACAAAGTTGGGAAGGAGTGAGGAATGATGCAAGAGGGGGCTAGCACTAGCGCTGGTGATATAGGCGGAGTTGATGTAGAGCCTTGTGGGAAAGAGGTTGGGATTTAGGAGTATTTTCCTGGGAAGCCACTGTAACATTTTAGGGGTAGGAGATGAATCTTTAGATAGTTTATGAAGATCTTTTGTTTGTTTGTTTTCTGCTAAAGAGAATAGATTGGTGGTGGGGCAAGAGCAGAAGTAGAAAGCTAATTTGGACACTTGTAGTAATCTAGGCAAGAGATGACTGTGGCCAGGAGAAAGGTAGCAGCATTAGGGATTAAGATAGAGAGAGTAGATGTAAGCTTTATTTTAGATGCAGGAGTTGCTGATGGATTAGGTAAGTGTGGGTAAGGGCAGTGAGGAAAGAAAGAGAAGAAAAACAAGGATGGCTTCTCAGATTCTGGTTTAATAACTGAGTGACCAATATGACAGCAAGACAGAGAAGGCCTGGGGTAGGTGGGGGACAAGTTTTTTCTGGGGGGTGGGATCCGTAGCCATTCTGTTTTAGGCATGTGGAATTTGAGATCTATTTGTGTAGGACCTACAAGACCTCCATAGACCTCTCCTCCAAGCTCCATCTAGGTGAGGCTATAAGGTAGGCAAATACGTGAGGTTGGGGCTTGGAGGAGAGGTCTGGAGATGGAGCAAAGGTGAGTGCCATGAGTACAAGATGGTCTTCACTGCATGGCTGTTGATTACATCACTTGGAGAAAGATGTGCAGATGAGGCATACTTGGAATGAGCTCAACATTTAGAGGTCAGGTAAACTAGGAAGAGCCACAAATGGAGTTGGGTAAGGACTGGCTGTCAAGGTAGGAAGAAGACCAGTGAAAAACCAGGGCCTGGGAAGGAGTGGTGGCTCTGCAGAATGATGCTGGGGCTGAACAAACTGCAGGCAGAGAGGTGTCCAGTGGGTTGGTGACATGGATAACACAGGCACCTTGATGAGAGCAGGTCTAGGGGTCTGGTTGGGAGGGGCAGACTGCTGTGGTTGAAGGATGAACTCAGAAGTGAGAAAGTGGATGTGGCATGTATGGACAACTTCATAGAGAAGATCAGCTATCAAGGGGAACTGACAAATTGGATGTAGCTAGTGCACTCTGAGGGATTACAGGGGATTTCTGTTTGTGTTTAAAATGGGAGATAAAAGCATATGCTTAAACCATATGGCTGTAATGAGGGGAATGATCAGTAGAAAGAGGGATTTGTTGCTGGAGACTGCCCTAATAAATAAATCAGCAATATCCTTGAGAAAGTGAGAGGCACGGTACAAAACACACCTGTTTTTCCTTCTAGGCTGGGAGCTGCTTAAACAAAGACCATGTTTTTATTAATCTTAAATCCCTAGTTCTTGGCACATAGTAGGTACTGACTGAGGTTTTGGATGAGCACATACACTTCACACTTACTCTGTGCCCAGTACCTTGTTGGATGATGTACCACGGGGCATAGAGAAGTCAGAAGACAGTGGCCCTGCCTTCAAACCATGAACTCATTAGCTGAGGTAACCTGAAGCAGATGAGACAGGAGATGATTGGGTGTAAGTGGGAGATGAATGAGCACAGGCTGACTTTGCAAAGGAGATTTACTGCAAATGGATGGAGAGAAATCAGAGGAGAGAGTAGGGAAAGGAAGGCAATTCACATGAAGAGACCAGTCGGAGAGAAGGTACAGATTATAATTTGGAAAATACCTTGGCAGAGAATTAAATTACCTAAATGTATTTGATTGGCATTCCTCTTTCCTACCCAACACACACAATTAGTTTGTCATCATAAGCCTAATATTTTGTGGTTTCTATGTTATACCTTTACTCTTGAAGTTCCCTAGATTACATTACATGATTTTGGCAGGAGAAACATATAATTTTATTGGTTTTGGTTGTTTTGACTAGAGAGGGTGGAGAAATGGGTACCCAGTATGCCTTAAGTCCAAGCTATCAGTCAGGGGAATATTTGCTTTATATAAATAATGCACAATAGAACATGCAAAACAAAATATATTTCCAGTAATGTCATATATTCCACTCATGATAAACTGGAGAATATGAAACTATATTTAGAATCCTTAGACCTTGTATGACTCGTTTGTCCCATCAAATTTGTTTTCTGAGCCTGTCGTGGGGACCCTCATCTCCTTCCTTGCTTAGGGCACTTCTGGTGGTGATTGATGAACAGAAAAGGGCCTCATGAGGAGGTATTAGGAACCAGGTGAATCAGGGGGAGTTAGAGCCCAGAAGATTCTCAGTTTGGGTAATCAGTTATTGAATAGTCTATGAATGACTCTGTATAAATGAACCTATAACTCTAAAGATCTGAATTTCTGATTTTACCCATATATAATTCTGAAAATAACATCCATCATCCAAATCAAATGTATGAAAATATACAGCCTGGGCAACATAGTGAGATCTCATTTCTACTAAGAAATTTTAAAAACTAGCTGGGTGTGCTGGTGCATTCCTATAGTCCCAACTAATGGGAGGATCACTTGAGCCCAGGAGTTTGAACTTGCAGTGACCTGTGCTCACACCACTACACTCCAGCCTGGGTGACAGAATAAGACCCCATCTCAAAACACACAAACATATATATGTGTGTCTGTGTGTGTGTGTGTGTATGTATGTATGTATATGTTATCAGCTCTTATAGTCAAGAGAATGCAGGTTGGAAAAAAATGAAGGATTTAAATTAAAATTTGTAGTATTTACATGTCATATTTTCTCCCCATCTCCTGTCTCCAAATATATATTAGGATGTTTCTCTCTCCCTCTCTCCTTCCCTTCTAAGATGACATTTTCTCCTCATTAAATATGGAAAGTTTAATTCAAAATATAGAGAACATGTAAAGTATAAAGAAGAAAATGTAAGTTAAATTTAAAAATCACCCCAACTCAAATCACTGTTATCGTATGTTTTGTTAACATTCCAATCTTTGCTATAGATTGTCCTTGGAGGCCTCACCTCTCAGACAGTGACAGCCCTACAGGTTGAACTAGGGAAGGGTTTAGAGCCTCATTGTTGTCATCTGTTTTCTCAGGGTTGTCTGTGATGGCAGTTCTCTTCAGGAAGTTGTTCTGTGTTACAGCCTTCAGCTTTTCGACTGTCAAGAACCTTGACTGTTCTCCAAAACAAAGCTAGATTTTTTTTTTAGTATTAAATGATATTGTTAATACAGGTATGAGGTATGAAAATGTGAGGTTATTACAGAGAAAGCTGATGAAATAGGAGTTTATATATAAACAAGAGAAAGGTAGTTGCTGTGTTTTGGTAGTCTCTTCACTTTGCAAAGCAGTAGGTAGCCTTTTGTTGTGGTGTGGCTTGCAGCATTAAAGCATGTGCCATTCTGGAGACAGTTGCCATGTTGCGTAGGCTGAGCATTGGAATTGAATTTTAAATCAATTAGTGTAAGTACATTAAAATATAATTTTTTGTGTCAATAGTTTATCATGAGATTTGCATGGAGAGTTGGTGTGTTTGTTATCTAGTTTGCTATTTCTTGCTGCCACATATAACTATTTTCTGAGTCTTGTGCAAATCAAATGCATATAGTGCAAATGCTGAATCAGCACTAGTGCTGCCTGCTTGTGAGAGACATGTCTTGCTTATGTTTTGTTTTGGGATTTTGGTTTACCTTTTGTGGTACTTATTTGGACAACAAATCCTCTGTCTTTCTGTCTGTGTAACACTGTGTGTGTGTGTATGTGTGTGTGAGCTGGTGCCCGGTAACAAATACAGTGATGTGGCTCCTTGCTGTCATTTAACTACAGGCAGAAAGCAACTTCTGTAGAGTGGATTCTCCTCTCACTCATTATTTGTATGCACAGTGTCAGCATAGATAAGAAACAGTTCCCACCTTCTGGAAATTTAGTTCCTACAACTTTATATCTTATGGAAATGAATAAACTTGTTTCATGAGACTCCTTTAGCTCCTGAAATCTCAGTTAAAAAAGAAAAATGAGAACTGTAAAGAAGCGGAGCTACTTGAAAAGGCCCCGCTGGACACGTTGGCAGGTTGGTTCGCACAGATGTCTGCCCTAGCGGCTGCCTCCCTTACTCTCTGATTGATTTCCCCTTAACCCTGAGTGTGAATGTCCACTGTTGTTTTTCAAGTAAAACGGAGGCTCTGGTTTCCAAATCTACCATCAAGATTAATTTATTTCTTTTGGTAATTGTAGACCGCCAGCTTCCTGTTTTTAATCCCACCAGCTTCCGGTCAAAGATTTTTGCCGTATTTTCTTCCTGTGTTTGAGTAGCTAAACCCCCTATGTATCATCAAAAGAGCATAGTCTGCAGTTTTATGGAGACAAAGCAAGAATTTTAAAAGAGAAATGTGATCCTAGATGAAGTCAGACAGAAGTCCAGCTTTCTGTGTCCAAGCTTTACCTAATTGAGTCGAATAATGGCTGAATCTACTTCTGACAGCCTTGCTGGTTTTTTGCATAACATCTGCTTCATTGTCTTGATGTAGACAGAATATAATGCCATTAAAATGCCAGATGATGGTTTTGAACCAAGATGAACCATTCCAAATTTCAGATTCTGTAATATCACTTTAATTATAATGTCTTCTCAAACATGGTTACCCCAAGTTATTAAAATAATGGTTCTTAATCACAGGTTCCTTTGGGTAAAATAGACAAAAATCATGCTACACTTGTAGATCTTGTGCATTTACATGGAATTTGAAGAAACTAATGACATCTGACATGAATTAGGTAAACAGGCATACCTTAGAGATACCACGGGTTTGGTTCCAGACCATTGCAGTAAAGGGAGTCAAGAACTTTTTGGTTTCTCAGTGCATATAAAAGTTATGTTTACTAAAGTATGCAGTAGCATTATGTCTAGAAGAATATATATACCTTAAAAATACTTTGTTGCTAAAAAATGCTAGCAGTCACCGAAGCCTTCAGTGAATTGTAATGTTTTTGCTGGAGAAGATTTTGCTTGTGTCCATGCTGATAGCTGCTGTGACTATCAGGGTGGTGGTTGCTAAGGGTTGGGGTGGCTGTGGCAATTTGTTGTTGTTGTTGTTGTTTTTTGAGACGGAGTTTTGCTCTCATTGCTCAAGCTAGAGTGCAATGGCATGATCTCAGCTCAGTGCAACCTCTGCCTCCTGGGTTCAAGCTGTTCTCCGGCCTCAGCCTCCCAAATAGCTGGGATTACAGCCTGTCCTTTGAAGCTTTAAAGCCTGAGATTGACTTCTCCCTAGCTAAGAAAGTCCTAGATGACATCTTCTTCCAATAGGAGGCTCTTTCATCTACATTGAAAATCAGTTGTTTAGTGTAGCCATCTTTATCAATGATCTTAGCTATATCTTCTGGATAATTTACTTCAGCTTCTTCATCAGCACTTGCTCCTTCATCTTGTACTTTTATGTTGTGGAGACAACTTATTTCTTTAAACCTCATGAACCAGCCTTTGGTAGCTTCCAACTTCAGCTTCCTCCCCTCTCTCAGCCTTCATAGGCTTTGGCATAGGGAATGTTTCATTCCAGACCACTAAAACTTTCTGCATCTCGGGAATAAAACTGTTTCACTTTCTCATCATTCACATGTTCATGGAAGTAGCGCTTTTAACTTCCTTAAATAACTTTTCCTTTGCATTTGCAATTTTGCTAATTTTTTGTCACAAAAGGCCTAACTTTCAGCCTGTCTCGGCTTCCCATGTGCCTTTCTCACTAAGCTTAATTGTTTCTAACTTTTGATTTAAAGTGAAGAGATGTGTGACTCTTCCTTTCAGTTGAACACTTAGAGGCCATTGCAGGGTTATTAACTGGCCTAAATTTCAATATTGTTGTGTCTCAAGTAATAGGGGGGCTTGGTGAAAGGGAGAGAGAGAGGAATGGTTGTCAGTGGAGCAGTGAGATCACACACACTTTTAAGTAGCTAAGTTTGCTGTCTTATATGGGTGTGATTCATGGTCCCCCAAAACAGTTACAATAGTAACATCAAGGATCACTGATCACATCACCAAAACGGATATAATAATAATGAAAAAGTTCGAGATATTGTGAGAATTACCAGAATGTGGCACAGAGACAGGAAGTGAGCACATGCTGTTGGAAAGATGGCCCTGACAGATTCGCTTAATGCAAGGTTGCCACAAAACTTCAATTGGCAAAAAATGCAATACCCGTGAGGCACTCACAATACCTGTGAGTATAATACAATAAAATGAGGTATGTCGGAACCTGATTATGCCATAGTCATAAAACTTACAAAGAAGTAGGAGGAATATTTTCCATGCTGACAGAATGTTTGTACTTAAATGATTTGATACGTGTTTGAGGTTTTCTCCAGGAGTAGAACCCAACCAGGCAACCTCTCAGGTCCTAGCATATTTTATCTGGAATCCATCCATTCAATCAGAAAATGTAAATAACTGGGAACATTTTCTTCCAGTCTCTACAAGGTGATTGAAATTCGTAAGAATGACTGAGAGCATTGTATGTAGCAGAGTGCCTTGAAATCATTAAAGATGAAACTATATTCAGTATGAGTTAATATATTTATTTCACCACCTCTCACCCACGTCCTGTCATGGTTTTGGGTGACTGACATGCTGACACCCTTCCTCACAGCTCATGGCCCCTTTACCTCTACTCCACTTCTACTTGCTTTTGTGGCCACATGACCTCGTCATCTCCTGGAACAGCTTATTCCATGGTGAAAAAGCAGTTTAGCCCTCCGCGTCTGACTACAGCCTTTCACTTCCTCTCCCTTGGAAGTACCAGTATTTGGACTTTTTCAAGGCCTCCAGACTGGGGATGGCTTGGCTTTCTCTTCTTCTGCCACCCCCGTCCTGCCTTCCTGTCTGTTCTTAACTGCTCAGCCCACAACATCCATGACTTCATCTAGGCCTTATCAATATCCTCTGCTCCTTCTTTCCCCACTGTTTTTCTGACACACGTACCTGGAAATCCTATATCCTGCAGCAAGCCAGCTGCGCACCTCTCCATATACATTTGGGCTGCTGAGGGCTGCAGGAGAAAATCCCACAGCTATTTAGCCCTGAACCACCAAGAATCCATGACCTTCACTCTCAGCTGGACTCTTAACAGTCCTGGAAAGTTCTGTTTTATTTCTCAAGCTATGTTTTCTATTTCTCAATTTTGCAGAAAATTGAGAGCAAATACCTACACAGGCAGATATTTGTTCACAGTGCCCATCTAATCATCATGTACTCCTCTGTTTATAGTCTGCCATGGCTCCTCATTGCCCTGAGAATAAAATCTAAATCCTTTTATTTGACCTGCGAGGCTCACCATGGCCTGGGATTTTGCTTAGCTCCCCAGATTGTTCTGTTTACTCCTCTCCTTATTACACATCATTTGCCAACTATTTTGAACTAGATTGAGTTTCTGGTAAGCATGGGCTTTCTCATCTTTGGGGGTGTGCTGTTCCTTTATCTGAAACACTTTCCTGGCCCGTAGCTCACACCTCCTCTTGCCATGCTTCACCTGATTGTCTCTTTTTGCCCTCTTATGGGTCTTAGCAGAGAGATATCTTATACCAAAGAGCATTTCCAACTCCCTACGTCCCACCCCTTCTCCTCGCCAGGGAATAAGCTAAGTGCCCCTTCTTTGCCCGCGCTTCCACCCTGAACTTTCCTTGTGTTAGTTCTCTTCCACTAGTGCCTGGTTATTCGTCTGTTTCTCACAGTAGACTGCTAGCTTTGCGAGGGCAGGGGTAGCATCTGTGTTTAATCATGGTTGTATGCCTAGTACCTGGTTTTGGGTCTTGGCACTCTGTAGATCTTTCATAAAAAATTTTTGAGTGAATTAATGAATTTATAAACTATTCATTAAGCGATTACTCTGTGATAACTAACGATGGTATCAGTTAACATACATTGACATTACCACACACCAGGGATTCTTTTTTTTTTTTTGAGAGAGAGTCTCCCTCTGTCACCTAGGCTGGAGTGCAGTGGTGCAATCTAACTGCAGCCTCTACCTCCCATGCTCAAGCAGTCCTCCCACCTCAGCCTCCTGAACGGCTGGGACACAGGCACATGCTACCACACCTGGCTAATTGTTGTAGTTTTTGTATAGATGGTGTTTCGCCATGTTGCCCAGGCTGGCCTTGAATTCCTGGGCTCAAGTAATCATCTGCCTTGGCCCCCCAAAGTGCGGGGATTACAGGCTCAGCCCTGGGGGTGTTATTCTAATAACTTTATAGGTACTATTATTATTTTTTTCTCACAATAACTCTATGGGATAGCATCTCAGAAACTGACAAATTCAGAAATGTGTCAGTTCCTGAATAAGGAAACTTTGGCATGGTTGGCTGTACTTCTAACCACTACTCTGACTTGTCTCTGCATGTGTGGGCAAGAACTTTGTTAGGTTCTGAAGAGGAAGATGGGGGATTGGGAGGAGCTGCACATGTTCTCTGCCCCAGAAGAATCATGGCCCAGGGGAAGAGATAGCAAAAGGAACAACTATTCCAGTATGACTTGATCAGTTTCTTGATGGACATCTGTGCAAGGCACTATAGAAAGACAGAAGAGATTTTTACTTTAACTAATTGAAAATTAGTAATTTATGTTTGGTATACATGTAATCTAGTAATTCATTAAGTGGAACACACTTTTCAAACTATTCTAACAAAATCTAACATTATAAAACTATAACATGGAGACTATATTGCTAAATACCTTTCATCTACAAAGGAAAGTTATAGGGATTTATTGTTATGTTTTCTAGATTTCCAGCTCTCTAGTGCTCAAAAAATAAAATTATATTTACTGAAATTGAAGTGACACTCATCTTTGTTTAAAGAAAAGGAATGTGACAACATTTATTTCTATGTGCAGTTGAAAAATGTGGTTTGTGAAATGTGTTGTTGTTGATCTTACAGGAGAATCATGAAAAAAGTCTCCATGGAGCCGCCTGAGCGCCTGGCTAGTCTCCAGGCTCTGTGGGACAGCCAGACCGTGGCTGAGCAGGGCCCCTGTGGTGAGCATGCATTTTCAAACTGAAATGTGAATAGCTGGATGGATATCCCCCTGCCAGGAAGTTAAGTCTATTCCTAGTGTGCTACTGTAAAGGTGCAATTAGTTTCAAGGTGTAATTAGCAGCGCACAGACTTTAGATTGGTGGACAAAAGTCCTATATTTAAGCTGTATTGCATCCTGCTATGTACTTACTATAGAACAGGGAGGAGAATCTTTGCTGTTTTCCCCCTTAAAAAGGAAAAGGATAATCAGTATTGTCAACATTGGCCATATTTAAGCTTTAAAATTTTAATTTAAAAATCATTTTGCCAAAGACCTGTCAGTGTTTTTGTTGTATGTTTCAGGTGGATTTTCTCAGATGTATGCCTGTGTTTGTGACTGGCTTGGATTTTCTTACAGGGAAGAAGTACAATGGGTAAGAATGTCTGTTTACGTGTGCGTGAGCACACACACTCCTGGAATATATGGTAATATTTGACTGGCTTATTTTTCTTTTTTTCCCTTCATTTATTTTTCACTTAAAATCTTCATTTCTCAGATTACATAAAAACCTGACATTGTCATTGTCTAATTCTCACTGTCTCTCTTGCTTCCCTGGTCATCTGCATGGACTGATTACATGACTGAAATAGGATGTGGATACAATTTATCTTACCCAAGACACCAGGGAATTGAATTTACAAGATTTTAGTCATCTTGACCACAGGTAAGCTCGCTCCCTCTCTCCCTCCCTCCCTTCCTTCCCTCCCTCCCTCCCTCCCTCCCTTCCTTCCTCCCTTCCTTCCTCCTCTCCTCTCCTCTCCTCTCCTTTCTCCTTTCCTGCAGTTCTCTGTTGGCACTTAGGGCTGTACATTATCTCCAAAGAATTGTTTTATAAGAGGAATCAGGACAATCTAAGAATCTCTAGATTTTTGCCTTTCAAGTTATAGTTTCAAATATGTTTATCACTGTGGATTACTTGTGGAGGTGCATGTGTGTATCCAAAATCCAGAGTTCATAGTTAGAAAATGTGCTGAATTTTACCATAAAAACAGTATAATTCTTAGGTTCATATATCGGCCTACAAAAGTCTGTCTATTCTACCCTGTCTATAAAATGTAGTATTATTTTACCTAATTGCCATTTAGAACATCTTTTCAAGGAGGAACTTCCATACTGAAATTCTAAGATATGACTTTTAGTTCAGAGTTTCTTTATGAATTGGGCATTGGTAGGGTGTATGTGTGTATGTTGGTGAAAATCAGTTTGCCAGTATCTGCCATGTGATAGTGATAATAAAGTCATGAAACCTGTTACAAGTTATTTGAGAAACTTTGAGGTTTAAGATCTTGACTTGAATATATTTAGGGGTATGGCTTATGAGATTCAGGCCTCAGAGAAAAGCTTCATTTGCTCCCCATGTCTCTTAACAAGAGCAGACCTGGCAAATTTATTTTGCTCTCTGACAGTCGAGCCCGGCCCTGTTCCAGAATGTCTGGGAGTTTATCTTGCCTATCCCAATCTCTTCAGCCCTGGATATGCTGCTACCTATTGTAGGTAGGCAGAGGTCAGCCCCCTGCTTAATAAACTCCAACCCAATACATCTTTTCCCTCCGATTGGAATTGAGAGAGAAATCTGGGATTCTAGCTATATCACTTGTGCCACTTGGACAACTGGAGTGTCACAGAGGATTGTTGTTGCCCATATGTCGTCTCAGCACCAGCATCTTGCCCCCCAAAATACCGTTTTGAATTATTTTTCCACCTACCTGGCAGGAAATCCAGAATTGCAGTGTGGTCCCTGAAGAGCTCTAGCCAACTGAATCGGGCAGGGAAAAAGTATACTAGCTGGAAATACCTCGTCTTCACACAGCCTGGGTCTACGGAAGATGGTGAAGCAGGCTCAGCTGTGTCTGTAGTTGTGGCTGATGTGCCTCAAGCCTCCATTTCTCAGGCAATGTTTTTTTTTTTTCCTGCTTAGAGCAGTTCTCCTTCTTCCTATAAGTGAGGCAACTTTATACTTTCAAATTTAGGCAAGATGTTTCCTGTGTAGCTCATAAAAAAGTGAACTGAGAAAGAAAAAGGGAAAATATTTTTCTTCGTAAGTATTTTCCAATAAAACAAGAAAATTGCATGTAGAATAAGATAGAACTTCACAGTCATCCAGTGTTTGGTCTCAGCATTTTTGGTCCCTTTACAAATCTTAAAAATGATTGATCTTTGCTTTTTGTGGGTCAAAACATTGGTATTTGCAATATTATAAATTAAAACTAAAATTTGAAATATTAATTTAAAAAAATGACACTAATAAACCAAACCATTACGTACTAACATAGTACCATAGCACCATGGTACCATTTTTATGAAAAAGTAGATATATTTTACAAAACAAAAATAAATCAGCAAGAAGAGTGGCATTGGTTTATCTTTTTGCAGATCGTTTTAATGTTTGACTTAATAGAAGACAACTGGATGCTCATATCTACTTCAGCATTCACAAAATTGTGGTATGTTGTTTTGACTGAAGTATAAAAAGAAAATCCAGCCTTTAAGATGTGTAGTTAGAAAAGGAAGTATTTTCAATAGCCTTGTCACATAGTTGTGGCTATTCTTCCTTGGTACTTCACCACAACTCAGTAAGTGGTGGTTTCTTAAAGGTAAGTTGCAATGTAGAATCAGAACCGTATCAATGAACTTTTTAAAATTTTTTTACATTAAAGTCTGTTTGGTCTATCTTATCCTTCCACTGGGTCTTATCCATACATAATTTTGTAGCATTGTACGTTGGTAACTTAGAAAATATTGGTTCATCGAGTTATACATAGTTTTCAAGTATCTTCCTCTTGTACAATAGCAAAAGAAAAAAGAAAGACATTTGATAACTATCATCACTGATCTTATAAAACTTTTTAAAAATACTTCAGAGCTGTTGAGCTCATAGTAGCAGATAAAAGTTTTCCAAAATTTAAATTTTTGCTTGAAAGATACAATTTTACTATTGGGGAAAAACAAAACAAAACAAAACAAAAAAACCGTAGTATCAGGTGAAGTTATATCTTTAAGTGACCAGATTACTTCTTACATTTTAGAGGGAATGTCTACCAAATCCCAAATCTAAATAACTGTATGTTGTCATTTTTTTGTGATGGCCCACTGAAAAAAAGGAGCTAGTTCTGCTTAAAATGCAACTGTCACACAAACACTTTACATTGAGACAGTGATCACTTTGATATATAGAGGAACATCTCATTTTGAACGTACTTCTCATTTTGTTACACAGGATATTAAAACGTTTGTACTTAAGAGCTAAAATTTAATAAAATGAGTAATGTTTACTGCTTCACTGAGGACATTCTAAAATGAAATCGACGTTTGTTTAAAAAACTAGGAGCTTGTGCCAGTGAAGACGCCCGCCTGGGCTTGTGCTCAGGTGCTAGCAGTTTTCCTCACCATTGCTTTTGTACCTTCCACGCAAAGGTCAACACAGTGAAAGGATAGGTTTGTTTTAGTGTTGTTATGAAAACAATTTTGAACCTGTGAACCTCCTGAATGAATCTCAGGGTCCCCAAGGGTCCATCCTTGGAGAACATCTGGCCCATGGGAGTGAAGACACTATAGGGCAGCTGGAGAGTTTTTTTTTTTTTTGACTTACTTTATTATGCCATAGTGGTTTTTATACCATTGGTAGGTATGTATAGGGTCAGTGCTAAACTTTTCAACTAATCCATGTTTAATTCGGTCTCATCCAGCAACTAACCCACCATGTTTAATTAATCTGTAGGCAAAGGGAAACTATATTTAAATAAGCCACTAAATACAGTTACCTGAAATATGTAGCATGAGAAATTTGTCAAACCTTTTAGAAAAATTATTTACTAATTCTTTAGTTGGAGAATTTTCATTTCATCAGTAAAGACTGCATTAGTGGGGTAGACCCAAATAATCTACTTTTCTTGCCTAATTAAGGGGCTAGAAGGACATTTGTCATTATTGAGACTCTAGTGGAGGATTTGGAAAACTTTTTTTTTTTTTTGTCAAGGACCAGATAGTAAATATTTTAGACTTTATGAGCCAGACAGTTGCTGTTGCAATTATACAGTTCCACTGTGGTAGCTTAAAAACAGACCTAGACAATATATGAATGAGTATTTCTATGTTCCAATAAAACTGTATTTGCACAAATAGGTGTCATGGGCTGTAGTTTGCTGATACCTGCTCTAGATCAGCCGCCTCTAATGTGAAATGTATGTATCTAGAGAAAAATCCAAGGTGGGCTACAAAAAAGTAGTGGAACTTTGTATTATTGACTCATTTTAACATTTCTCCTTGTTTTATAATATGTGTGTAAATATTACTATTGTAGTCTTTGGAATGCAATAACTAAATATTAAAAAACAAGATGGTACTCAAATTTTTTTTTTACTGTTTTTTGCTAGTTTTACTATTAAAATTAGAGCCAGGTTATATATAAAGAGACTGCTCTCAGTCCTTTTAGATGGGCTTTGATAGTATTTCGCTAATTGAATTACATTTTATTAGCTGAATATTTCGATGTAGTAGAAACTTGAACATGCTAATTCATGAAGACATCAGTCTGCACTTAAATGCCACAGTTGTAGGATTCATTGTGGCATAAGTGGATGTGATGTGTGTGGGTTATTCTCTTAACCTCTACTGGTATTTTTCTCATTGAGGTGTGAGATACAGAGAAGAGGAATTAGAAAATGTGGAGGTGTCAGAGAAGACATTAAATGTGTTGAGCTGGAGTTTGTTAGCAAAAATGGGGAGACATTCTCATATGTATACATTAATTTTCCCTCTATGACAATTAGTTCCTATGTTCCCTTTTTGAGCATATTTGAACATATGTCCCCTATTTGAACATAATTCAGATACAAGCACGCAACCGTGTTTGCCACTTGTATTTATTAAAATTAGATTCTGCATGCATTTGTATGTCAAGATCTGTGAACTTCATATTACAGCTAGAGTTCCTTGTAGAAAGCTGTACTTATTTCATAGAGTCAATAAAAAAACTCTTCTGACTGGCCATCATCCAAAGCTTTTTTATTTTATTTTATTTTTATTTTTTTTGAGGCAGAGTCTCACTCTGTCACCCAGGCTGGAGTGCAATGGCCGGATCTCAGCTCACCGCAAGCTCCGCCTGCTAGGTTTACGCCATTCTCCTGCCTCAGCCTCCCGAGTAGCTGGGACTACAGGCGCCTGCCACCTCGCCCAGCTAGGTTTTTTTTTTTTTTTTTTTTTTTGAGACGGAGTCTGGCTCTGTTGCCCAGGCTGGAGTGCAGTGGCCGGATCTCAGCTCACTGCAAGCCCCGCCTCCCGGGTTCACGCCATTCTCCTGCCTCAGCCTCCTGAGTAGCTGGGACTACAGGCGCCCGCCACCTCGCCCGGCTAGTTTTTTTTTTTTTTTTGTATTTTAGTAGAGACGGGGTTTCACCGTGTTTACCAGGATGGTCTTGATCTCCTGACCTCGTGATCCGCCCGTCTCGGCCTCCCAAAGTGCTGGGATTACAGGCTTGAGCCACTGCGCCCGGCTAGCTTTATTTTTTCATTCCACTTTTTCTTGCCATTATATTTAGTCTTCCTACTTAGAAACATCCATTTGTAACAGTCCTTAAAACTATCAGTGCTTCTGGAATGGAAATTCACT